>NC_143232.1:7060439-7375329 GCF_030267445.1 Bombyx mandarina
TGTTTAATTGTTTTGTTTCTTTTTGTTATTTCCGTTTTGTTGTGTTTTTTTCTTTGTCCTGTAGTAATCATGCCGCATCGCCACCTGTGTTCAATAGAACCGCTCAGGTCCGAGAATTTGGGGCCTCGCCGCAAGGCGAGTGTTTTCTAAGACCCAGGGTAGCCCCACCTGGGCACGTAGCCATCATGGACGCTGTATTTGCGGAATTTCTCCGGCTTCGCTACCCAAAGCTCACTTCCGAGTTTCAGACCTTCAAGGCCGATCACACCGCGAGCCCTCTCGTGGACTCCGCCGAGCTCGCTGCTCCTGCGTCGCCTGTACCTGCGTGCAAAGCTTCTGCATCGAGCACCGCAGCCTCCGTCGTGCCTGCCGTTCCCGCGTCGCCTATACTGGCGAGTAAAACTGCTGCGTCGTCCGCCGTGGTCACCGTTCCAGCAGCGCGATCATCCGCGGCCTCCGCCGCACCCTCCAAAACACCTACTCGTAGGTCACCTGCGCCCGCCTCCTCGTCCTCCGACTCTGACTCGGAGATGGAGGTCGACCTCGCCCCCGCCTCATCGACGGATGGATTCACCCTGGTGCAAAAGGGTAAGAAGCGTGCCGCGGAGTCTCGAGCTCCCGCGGCCGCTAAAATTAGCAAAGCCGCGAACGCGTCGCGCCCCCGCCCTCAGACTCCCGTTGCGCCTCCAGCCCGTGCCACTCCGTCGCCGCGTCCGGTGGCACAAAATAAAACCCAGACCCCTCCCCCGGTAATCCTTCAAGAGAAGGCAGCTTGGGAACGAGTTTCCCTGGCCCTTAAGGCCAAAAATATCAATTTCACGAATGCCCGTAACCTCGCGAACGGCATTCAAATTAAGGTTCGAACACCCGACGACCATAGGGCCCTCTCTTCTTACCTCCGTAAGGAGCGTATAAGTTTCCACACGTATACGCTCCAGGAGGAGCGCGAACTCCGTGCCGTTATACGTGGCATCCCTAAAGAGTTGGATGCCGAGCTCGTTAAGGCCGACCTTCTCGAACAAGGCCTACCGGTTAACTCCGTACACCGCATGCATACAGGCCGCGGAAGGGAGCCATATAATATGGTTCTCGTCGCCCTCCAGCCTACCCCCGAGGGTAAGCAAATATTCAACATCCGAACGGTCTGTAGCCTTTCCGGAATCGCAGTCGAAACCCCACACAAGAAAGGCACACCTAGCCAGTGCCATAACTGCCAATTATACGGGCATTCTTCCCGTAACTGTCACGCGCGCCCCCGATGCGTCAAGTGCTTAGGCGATCACGCCACGGCCCTATGCACTCGCGATCAAAAAACCGCGACGGAACCGCCTAGCTGCGTCCTGTGTCGAACACAGGGTCACCCCGCAAATTACCGCGGATGCCCCCGAGCCCCTAAAATAAATCGACGCGTCGCCCGCCAAAACCGCCTCCGAGCTTCCGGCCCAGACATCAAAGCCTCGGCACCCTCTGTGTCGCAGGCTAAGCCAGCGTTCGTTTCGGCGCCGGTGCCCAGTGTCTCGGCCTGGGCGAAACCGCTGCCGTACACGAACACGGCTACAACTCCCTCCTCCGCGATTCGTCCCGCCCCCGCGACTCGTCCCTCTCCCGCGACTTGCCCTCCGACCGCGTCCGACAATCTCGCTTTAGCGATCGACTTTTTTCAGTCGATCAACTTTGATCGCGTTAATGCTTTGGGCGACGCCATTCGCGCCGCCTCCACTGCACAACACTTCATCGCCGTTGTGCAAGAATACGCTGACGTATACGCGTCGTTAAATACGTACGTCCTCCCCTCACTCCGCCGGTAATCAATGGCGTACATAAGTAGAATCAAGCCCCTATCCGTAACGATAGGATTTTTTAACGCTTACGGTCTCGCAAATCAACGTGATCAGGTTTGTGATTTTTTGCGTGACCATCAAATTGACATCGTTTTGGTGCAGGAGACCCTGCTTAAGCCCGCGCGCCGCGACCCTAAAATCGCGAACTACAACATGGTTAGGAACGACAGGCTCACTGCTCGTGGTGGTGGTACCGTCATTTACTATAGAAGAGCCCTGCATTGCGTCCCACTCGACCCCCCCGCGCTTTCTAACATCGAAGCATCAGTATGCCGAATCTCACTGACTGGACACGCGCCGATCGTTATCGCGTCCGTTTATCTTCCACCGGATAAGATCGTTCTAAGCAGTGATATCGAGGCGCTGCTCGGCATGGGGAGCTCTGTCATTCTGGCGGGCGACCTAAATTGTAAACACATCAGGTGGAACTCACACACTACAACCCCGAATGGCAGGCGGCTTGACGCGTTAGTCGATGATCTCGCCTTCGATATCGTCGCTCCGCTAACCCCGACTCACTACCCGCTAAATATCGCACATCGCCCGGATATACTCGACATAGCGTTATTAAAAAACGTAACTCTGCGCTTACACTCGATCGAAGTAGTTTCAGAGTTAGATTCAGACCACCGTCCCGTCGTTATGAAGCTCGGTCGCGCTCCCGATTCCGTTCCCGTCACGAGGACTGTGACTGTGGTGGATTGGCACACGCTGGGCATCAGCCTGGCTGAATCTGATCCACCATCGCTCCCGTTTAACCCAGACTCTACCCCGTCTCCTCAGGATACCGCTGAAGCCATAGACATCTTAACGTCACACATCACCTCGACATTAGATAGGTCATCGAAACAAGTTGTAGCGGAGGACTTCCTTCACCGCTTCAAATTGTCCGACGATATTAGGGAACTCCTTAGAGCTAAGAACGCCTCGATACGCGCCTACGACAGGTATCCTACCGCGGAAAATCGTATTCGAATGCGTGCCCTACAACGCGACGTAAAGTCTCGCATCGCCGAAGTCCGAGATGCCAGATGGTCTGATTTCTTAGAAAGACTCGCGCCCTCTCAAAGGTCTTACTACCGCTTAGCTCGTACTCTCAAATCGGATACGGTAGTAACTATGCCCCCCCTCGCAGGCCCCTCAGGCCGACTCGCGGCGTTCGATGATGATGAAAAAGCAGAGCTGCTGGCCGATACATTGCAAACCCAGTGCACGCCCAGCACTCAATCCGTGGACCCTGTTCATGTAGAATTTGTAGACAGTGAGGTAGAACGCAGAGTCTCCTTGCCACCCTCGGACGCGTTACCACCCGTCACCCCGATGGAAGTTAAAGACTTGATCAAAGACCTACGTCCTCGCAAGGCTCCCGGTTCCGACGGTATATCCAACCGCGTTATTAAACTTCTACCCGTCCAACTCATCGTGATGTTGGCATCTATTTTCAATGCCGCTATGGCGAACTGTATCTTTCCCGCGGTGTGGAAAGAAGCGGACGTTATCGGCATACATAAACCCGGTAAACCAAAAAATCATCCGACGAGCTACCGCCCGATTAGCCTCCTCATGTCTCTAGGCAAACTGTATGAGCGTCTGCTCTACAAACGCCTCAGAGACTTCGTCTCATCCAAGGGCATTCTCATCGATGAACAATTCGGATTCCGTACAAATCACTCATGCGTTCAACAGGTGCACCGCCTCACGGAGCACATTCTTGTGGGGCTTAATCGACCAAAACCGTTATACACGGGAGCTCTCTTCTTCGACGTCGCAAAAGCGTTCGACAAAGTCTGGCACAACGGTTTGATTTTCAAATTATTCAACATGGGCGTGCCGGATAGTCTCGTTCTCATCATACGGGACTTCTTGTCGAACCGCTCTTTTCGATATCGAGTCGAGGGAACCCGCTCCTCCCCACGACCTCTCACAGCTGGAGTCCCGCAAGGCTCTGTCCTCTCACCCCTCCTATTTAGCTTATTCGCTAACGATATTCCCCGGTCGCCGCCGACCCATTTAGCTTTATTCGCCGACGACACGACTGTTTACTATTCCAGTAGAAACAAGTCCCTAAACGCGAAGAAGCTTCAGAGCGCAGCCCTAGCCCTAGGACAGTGGTTCCGAAAATGGCGCATAGACATCAACCCAGCGAAAAGTACTGCGGTGCTATTTCAGAGGGGAAGCTCCACACGGATTTCCTCCCGTATTAGGAGGAGGAATCTCACACCCCCGATTACTCTCTTTAGTCAATCCATACCCTGGGCCAGGAAGGTCAAGTACCTGGGCGTTACCCTGGATGCATCGATGACATTCCGCCCGCATATAAAATCAGTCCGTGACCGTGCTGCGTTTATTCTCGGTAGACTCTACCCTATGATCTGTAAGCGGAGTAAAATGTCCCTTCGGAACAAGGTGACACTTTACAAAACTTGCATAAGGCCCGTCATGACTTACGCGAGTGTGGTGTTCGCTCACGCGGCCCGCACACACATACACACCCTTCAATCTCTACAATCCCGCTTTTGCAGGTTAGCCGTCGGAGCTCCGTGGTTCGTGAGGAACGTTGACCTACACGACGACCTGGGCCTCGAATCTATCCAGAAATACATGAAGTCAGCGTCGGAACGGTACTTCGATAAGGCTATGCGTCATGATAATCGCCTTATCGTAGCCGCCGCTGACTACTCCCCGAATCCTGATCATGCAGGAGCCAGTCACCGTCGACGCCCTAGACACGTCCTTACGGATCCCTCAGATCCAATAACCTTTGCACTAGACGCCTTCAGCTCTAGGAGCAGGCTTAGGGACCTCGGTAACCGTACTCGTCGAACTCGACAAAGAGTTCGCCGTGCAACCTAACCCATGAATCAGCTCGCTGAGTTTCTCGCCGGATCTTCTCAGCGGGTCGCGATTCCGATCCGGTAGTAGATTCATTCGCGAAGCAGCTGCTCTTGAGCTGTTAGGTCTCCTTCGGAGGCGCTCGGGTAGCTGTTAGCAAATCCCACCCCTCCTGGCTGAGCCTTTGCTCGCCCACCTGTCCTGGTGAAACTGGAAAGGCCTCCGGGCCACCAGTAATCCTTCAATCATAAAAAAAAAGAGTCGTGGCATTCCGTGCAGACAGTCATTCAGTCCGTATCGGACGGTCCGTCCGTCTCGGTCAGTGAGTCTCTGACAGTCAGTCAGTCGGTCTGTCGGTTTTATTGACTTTTTATAAACTGAGTTCAACCAAATACGAGTGATGACGGAAACTACCGCTTAGCCATCCCTGGCGCCGCCCCGACATATATAATTAATAATATTGTAGTATAGGTTTGCACGCTTAAAGGGAGAATCCAATCATTGTATTATTTTAACTCGCTTTTGAAAATAAAGTTATTTGTATTTGTATTTATTAATCACAATAATTATTAAATGTACTTTTCGGCTCCTTATCCCACTTTATACAGGATCGGCGAAGCATGTTCTCTTATCATGCTGCATAGGGGATTTGCCAAGAGTTTTACGACTGGCCTGACATCGAAGACATCAAATCTCCTTCGGCTATATCTCTAGTTGTATATCAATTGCGTCGCGCCATGGAGAGAGACATTTTTGTTTCTTCATTTGATGTTACTTTCACTAATGCGTTTTAGGAACTGTCACTTTGTCATCATTAACATTAACACTAAAATTTAAATTTCTAATTACTAAAACATTTAGAGATGTCAACCAAACCCCGCCGCCACCGCCCAAAAAATCAAACCCGCAAATTTATAATTTGCGTAATTACTGGTGGTAGGATCTCTTGTGAGTCCGCACGGGTAGGTACCACCGCCCTGCCTATTTCTGCCGTGAAGCAGTAATGCGTTTCGGTTTGAAGGGCGGGGCGGCCGTTGTCACTATACTGAGACCTTAGAACTTACATCTCAAGGTGGGTGGCGTTGTAGATGTCTATGGGGGTCACTTAACACCAGGTGGGCTGTGAGCTCGTCCACCCATATAAGCAATAAAAAAAAGATGTTCCCTATCATCGGGGTAACATATCGATGTGTGGTTTTTTTTTATAAACGCCAAGCCGATATGTTCATAGAAACACGTCTATATTCCTTAGAACGCGCTACGTCTCTCTGGGACCATAACTCTCGTCCAATTACATTGCAATACAAGCGCTGGTCACTCGCCCACATAAACAAAAGCTTGTTAGCTAAACATGGATCTGAATCAGAGGATAAGAAATATTCTTAGGAACATAACCCGTATTATACATATCGATATTATTGGATACTAGCTGTACTCGCCCTCTTCGCTGGGCATTTAAAATTAACATTATTATTTATTGTCATTATTATTAGGGAGTCCAACACTCATATAAATATTAGTCTATCCATTAAGTACATGTATTTTCTGTCTCAAGTCAATCGGATGCATGGTCCAGTAGTTATAACGGAACGTCCGTAAAAACCACTGTAGATTTATATATTAGTATAGATATAACTCAGAAATGGTATAAGCCTATCCTTTACTGATACAGTTTTAAAATTCGTGATAATAACTACACTTTTGCTATGATGAATGAGTTATGATAGTATATTTTTTTATTAAAAGCCAAGATTCGTTTGAATACGTGGAAGAATTTTTAGGGGAGCGAAGACTATGTAGATTAAAATCGGATTTTTTGTTTCATCGCGTAGAGACGGTCGAACTAGCTCGCGGCTCACCTGATTTTAAGTGGTTTTTAGGAGTCAATGGACATGGCAACGTGAATTCCGCAATGCACTTTGAGACATAAAGTCCAAATCAATTGTTTATCGATTATGCCAAATCGCACATTGTGCAGGTTTAATTTTTGTTATCGATACTAATATTATAAAGCTGAAGAGTTTGTTTGTTTGAACGCGCTAATCTCAGGAACTAATGGTCCGAAAATTCTTTCAGTGTTAGATAGCCTATTTATCAAGGAAAGCTATAGGCTATATAACATCACGCTAAGATTAATACAAGCGGAGCACCGATAAAGAATGTTTCAAAATTGGGGTTATTTTTACCTTTTGAGAGCTTCCGCTGCGTGAGCTGCAGAAACGGTTAAAGTTTCGCTAAAATAATGTACGACAGAATTGTTCCCCTTTAAAAGATCTAAAAAAAAGTCCGCGACAGCATATGTCTATATGTTAAGGTTGGCTCACTATAGCGTTTTTGGAGGCTTTTACAGACGAAAAGAGTTGAGAATGGACCGGTGCGAGACCACGAATATAATTTACACCTAATTAACAATTAAGCATTACGCTTCGGTGCCATTTTTGTGTTAATCGCTTTATAGTTCAAAGCCCATTGAGGTTCTCCCCGGTTTTACTCAGTGGGTCGCGATTCCGATGCGGTATTACCGAGGTGTCTTAGGTTGAGCTAAATGAATGCACCTACCAGTTCGGGCGTAGCTGGAATAGCCTACCTGATAAGCCTTTTTGTTATTGCTTAGATGGGTGGACGAGCTCACAGCCCACCTGGTGTTAAGTGGTTACTGGAGCTCATAGACATCTACAACGCAAATGCACCACCCACCTTGAGATATAAGTTCTAAGGTCTCAGTATACTTACAACGGCTGCCCTACCCTTCAAACCGAAACGCATTACTGCTTCAAGGTAGAAATAGGCAGGGCGGTGGTACCTACCCGTGCGGACTCACAAAAGGTCCTACCACCAGAATATGGATGAGGAGGCTCTTCGGAAGGCCTTTGGAAAATTTTGAAGATAAATAAAAGAGAATTATGAGCGTATGGTCTACCTGATGGTAAGTAACAGACAATAATAGACGCACAGCGGAACCGCTAACTACGTATAAAAAAAATTTCTGAAGTGCTTAATTAATAGAATGCAATAAAATAAAAATATATTTGATAGTTTATAATATAATCCTTAATAAAAGTATCCTCCATTTTTGTCTCTCCCGATACGTCCGTCAGATGTTTATATTAAGCCTGAAATAAGTTATCTCGTTATCATAATCTAACAAAAGATCACAATAGACTGTTACAGCATCGTCAATATATTACTTAGCTTACCACGACCGCTGCGTTTTGATACTTGACCTATGAATTTTATTTGAGGATAATAATAATATTTTTAAAGTCGTTTTAATTTTAGAGGTTGTTTGCTCTATTGCTTATTTGATTTTAATACTTGTTGCATTTCTATTTTACATTATTTGTATAAAACTATAAAAAGTAAGTTTAATAGAAGTAACTATACTTTGTAACTATACTTGAGACCTTAGAACTTATATCTCAAGGTGGTTGGCGCATTTACGTCATAGATGTCTATGGGCTCCAGTACCACTTAACACCAGGTGGGCTGTGAGCTCGTCCACCCATCTAAGCAATAAAAAAATGCATTATTTTACACATTACATTATTTACTCACATTACATCAAGTATCAAAATCGTTTATAGCGCAACGCGGGGTTGAGGTGTTAGCGTGAACGCGCATCGCAGCGGGTGACCCTTCCCCGAACCGACGCAACGGACAGACTCACGGTCGCTGAGCCTAATGTACCTCATTCTTTATAGCATTTGTTGTAACTCTCAAAAATATTTATTACGCCGTATATTAATCTATGGTGTTAAGGCGCGTGTGTTTGTGGGTACGGCTTAAGATGTTTCGAGACTAAGCAAGTCCTATCAGCGGGCAAACTAACTCATAAAACAAATGGTGTCAAACCATTGAAGATGGTACTAACTGGAATAACTATTTAAATCAACCTGTATAACAGCGTGTGTATAAGGCAATTAATTTGCAGTCTCTTCTTCAACCCTTGTCCACTCAATGCTGTGTGCGGGTCTCTGCAAATGCACTGCATTCTTTTTGATCTTCTACCTTTAGCATCCAGTTCCTACCAGCTATTTTGACCAGTCGTCGCCTTCATTGATTGTCTGTCTACGTCACGATGTCCAGTACGAGGTCTCCACTTCAGTACTTTTGTGCCCCACCAATTGTCAATGCGACGGCATACGCGCCCGTACCACATCCACTTTCTCGGAGCAATCGCTTTGGCTATGTCAGTCAAATTTCAGTACCGTGGTATTAAATAAGATTGAAGATACGAAAATATGATAAGTGCATGAATGTTGGTAATTAGGACGTACGTACACTGGAATATATTATGTACAGTACCTGACAATAATCACCGCAGATCGAACTTTCAAAAACCACATTCGGCGAATTTCGCTCTAGCGCTTTTTTTTCTACCTATGCTGATAGCCTTGAGAGGCTATATCAGCGTTACCCTAGCGTATAGGTGAGCTCTCGGGACTCAAACTGGAGTGTTGCTAACACTGGCCCTAACAAGAACAGTATTTCGCAGAATCCAACACCGGATCGGCAACGCGACCTACTTGAGAAAATCCGGCGAGAAACTCAGCGGGCTGTGTCTGTGGGTTAATTTACTCGCCGAGCCCTGCGTCGCAAGCGGATTCGGCGTGGACGCTGACCTGACTCTAACGCTAGCTCTCTTGCACGAAACACTAACAACCAAGCCATAATTAGTAGGTTGGGTTTTTTCAAAGATCGATGTGTAATGTTTATCGTTGGTTACTGTATTATATGAATTCCGCATCTGAGAAGTGACATGTCTAATACACATGATGTTCTACTTCAAACGAATTTTGCAAAAGAGCTTAACATGATATGGACGGCTCAACTAGGCACCATTGCTGACGTTCATGAGCATCGGTGAGCGCTCACCGTCAGGGCTGTATCTTCGTAAAATAAAAGGTAATAAAAATAAACAATTAAAATTAATCAAGTCTCAGAGATGAGGAATCGATTAAATATTTCACAGAATCCCACGGAAGGCGTGATATTGAGTTATCCTCTCGTTCTATAAGTTTACTCATTAAATATGTATAGAGAAAGTGTTTGTACGTTGACATGAATAAAAATTTTGAAGTCATATGCGGATCTTGTTAGTGGATCGTGTTTCCGATCCGGTGGTAGATTCTGCGAAGCACTGCTCTTGCTAGGGCTAGTGTTAGGAACACTCCGGTTTGAGCCCCGTGAGCTCACCTACACGTCAAGGCGAAGCTAAAATAGCCTCTCAAGGCTATCAGCACAGGTAAGAAAAAAGAGAGACCTCAGAACTCATATCTCAAGGTGGGTGGCCGCATTTACGTTGTATATTTTTATGGGCTCCGGTAACCACTTAACATCAGATTAGTTGTAAGCTCGTCCACCCATCTAAGCAATAAAAAAAAACTGAAGCCGATCTTGGTAATGACAACCAAATTTAAAAAGAATAAGAGTCGAAGTCACACCAATAAAACTAGTATCGATGGAACCGATAGATTAAGCAAAACATTGTATATCGTTATTTTTAAAGTTAACGACACTTTCGATTTATTATCGTAAACAGATGCTAATCGCAGTACATATTATGTTTCGTTCGTGTTAATAATAATATACTTATTTGTATATTAATACGTGAAGCAAAAACTTTGTATCCCTTTTTACGAAAATTGCGCGGACGGAGGAGTATGAAATTTTCCACACTTATAGAGAACTAGCTGACCCGGCGAACTTTGTTCCGCCTTAATGTCAATAAATAAGCAGATTTTTTTTATTGGAAAAATAACAAAAAAAATTAAATTTCTACATCAATCATTCATAATTATTTCTGTATTTTAGTACATAGGTTGCTCTTCATTTAAGTACCTTGTGATACACGACATTTTTTGTTTTATTATCAGGCGCAAAAACAAACAACGCAGATGGTCTTCCGACCCGTGAACATGCCGGGTGGCCCATAAGTCCTTTGATATGAAAAAAAAATTATTAAAATAAAACTAATTACATTATGAATTAAATTTTATTTACATAAAAAGCTTAAAAAACGGGAATTATTTTTTGAAAATAACATCTCCTAAATGTAATCCGTTGCGATCACGGCACTCTTGCAAACGACGTCTAAAATTGTCGATGACTGCGCGGCACGTCACTGCTGAAATGCTTGTCATTTCTCTGCGGATGTTTTCTTTTAGGGCCTCAATTGACCGCGGGTTTGTGTCGTATACTTTAGCCTTAAGGTAGCCCCACAAAAAAAATCCATCGGGGTCAGATCTGGACTACGTGGAGGCCAGGAAATGTCTCCTCTCTTAGAGATAACTTTGCCAGGAAAAAGTTGACGGATAACGGGCATAGCAGTGTTAGAGGTGTGAGAAGTGGCCCCATCCTGTTGAAACCACGTCCTGGCATTAAAGCCTGAAAAGTTTTGCAATTCTGGTATGAAAAACTCTTCGATCATAGCCACATATCGCTCCGACGTAACAGTAACTGCGCGCCCTCTGCCATCCTCAAAGAAGTAAGGCCCTAGGATACCATGGGCTGACATAGCGGCCCAAACAGTCACTTTCGGACTATGTAAGGGCTTCTGATGCTTAAGTTTTGGATTGATGGGGCTCCAATAGCGGCAATTTTGTTTACTAACATGCCCGTTAAGATGGAAATGAGCCTCGTCAGAGAACATTATGTTATTGAAGGAAGTAAACCGATTCAACATTTCATTCGCATAATTTTGTCTTTGAATACCGTCAGTTTCCTTTAATTCTTGAACCAACTGAATTTTGTAAGGGTGCATATGTAAATCTTTCTTCAAAATCCGTTGTAACGATGTCCTGGATACGTTTAATGCTCTGGCGCGCTTACGAGTTGACTGTGTCGGATTTTCGCGAATAGACTGTGTCACTGTGTCTATGTTTTGTTCCGTACGTGACGTCCTTGGGCGACCCAACCGCGATTTATCTAACGTCGGACCGGTCTCCTCGAACTTAGCAACCCAGTTCTTAATCGTTTGAAGAGTTGGAGTGTCGTCAAAGTTGTGTAAACCTTTGTGTTCTCGAAATTTACGCCGCGCAACGGTTGCCGAATTGTCGTTTTTATAAAACTCGCGCACACAAAACGCACGGTCCGCTCCGGTAAAACGCTCCATCGCGACTAAATTCCCAGAAACCGAAGTTACTCCCCCCGCTTCCCCTGCACCGCTCACGCGCGCCCTGTTCGTTTTATTCAAATTTTACTTTTCAAAGGACTTATGGGCCACCCTGTATAATTGACCATGGGAAAAACATGAATGTTCTAGATTTAAACCACAAACTTTTAAGGATTGGCCTTGTGATTTGTTGATGGTCATGGCAAATGCAAGACGTATCGGAAATTGAAGTCTTTTAAATTCAAACGGCATATCGGTTGGGATCATCGGTATCCTCGGAATGAGAACTTCCTCACCTTTGAATTTTCCTATCATTATCGTAGCGTAAATTACATTGTTCATCAATTTTCTAACCACCAAACGCGTACCGTTGCACAGTTTTGGTTGGTTTATGTTTCGAAGCATGATTACTACAGAGCCAATCTTTAGGCGTAAATTGTGCGGTGGTAAGCCAGGCACGTCCAAAGAGTTTAAAAATTCAATTGGATAGTTGGTGGCTTCATCTTCATTTGTGACGCAGTCAATAGATTTGAATGAATGCATTGTTCCAATGATCTTATTTTGAATTATGTAGTTTAGGTCATCTACAACTTTATTCTTAGCCGCTAAAATTGCTCGCTCACTCATCCATTCATAATTTTTGTAGTTAGAAATAATTTCTGGAAATACATTGTTGATAAGTTCGTCTTTTGATGAGACAAAATTACAGAAATTATTTGGAAATGATATTAATCCGCTCGATTCATCGACAGGTACTTGACCATTACCGATAGTCAGCAATTGCTCCGAGAAATCTTCAGCAGATGTATCATTAAGCAATGTAACTCTCATGTTTGTTGTCAGTTGCAGTTTCTTCACATGGCGCCATAGATTTGACGATTTGAGGCAAGCGTTTATTTCGTCGGCAGCCGTAGATCTTGGAATTACTGGCAGTATTTGGCGGAAATCGCCAGAAAGTAAAATCATTGCTCCTCCAAAACATCTCGAGTCATTGCGTAAATCTTTTAATGTTCGGTTAAGTGCTTCTAATGCACGTTTATGCGCCATTGTGCATTCGTCCCAGATGATGATTTTCGATACCGCTAAAACTTTGGCCATTGCTGAGTGTTTTGCAATATTATACGTTGGTTCTTCAATAGTTTGAAGATTTAACGGTAATTTGAATGCTGAATGAGCCGTACGGCATCCTTATAACAATATGGCTGCTATTCCAGAAGAAGCAACTGCAACCGCTATGTTAAATCTCGCCCGAACAGTTGCTAAAACTAATGACATGAGGAATGTCTTGCCAGTTCCACCAGGGGCATCTAGGAAATATAAACCACCATTTTCATCATCGATTGCCTTCATTAAAGTATCATAAACTTCCTTTTGTTGGTAATTCAACAGGGGTACATTCGTTTGAACTACTAAATCTAATTCCTGGTGATCATATTCACGTTCCCTTTCCAATTCTCGATTAAATGCGTCATTCATTTCACGATATGGTGCTGGCATTCCTAACCTGATTAATAAATTACCGCACATGAGGTAACACATATCTTCGATCAAGAGTAAAGCACGATTATGTATCTCCTCATTCATCTCAATATCGTGATTTCTGGAACTGGCACGAATTTGATGTAAAATATCTTCTGACATATTAAAATATCTTGTTCTGCGTCGCAAATTATCTATTTGTTGACCTCTGTTGTTCGCTCGACGATTCTGCATTGCCAAACGAGCTGTTTCACGGGCTGCTTCACTTTGCTCTCGTGATTGAGAAGCACGAAGTCGAGCCATACTATCGCGGCGCTGTTCACGTGCAATTTCTTGTTCTTCTTCAGTCCTTTCATTTGCAGTATTTCGCATTCTTCTTGCATCACGGCTTTGTCGGGAAAGATTCGATCGTCTTGGTCGCGGCATTATTAATTAAACTTCACTTCACCTAAAAACTTAAATTTTCAACCATACCGAGTTTATAGTTCACTTCACTGTTTATACGAATGGGCAATTGGGCAATAATGTGAATTATTTATTTAATAGAAATAGTTTTATTATTGATTTCTTACAAATATCAAATTGTCATCCATACGTCATTACATAGCTGTCATTATACGTCAATTTTGTTATTCCAAGTCTGATTCTTTTTTGTTATACCACGTTTTATAGTGACTGACGTTAAATGTCAAGTCACACGGGAATGATGTCGAACGGGATAAAAAGTATCCTATGTCCTTCTCCTGGCTCTAAACTACCTCCCTGCCAATTTTCAGCTAAATCGGTTCAGCCGTTCTTGAGTTATAAGTGAAGTAACTAACACGACTTTCTTTTATATATATAGATATAGAGAAGAAGTGCACAATGCTAATATTTTTTTAAAATAATGCATAAAAGATAATTTAAATCAATAAAGAAATATTACACACACTACATACCATGTATTTGACGTACACACTCATGCATACTATTTAATGTCAAACTTTTGTTCTTGACGTCTGTTGTCAAATAGAGAATAGATTAAATATTGCTTGTCTTTGTTAATATATTTTATAGTGTAGTCTTGGCGTAATTTGTGATTATAGAAGTATAAAATACAATCTTATTAGTGTATAAACTTACAATTCCAATTAATTATAGTCGAATTTCGACTAATGCGGGACCTCTAGTATGTATTAAAAAGTTATATTTTTCGTTTTTATTAGCATGATTTGTATGTTGTCTTAAAAAACTTTCTATCTAGGGCTAGGTGGTTATCAAAGTCTTAATTAACGAGATCTTCCCACGATCCAAGCGCGTAGTGATACTTTTAACTTTTTTTTTATTGCTTTGATTGGTGGACGAGCTCACAGACCACCTGGGGTTAAGTGGTTACCCACCTTGAGATATGAGTTTTAAGGTCTCAGTATAGTTACTGTACAGTATAGTTATTGCATTGGGATGTCCGACCCCACAGACACAGCCCACTGAGTTTCTCGCCGAATCTTCTCAATGGGTCGCGTTTCCGATCCGGTGGTAGATTCTGCGAAGCACTGCTCTTGCTAGGGCCAGTGTCAGCAACACTCCCGGTTTGAGCCACATGAGCACACCTACTCGCCCGGTTACGCTGACATAGGCTCTCAAGGTTATCAGCTTAGGTGGGGAAAAAAAACGAACCTTGTGGCGCAGTGGTCTGTTACCAACAAATCAACCAACCAAACAATTAGAATGACCACTTTGATATCAGACAGCGGACGCTTATGTAAAACAATCCGAAAACCGCAATCAAACAACGACAACCCGTAAAAATATTTAAAACATTTTTATCACTTAAACGTTGGTCAAGTCGATTCGTTAAAATCACCTGCCCGGAAAAGGACGGTGTCATTCAGAAGGTAACATATTTAATCTGTATTAAAATAAGTAATAGTTTATAAAAACTAACAAAATACGCTTTTATAGAAAATGCCAACTAAAAAATAGAGAGGATTTTCAGGATATTATCAAAATAGCCCTTCTATTCATATCAGCTGTTCATAAATATCTATAACTAGCGACCCGCCCTCGCTTCGCTTCGGAAACATTAAAACACACATGAAACAAAAAAAAAATAAAAAAAAAAATAAAAAAAAGTAGCCTATGTTCATCAGGGACAATGTCGGCTTCTAATGGAAAAGGAATTTTTCAAATCGGTCCAGTAGTTTCGGAGCCTATTCGAAACAAACAAACAAACAAATCTTTCCTCTTTATAATATTAGTATAGACTACTGATACCAAGCACCCTACGCTTTTTTTTACAATAAAATCATTTTTTCTTACACTATTTTTAATTCAAATTTATTAAAATTTATTTTCTATTTGTTAGTTGGATTTTCTGTAAAAGCTTATATCGTTAGTTTTTTTAAACTATTATGTATTATTCATTTTTTAATTGAATTTCAATTTTTTCAATTTTTTTTTAATATTAAGTTCTCATCGGTCCTTAATAAGTATACCAAATTTCGAGTTAATCCGACGTTTTGAAGGGGTCAATATCATGTTCAAAGATTCCGTTACATACATACGTCTGAAGCTGATAAAAGCGTATTAGGAGTTGCGTTGTTTGGTCATACGTTTGTATTTCCTTGGATTTCTGGATAAGCGGCTGTGACAATCCAGCTGTGGTCTTCGTTTGTTTGTGTGTGCGTAAAGTGAAACAGAATGGAACTGAGTATTTCTGTCGTAAAGCTGTCACGAGTTTAATTTGGAAATTTATCTTTTTAAAATTGTAATATGTATTTTTTTAAATAACAATCGTAATTGCTATTGTGATAGCTACACTGGTTCAATAGGTGATGCCTGTAAAAACAGTTGCATGATTATAAATAATTAAATAAAAATATGACTGCAATGGATGCTTACGTCCCCAGAAGTCGCTTCTGATTCGGCGGGAAGGACCGTCTTACTGTGTGCGCATGCGCGTGTATACAGTTTCCGGCGATCAATATAAACTATACATAATATATCAATATATAACTTGTCTACGTGGTCATGGCACTTGACATGGCAAAATTGAGAACTCACCAAAAAATCTACAAAGACTCATAATCATCTTTGGTTAATTGGTAGGCATTAAGTCGTTTGTAATACATGAAAGGTAATAAATAAGTTGGATATTATAAATCACGCTGTGTATTTTTATAAATATTATTCCTCGATACATATCTAAATGAATAAAAGATTGAATTTTATAAATACCTAATAGTCGTGCTGTTTCATTCTGATATAACACCGTCCACGCGTCATTAACGTCTAGGCATTGAGTTACACGTTGATTACAACTTTATTGAGCGTCTGATTAAGATAGCCGTCCTTACTTAGCGTCGGTTTGTTTGTCTGTCTGTCTGTCACACGTGTGACCCACTTAAACGATCGTAAATAAACTTCGATGAAGTAGAGTTTCCGAGATTCGATAGATTGACACTAAAATTTCTTAAGTTATAACTGCTTTGCTGCTGCCTTATAGCTTGTTCGGTAGACCGCCGGTCCCAATAGTCCGAATGTTTATTGGTGGTAGGATGTCTGCTGAGTCCGCACGGGCAGGTACCACCACTCTACCTATTTCTGCCGTGAAGCAGTAGTTATTTTCGGTTTGAATGGTGTGGTAGCTATTATACTGTAAAAACTGAGACCTTAGAACTCATAGATTAATGTCTCAAATTAATCATCTTCATTTCATTTCATTTTATTTCATTTCACTCCATATTATCATTTTTCATAAAAATATGAATATAAATAAAAATAAGACATGACTTAAAGGTCTTAGTTACGAGGTCATAAAATCCCTTAAAAAAGAAATAGACAGTGCAATAGTTGACAACATCTTGAAATTAATATTGAGAGGCACTCCATTGATGTTTTACTTATGTAGAAATGTTTTAACTATTTTAATTATACATTAAATCAATTAAAAAAAATAATTAATTAAATACTAAATTAATAATATTAAAATAATATTAATATTAATAAATAATAAGAATAATAATTTAATAACTAAAATATATCATTAAAAGGAGTCCCTTTAGGCAAGGTTCCGAAGATACTGGCAGCGTTCCCCCTTTGAATAGCTAGACTAATTCTTTGTCCAAGGTAGCTGCCAGCTCTTCGGTCTCCTGTGGACTAACCTTTTTGCTATTTCCTTAAAAAGACTTATATTAATTAGAAAAGTAAAAACACAATGAGTAATTTCAAGAAATATGAAATACTTCTTCGTGCTACACTTATATACTTCTACTGCTTCGATAGGCAGCAGCTTGGCCCCTGGCATTGCTGAAGTCCATGGGCGACAGTAACCACTCACCATCAGGTGGGCCGTATGCTCGTCTGCCTAGAAGGGCAATAAAAAAAAATACTAGTATGGTAATTTGTCTGTAAACAACACAAGATCTAAAACTTGATTAAATTTGTTTCATTTTGATTATATTTTTAGCTGGGAAATGATCTGCACCAGATTTGATATAACGAGGCAGCTGGTTTATTTGCGGTAGGACCTCTTGTGAGTCCGCACGAGTAGGTACCACCACCCTGCCTATTTCTGCCGTGAAGCAGTAATGCGTTTCGGTGTGAAGGGCGGGGCAGCCGTTGTCACTACACTGAGACCTTGGAGCTTATACGAGGGCTGCACTAAAAGTATCGGGAATGGAATATTTCCACTGTTCCTGTCATATTAAAATCTTTTTAATTGAAAACTCCTTGGTTTTAAAAATCGAATACCATTTATTTATTTAAAAAAAGATTCTCGGTCTTGTCACGAGGTTTTGTCAAACTTGTTTAGTCGTTGAGAAAATGGAATTGACTCGAGAAAATTCAAGAGCGATGATTTATTATGACTTTCGAAGTGGTTTAACACAAAAACAGTGTGTTGACCGGATGATTTCTGCATTTGGTGACGAAGCCCCATCCAAAACCACAATTTATCGCTGGTTTGCTGAGTTTCAACGTGGACGTGTCAAGCTCAGTGATGATCCCCGTCAAGGTCGTCCAAAAACTGCAGTCACCCAAGAAAACGTTGATGCTGTGCGTAAGCTGATTGAGGAAGATCGACATGTGACATACCGCGAAATTCAGGCAACTTTAGACATTGGCATGAGTTAAATACAAATAATCTTGCATGAACAATTAGGTGTAAAAAAGTTGTTTTCCCGATGGATACCGCATTCGCTCTGTGAAGAGCAAAAAGCGGCTTGCGTTACCTGGTGCGTCAGAACTCTCGAAAGATTCCACGCAGGATCCTCAAATGCTGTATACAACATTGTATCAGGTGACGAATCCTGGATATACGCGTACGAACCCGAAACAAAAAACCAGTCACGAGTTTGGGTGTTCGAAAATGAGTTAAAGCCAACAAAAATTGTTCGTTCACGGAGTGTTGCAAAAAAAATGGTGGCCACGTTTGTCTCCAAAACCGGCCATGTTACGACTATTCCTCTTGAGGGACAAAGAACGGTTAATGCAGAATGGTATGCTAGCATTTGTTTGCCACAGGTCGTTTCTGAACTCCGTAAAGAGAACTGCAACCGCCGCATCATCCTCCATCACGACAATGCGAGTTCTCACACCGCGCACAGAACAAAAGAGTTTTTAGAGCAAGAAAACATAGAATTATTAGACCATCCGCCGTACAGCCCCGACCTAAGCCTAAGATTGATTTCTATACTTTCCCTAAAATAAAGAATAAATTGCGTGGACAGAGATTTTCATCACCTGAAGAAGCTGTGGACGCCTACAAAACGGCCATTTTGGAGACCCCAACTTCCGAATGGTTGCTTCAATGATTGTTTCCATCGTATGGAAAAATGTGTCAAATTTCGCGGAGAATACTTCGAAAAGCAATAAATACATTTTTAAATAGTAATGTTGTGTCACTTCGTTAATTCCCGAAGTTTTCAGTGCCGCCTAGGTATCTCAAGGTGGGTGGCGCATTTACGTTGTAGATGGGCTCCAGTAACCACTTAACACCAGGTGGGCTGTGAGCTCGTCCACCCATCTAAACAATAACAAAAAAAAAACAGTGACATAGTTCAATGACAAGTTCAAAGACTTCGAAGTAAATAAATAGAACTAATGTGGGCAGGTGCGAAATAACAGCGGCTGATGACGGAACGAGATGGAAGATTTACTATACAATACGCGAGAAAGAGAGAGAGACATAAAATCAATACGAAATAAATATTCGATTTGACAGTGTTTATTTTTATTTATTTATAAACTAGCTGACCCGGCAGACTTCGTAATGCCCCAATCGATAAATAAAAGACTTAAACTTTTGTATAAAATAAACTTAAAACAAACAAAAGGAATCCATCCGACGGGAGACACATCAAAAGAAAAACAAAATTGTTATTTTTATTTAATTCCGCGCATTTTCATATTTATTTACCTTTTAAACCTTCTCTAGACTTCCACAAATAATTCAAGACCAAAATTAGCCAAATCGGTCCAGCCGCTCTCGAATTTTAGCGAGACTAACGAACAGCAATTCATTTTTATATATATATAGATGTGGGTCGCGTTTATTGATTAATGAAATAGATGAGGGATTCGGTGGCGCAGGTCCTGGATTCGATATCCACATCCAGCAAACGGTATTGTGACGAAAGGTTTGCTTACTGATTTGCCTGCGGGTTTGATATATATATATTTCTATATATTTAACCATAAAAAATCAACTACCAAGATGGAGACATACGATTTAACCTGTATTTTTTATTATAAATATATAAATTAGAGTTTGAGACAAAAATCCGTATTTTGAAGGTGTCTGATATCAATGATTTCAACTTCTTAGCTCCAATGTATTTGTTTAAAACTTCTTTAAATAATCGTCCTATTTTCAAGAGTCTAATTCAGGTCTAGTGATTTTTTATTTTATTGTTTAGATGGGTAGACGATCTCACAGCCCACCTGGGGTTAAGTGGTTACTGGAGCTGCATTACTGCTTCACGGCAGAAATAGGCAGGGTGGTGGTACTTACCCGTGCGGACTCACAAGAGGTCCTACCACCAGGAATTACGCAAATTATAATTTTGCGGGTTTGATTTTTATTGCACGATGTTATTCTTTCGCCGTAGAAGTCAATCGTGAACATTTGTTGAGTACGTATTTCATTAGAAAAATTGGTACCCGCCTGCGGGATTCGAACACCGGTGCATCGCTAGATACGAATGCACCGGACGTCTTATCCTTGAGGCCACGTTGACTTGGCCTAAAGGATATCGTAGGTATCTTATTATCGATCAAGCTTCCAACTAATTGGTATCCAGTAACCACTTAACGCCAGGTGGCCGTCAGCTCGTACGCCCGTCGCGCATGTTTTTTTTTTTTTATTGCCCTTGTAGGCAGACGAACGAGCATACGGCCCACCTGATGGTGTGTGGTTACCGTCGCCCATGGACTTCAGCAATGCCAGGGGCAGAGCTAAGCCGCTGCCTACCGAGAGCCAAGCCGCTGCCTACCGCTTCGGTGTGGCTTACAGCATTAAAGCCAGTCCCCATAGCGATATTTATCAAGTACACTTTACTAATGAACTGAAGTAAAATAAAATGTTGCATTTTTAACGTACAACATTATCACTCTGACCCGTTTATCGTTTAATTATGAAGCGAAATCACCACATTCAGTCGCCTTTACGAGGACAGAGGATCGTAAAAGGCGACTTTGAGTTGTTGTTATTTATTTTTTTGTATTTATCGAAACATTTATTTGTTGTTAAGGTCGGTGCATACGATAGCTGATGATGTTGCGTTTTGTTTTTTTTTTTTTTACTGAAGTTTATAGACAGGTGATTTGTGGTTCTTCGTGAACACATACTTTTTATTTTAGTCCCTGCCTATGCTGATAACCTTGAGAAGCTATATCAGCTTCTCCTTGACGTGTAGGTGAGCTTACGGGGTTCAAACCGGGTGTGTTGCTAACACTGGGTCTAGCAAGAGCAGTGCTTCGCAGAATCTACCACCGGATCGGAAACGCGACCCACTGAGAAGATCCGGCGAGAAACTCCGTGGGCTGTGTCTATGGGTTAGTTTACTCGTCAAGCCCTTCGTCGCAAGCGACGGGTTGGGCGAGAACGGTAACCGGTGTTTATGGTACTTAAAAGCACCGTTAATGGATCGGGAGGATCCGTAATGACGTGCTTAGGGCGACGTCGACTGTTTACCATTCGGTCTACAGGATCGGGTATGAACACATACTGAGACATGATCGAGGTATCAAACGTAAATAAACTTGATTGCCTAATCTGTAGCTAAAGAAATCGGTAGAATTTTGCAAAAGCTTAGTTTTATGACAATTTGCTAACAATTAATTGACGTTGTTCAATAGCAGCTATTGCCTTTGTAACGTCTGGGAAGCTATTCCCTCAGATTGAGGTCCGTGAGCTCACCTACTCATCCGGGCGTAGCCCTTTAAGCTACCAGCTATATACTTGTGTACTAGTGATCCCGCGGTAGTCGAATTTCGACTATAATTAATTGTAATTATAAGTTTGTACACTATTATGATTCTATTGTCAAAGACTTATACTTCTATAATCACAGATTTCGTCAAGATTACATAAACTATAGACAAATATTAATAAAGACAAACAATATTTAATCTATTCTCAATTTGACCACAGACTGTAAGCAATACGAAAAGTTTGACAATAAACAAATGGCATGCATGCGTGTGTGTGTCAAATACATGGTAGTGTGTTTTATGCATAATTAAAAAATATATAAACATTCTACACTCCTCTATATTCTCTATAAGTGTGGGAAATTACATACTCCTCCGTCCGCGCAATTTTCGTAAAAAGCGGTACAATGTTTTCACATAGATTTTTTGTGTATTTAATTGCATGATTGTAACACAGAAATATGAAAAACTTATCCTTGTCAAAGCTTAGTGCGATTCGGTACGGATATTCATAGCCGCCCCGCCTACTTCTGCCGCGAGGTTTGAACATTGAGGCAGCGTTGTGATTAAGAGAATGATTTCGTTACTCAATCTGTAGTCGCTTTGTATAATAGTATCTGCGAGTTCTGGTACCAACTTCACGATGGCAAGGCTGTCTGCCAGATTACAGCAAAAATATGTACGTAAAATCTCACCACCTGTTTGTTTATACATCTGAATTTTCTATATGGAGTTTCGGAAACTTCAGAGCTGACCACGAAAAACTGCTAGCAGCGACAGTTGAATTAAAAAAATATATCTATGCTTCTATACTAATATTATAAAGAGGAAAGATTTGTTTGTTTGTTTGTATTGAATAGGCTCCGAAACTACTGAACCGATTTGAAAAATTCTTTCACTGTCTGGAAGCTACACTACTCCCGAGTGACATAGGCTATAATCTTTTTTGAAAAAATTAGGGATCCTTACTAAAACTCCAATAATGTAACCCAATGTGTAAAAAATTACCTAAAATATTCTTTACATCGCGTGCCCTACGAAAACTATTCATCATAGAATAAAATAATGTACTACGACTTTGTAGAACACATTATTATTTACGGAAAGTGTCGCGACAGCACATCTCTAACTATTATAGCTATGCCGCAATAAGTGTTATTTCATTTAAAAAAAAAAACAACGTCAAATATCATTGAATTTTTTGTTAAAGACCCGAGCGGAGCCGGAGCGGGCCGCTAGTAAAATATAAAATGCCTATTTTTCTAAAAAACCAATAGGCCGATAGTACATTATATAAATGACGTCAATTAATAACACCTTAGTCGTCCGTGACTCAGAAAACTGTAAAGACATCGAAGCGCAAATAAATAAATAAATATTGTTAATAAAAAACGCGAAATTAAATAGATAGTAAATGTAATTTTTATAATTATAATTTGTTATCTCTACACCAAACCACTGAGCTGTTTGTCTGTGTATCACAACATCTATTGTCCAATAATTGGAGTGTATTTTAGAATCATTAAAAAATTCTTACCTAGTAAAAAACTAAAGCGAATTATTTAAGAAGAACCCAAGGTATTGAATTGAAGCAATTAAAAGCACATTTTATTGAAAAAAAAATACGTAAATAAAATCCGAAACCAGTGTACAACAGTCCTCAAATTAAATTTTATTACAATATTTTAAAAGGCGACAACCAGATAGCTCGTCATACACATAAGAGAGTTATAACAACGCAACAAATTTTACACAAATTTGTTCCTAACCTCAACGCTATAAGGCACGTAATCCCGAACCTAAATGTTGTAGTTACGCGGTTTCTCGTTGAGCTGTAACACGATCCGAATGTGTCGTGTGAGCATTCTGTAAAAAGAACTTAATTTGTATTCTTTATTTAATAACGTAAATTTGTCGTGGTTCAGTGGGAGTATCACCAAAACCATTTTATGACGTCAGTAGTTGATTTTGACGTTACTTCTGGTAGCTACTGGTGGTAGGACCTCTTGTGAGTCCGCGCGGGTGGGTACCACCACCCTGCCTATTTCTGCCGTGAAGCAGTAATGCGTTTCGGTTTGAAGGGTGGGGCAGCCGTTGTAACTATACTTGAGACCTTAAAACTTATATCTCAAGGTGGGTGGCGCATTTAGGTTGTGGATGTCTATGGGCTCCAGTAACCACTTAACACCAGGTGGGCTGTGAGCTCGTCCACCCATCTAAGCAATAAAAAAAAAAGCTACTTCTACTTTACTGGTGGCGGTGGTACACCTCTTGTGAGTCCGCACGTGATCGAGTCTGCCGTGAAGCAGTAATTTGTTTCGGTTTGAAGGGTGGGGCAGCCGTTATAACTATACTGCGACCTTAGAACCAATACCGTCTTTACCATAAGGGCACACGGGGCCCGTGCCCAGGGCCCCCATTCTCAGGGGGCCCCGAAAGACCAATTTCTCTCACACGTTTATTCTCAAAAAAATATTGTCGGGCACATTACACTTTTTTCACAAATCAGTAATCAGAAGGTATTTACAAGGCATATACTATGCCTACAATAGAAGATTTTGTTCAACAGAAATCCCGAAAGAAACCGTTATCGAAATCGTAACCAAAAAACCAGCAGCATTCTAATATCATTAATGACATATTATATCATACTGTATTTGATTACCTATAATAAATGGTCATACTCAGTAAAAAAATCTTATTATAATTCGCTTTTTTACTTTCCAAAAGGGCCTCAAATTCTTGTGTGCCCAAGGGCCCCATCCTAGTTTAAGACGTCCCTCATATCTCAAGGTGGATGGCGCATTTACGTTGTAGATGTCTATGGGCTCCGGTAACCACTTAAGAACTGATGGGCTGTGAGCTCGTCTACCTATCTATGCAAGAAAAAGAAAAAAACGTAGAATTTTCAATATCGTGTCGGTTATATGTTATAACGGTTCCCGATTTAATGTTTTTGAACACATTTTAATTTCCACAGACACAGATGGACTAGTGTTAGCAAATTCTCTCAGGTTGAACCTGTGAGCTCTCCTACCTGTAAGCGCGTAACTAGAATAGGCCCTTAGGTTACCAGCAAAGAGGTAGGAAAACAGTTTCCAAAAGTCAGATCTTTCTATCCTAGCTTTCAGTCCACAGACATGAAAGCTATGGTAGAATGCACACAGGCCTCTCCCAAGCCTCGCTACCACGACCGGCCCTGTGCTACCTCCACCCAGCAGACTCGAGCTACGTTGATCCTTAATCGTGACCTCGTATTTTTACTTTCGAATGCAGTGAACGATGGGACTATCCCACGGTCTGGTGTTGACTGAACTGCGATGAATAGATGGAAATATAGACGAGAATGTAGCTTCTATCGCCGAAGACGCCAGCTGATTGTATGGATGATGTCTTGTTGATACACGATTCATTCCAAGTAGTAACATTTTAAGTAAACACGTCATAACAATTTGTAAGCAAACGCAAGGTAAATACAAAAACACATACTTACTTACCAAGTTTTTATTATTACAGCATATAAATATAAATATAAATAAATATAAATATTTACTAACAATCACGCCACGTTAACTGGTCCCGTGATAAGTTCGTAAAGAACTTGTGTTACAGGTACCAGATAACGGAAATAAATGTAAGATTTTTACTATACACATACATATATTTAATATACATCCATAACCCTGGAAAAGACATTTATATTTATCATACAAATATCTTCCCTTTGCGGGATTCGAACCCGCGACCCCCTTGTGTAGTGACCGTGTCACTTACCACTACACCAGACGGCCGTTATTAAGTTGTTAGCTAGGTGTGGCTTTTTTTCCTACCTATGTTGATAGCCTTGAGAGGCTATTTCAGCTTTTCCTTGACGTGTAGGTGAGCTTACGGAGCTCAAGCCGGGAGTATTGCTAACACTGACCCTGGCAAGAGCCGTGCTTCGCAGAATCTACCACCGGATCGGAAACGCGACCCACTGAGAAAATCCGGCGAGAAACTCAGTGGGCTGTGCCTAAGGGTTCATTCTACTTGTCGATCCCTTCGTCGCAAGCGACGGGTTCGACGAGGACGGTGACCGGATGTAAGTGTCAAATCTCGCCTAGCTACTTTTCTCTTAGATACTAATTAGATATTAGATAAAACGAAATTATACAGAACTGTTCATTAAAAAAGATCGATACTCGAATATTTTAATCGCGAATGATACGCATAAATCGATTTACGCCCACGATGACCGTTTCCGATCCTAAATCGACGCTTTATCGATTTTAATATGGACACTTACAATCGTTAGAACTGGAAAACAAGTATTTACAAGATTCTAGTTTTATTTTTATTTTTTATCAATTTACTTTTACATTCGAAGTTATTTCGTGGGTGTATTTTGTTTTATCGAATTCTGAGGTTTGGATGAAGCGAAAGAAATCTCAAATTTTTAAATAGAGCTTCCTTTGTATTGGTGTTACTGAGCTAATGAGGTCATGTTTGATTTGATGTTAAGGCGGAGTCAAGTCGAGAAAAGGAACCAAAGTATTTTTAAATTGCATTTGTAAGCCGATACTAGCAAGTCGATACTAGCATACTGTCAGCATAGGCCGCGACCCTCAGCATTGAGGATTCTCGATGCAAGGAGGAGTTCTAACATATCACCTGATGATGAGTGGCTACCGTCATGGACTTCAGCACTGCGAGAGGCACAGGCAAGCCGCTGCCTATGGTTGAGTACTCTCCGTAAGACTCGTCTGAAGATGGACCTTTCATGTATGCAGAGTCATTCCAGAGTCGGATGGTAAGTGGCAAAAAATATGTCTCTGGATAAATCTCTGGTTAAGCTCTGCTCTGACGGCGGGCGGTGCGATGGTCAACACGAAAAGATGGGAACATCCTGAAATGGCTGGTTGCACTAGGCCTTCAGGCATTTGCAGGTTACCGTTTTGTGTATAACAAGTGGTCCCCAAATAGTCGAAATTCAACTATAATTAATTGAAATTATTAATTTGAACATTATTATAGTTCTATTGTCAAAAACTATTTATTATACTTCTTTAATCACAGATTTCGCCAAGACTACACTATAGACATTCTCAATTTGACCACAGACTATAAGCAATAACAAAATTTTGACAATAAACCAAGTGTCTAAATCAGAGACCTCTAAAGTAGGGACACGACATATTGTTCTATACGTACAATTGCTTATATAAATAGCACCCATTTTGAAGGCACACACATAAACATATATCTATCTCGTTCTTACTCAGCACTTTAACTCGCAGGAAAACAATATAACAGTATTTCAGTGCGTACATAAAATGAAACATGAATATACGTAAATGTCTAATGAGGCCGAAAATCCGCCATGTTGAGCGCACCAAATGTCATTGTCACGTCAGTTCGGCCGTCTGTTTTGGGTTGTACATTATTTATTGACTTTGATATCGATTTAATATGATTGCTTATATAAAATTTCATTATTTATCATGCTTAAAACATACAAAAATAATAATTAAAACGTATTTTATAGGATCTCAAGAAAGTCGATGCCCCAAAACTATTATCTATGTATATTTAAATTCATTATGGAGCCCTCATCCGAAAAATCGGACACCATTTTTCGGTCGGAATCTATTGATCATGTCACTAATCATAAATACCTCTTTAAAATATGTCATCAAAACATATTTAGACATTCTGTTTAGATATTTCGGGAAAAAGGCTACCGACAAAATATCTTCGGAACTATTTAAATAAAATAGTTTTATTCCGCAGTGAGTAAAACACTATTGTAAACTCGTTAAATATTTAATAATTAAGTGATTTTTTGTGGTCAGATGACGTCACAGTGGCACGAATTTTTTGTTGACGTTTCATTTCCATAGGTTTCACTTCGGTGGTTTCAATACATATTGTGTTGTGTCAAATACATGGTAGTGTTTATAGCTTTTTTTTCTTGATTTAATGTATTTTTATGCTTATTTAAAACAAAATATTAGCATACTGCACTCCTTCTCTATAGTCTCTATAAGTTTGAGAAATTTCATGCTCCTCCGTCCGCGCAATTTGCGTGAAAAGGGGTACAAAGTTTTTGCTTCACGTATTAATATATCTCAAGGTGGGTGGCGTATTTACGTTGTAGATGTCTATGGGCTCCAGTGACCACCACTAATAATATTATGAATAAAATCAATACCTGTCAAAGAGGCTTAGAACAAAACATGTTAAACAGACAAAGATAAAATAGAAAGAGAAAAGAAAAAGACTTCACTAAAGTTAAAAACGCTGTGACTTTTGCTCTAAAACTGAAATGGGTTTTTTTATCCTAGCTATGCTACTGAGACCTAAGGGACTTATATCTCAAGATGGGTGACGCATTTACGTTGTAGCTGCCTATGGGCTCCAGTAACCACTTAACATCAGGTGGGCTGTGAGCTCGTCCACCCAACTAAGAAATAAAAAAAACTTATATTATTAATATAGAGTGTGACACGGCTAATTAAGTAACAGCTTCAGTGACTTCGTATAGTGAACTATTATAGAAATGCTCTCGACAACGTGTTCGCTTCTCGCGAAATGCCTCCCGATTAAAATCGATCGCGAACATATTAAAATAAAATAATATCGAAATCATAACACTTTAGTTTCGTATCGATTCGGTAGTGAGGCTGCAGCTGCGCGCGGACGGTAGTGTTGTACTGTGAGTATATATATTTAATTTTTTTTTCTTTCTCGAATTTAGAGAGAGAGAGAGGGGGAGAGGGAGAGAGAATGAGTATTCTTTATTGTACACCAAAAGAAAATAAACTGCGAAATATTATATACAAAAAAAAAGTACAATGGCGGTCTTATCACTATGAGAGAGCTTTATCGCGGCAGTCCCCGAGTGCCATATGTATTTTATTTTATTAAATTAACAATCTTAAAACAATAGGCGATAAGTGCTATATTTGTTAAAAGTCAACTAGTAATTACATTGTTTTCGTTAGCTCTGATCATAGCGCTTTTGTTCAATTAAGTCGAAGGTTCAAATAACATTTGAAACAGAATTTCTGGAGTGATAATAAAAAAAAGATTATTAGTAATAAATGTATTTTTTTTATTTTATCTTTACGTTCTAGAATAATATTAAAATCAATTGTGCAAAATGCTTGGCCAAGCGCTTGGCCCAACATTTCAGAGTGGGCGCGGTACAACACAGCCGAGCACAAAAAAATCGATTTAAAAATAAATAATCGTTACACACCCGTTCGCGCATTTATTCGAGTTCTTGGTTTTCGTTTTTATTACATTCATAAATTGCGTACAATAATGTGTCTCGTTACTTTTACACGTCGATATTTGATATAAACAAAAAAAAATCACGTTAATATTGTAGGTACTGTTACAAAAATTGTTAGTTGTTTAGAAAATTTGGTTGTCTGTAAAGTCGGTTGATCGACGATAGTTTTACATGATAACGTCATACAGAAAAATTTAATAATTTTATGAATTGAATTGAATTATTATCACTGAACTCTCATTATTTTGTAGCGGCTCGCTCCGGCTCCGCTCGGGTCTTTAACAAAAATTTCAACGATGTATGACGCTGTTTTATTTTTTTAAATAAAAGAACACTTATTGCGGCATAATTATAATAGTTAGATATATGTTGTCGCGACACTTTTTGTAAATAACAATATGCTGTACAAGGTCGTAGAACATTATTTTATTCTATCATCAATAGTTTTCGCAGGGCGCGCGATGTAAAGAATATTTTAGGTAAGTTTTCTTACACCACATTCGCAGCAGAAATAGGCAATGATCGACCTTGAGTTACGACAATATGGCTTACTTTATAGTAAGCAAAGCTTAAATCTTGTTTGTATAATACAGCTCGGGGAACACCGATGATTGACGCGATATATATTTAAACGCACTGTACATAATAGTAAGGGTGAATTGCTTCGATCGCGAATCGTGCCGGGATCAACGAATATGCTGTCACGCGTCAGGGGTTCGTGATAAATAAAACTTGCACCGAAGTATAAATTAAGACACTTAAAACATTTAACGAGCACTTTAAAATTCGCAATTCACTTCATCCGCTTCGCTTCAGGTGATCTGTTCGCTGCTTCGCTTCGAAAAAAACCGATCACTAACTGCCTTAGTATCATCTCTGCAACGCTTTTATAGTCGATACGACATCTCTACGATCATCGAGAACATTCTCGACAAAACCAGTTTCTATATATGTTTCCAATATTTGATAATAGATGGCGCTACTCTACAAGCGGAACAATACTCTTTTACCTTACCAATTACTAAAAGTGTCTTTCACAGTAAATAGTGTGCGCCTCTCCGATACTAGCTCGAATGATTAGTCGGAATCCCCGCGGTAGAAATCACAGAATCAAAGACTTCCTGGACTTAGTAGCTCCAAACAGGGCCCTGAAACTGCGATACTTTAAGACAAATATCGTTTTGTATATAAACTAGCGACATCTTGTAGCGGATGCCCCTAAACTTATATTTTGTTATAGTTAAGGCATTTAATTACTGTACAACTAAACACAGAAAATAAAAAATCATACAAGTCTTTATTTGTTATAGACAAATTGATTAAATTTTATAAATTTGAGATTTCTGAAAATTTACAAAATCCTTCATTAAAAATAAAATATAGGATAGGTAATATGTTACTGCCATCTACAGGAGCAATGAGAAACTAATCGTAGGAAAGCCATCTAGTGGCCGAGACCCGTAAACATTTTTGTTGAGAGTTGCTTATCTATAACTAATTTATGTGTATTATCTATGGTTCCAAAGTATCCCTCAGATTATCAACAATTCACATAGCCTTCTTCGGCACGATATTTAGTAGATAAAAATATGGCGTACATCGCCTTAATGATCGGTACTAATTAAGAAAGAACACAACAAGTAAACCTACGCTAAAATAAAAATGAGACAACAAACTACCAACGTTCGAATGAAAAAAAATATCGATCGAAAACGAGGATAATTATAAAAATTAACATTTTATTGGTCAATTATTTTAAATGATTTTAAACTGTCGACTAACGATCTGCTCTGAGGGAGTGTTATTAAATGCTTTTAACATTAAGTTCTTCCTCTCGAGCTTTACGAGCGACGAAATGTGTATCGATCGTGAAATCGATTTGTTTGTATCGATTTTATTGTATCGCGGCCTGATTAGTGTGTTTTTGATATTGTCATCTGCAATATATCTATAATATATTAATACGTGAAGCAAAAACTTTGTATCCCTTTTTACTAAAATTGCGCGGACGGAGGAGTATATGAAATTTTCCACACTTATAGAGAATATAGAGAAAAAGTGCACAATACTAATATATATTTTTTAATTATGCATAAAAGATACATTAAATCAATAAAGAAAACATTACACACACTACCATGTATTTGACACACACACACACATATATATTATACTCTTTGTTTATTGCACTGAAGTATTGTCAAACTTTTTTTATTGCTTAAAGTCTGTAGTCAAATTGAAAATAGGTTAGTATTGTTTATTTGATTCTTTAAAATTACGAGTATTTGTCTATAGTGTAGTCTTGACGAAATCTGTAACAATAGGACCATAATAATGTTGAAACTTATAATTTCAATTAATTATAGTCGAATTTCGACTACTGCGGGACCAGTAGTTTGTATATAGGGTTTGACCAATACGATTTATGATATGAAATGAAACTAAATATTTAAGCAAGTCTGTTCAAAATTCTATCTGTTCACAAATTTTGAATAAAAAAAACCGTTGTCAATCAAATTTTAAAATAAGCGCCTGTACGGGTAGGTTACCCACCCAAAACAGCTATGCGGTTTTAAAATTAAGAGAACCAAACATAGTAGAAATGTCGACCTCACGTCTCAAGCGTGCTACGGCCTTCAAGCTGTGCTGTCTATGAGTTCCATTAACCATTTATCAACAGGTGGGCCGTAAGCTAGTTTACTCTTCGAGTGTAGTAGTTCGAATTGTCGATAATCCCATTCTCACGGATCGTTTGGAAGCTCTGGATCTGCGGAGGGACTTCGGTTCCCTCTGTATTTTGTACCGTATGTTCCACGGGGAGCTCTGAGAAATTGTTTGAGACGATCCCCTCATCTCCTTTTTATCATCTCACCTCCCGGCATCGGAGCAGAGCTTATCCATATTATCTGGAACCGATGCGTTCATCAACAATGCGTTTCCAGAGGTATTTTTTGCCACGTACCATCCGGCTATGCAATGAGTTCCCCTCCACGGTGTTTCCCGAGCGCTATGACATGTCCTTCTTCAAAAGAGGCTTGTGGAGAGTATTAAGCGGTAGGCAGCGGCTTGGCTCTGCCCCTGGCATTGCTGAAGTCCATGAGGGACAGTAAAGTTCTAAATACTCTGGTTTTTTCATTACAATTTTTTTTCAGGTCTCCGCTTAAGCAAGCTGTTGTGACGTCTAGCTGGTGCAGTTTCAAGTCTTCATTTACAGCTGTAGCGAAAAGCAATCTTATTGAACTTAGCTTTGCAACTGGAGCCCACGTTTCATTGTAATCTATTCCAGGTCTTTGAGTGAATCCTCGTGCAACGAGGCGAGCTTTTTTCATGTGTTTTAATAACATCTTAAAAGTAATTAGCATAGGTTTTTGCTAAAATATTATTTTTGTTTAACTATTTCAGCGTAACGAAAATAAACCAAAGTTCAAAAAAAATCGATTAATAATTAACTTCGTAATAATAGTATATTTAACTTAAATCGATGATATAATATAATCGAAATAATGAACTCAAATCGATATTCAATGTTAAAATCGATACAAACCCAGCACAGCTTAAATAAATATTTCGTTGTTTTTTTTTCCGTACTTGAAGTTCGCCACTGCGTCGTAACATCGCCATTATGTTGGCTGTCCCGTATCAAACGCAACACGAGAATCTTTTTATCTCTTTCCCTCTTGTGTGAGTACGTTCTTGCCATCTCTTTCTGTGGCGAGGCCAATTTGCAGGCATGTTGTTAAGTTGCAATCAATTGCCATGCGCAAACAGACCTATGATATATCCAATTAAGCTGAACTGAATAATAATGGGGCAAATGTATTATTTCGATATTTAAGTAATATAGACCTATTTTATCTTAAATCACTTTAAATTATGTATTTATTTAAGAACCGTAAATTATTAACATTAAAATAAACTTGTATAAATGAAGTAAATTCTTCTACTCAGAGGTAAAATTGCATTAAGAATCGTCCATAAAGTTGCTCTGAAAGCATGTCCGCTGAGCTTATTCCAAACTTAAATAAATTGATCTTTTATCCAAAAAAATTTTTTGTTTTACATTCATCAAGATATCTTTCGCAATATCAACCAATGATTGTCAAATATTGACGCTTCGAACTGAAAACTCTACAATATAATGAGTTTTCTTGAGCGTGTATAAGATATCTCGCAGAAGCTCAGACATTTAGCGCTATACTTTTTATTTAATCTTGTAGTAATAAATAGTTGATCGGCAGCATACATCTACCACCAGATCGGAATCGCGACCCGGCGAAAAGATTCGACGAGTAATACAACGGGCTGGTGCTACAGGTTAGTTGTAATTCAGTGACGTTAGAACTATCATTTTACAGCACAATCATCTGCGAAACTCTTTAATAAATTACAATTGTAATCACTACATAGTATAAAACAAAGTCGCTTTCTCTGTCCCTATATCTGTCTGTCCCTATGTATACTTAAATATTTAAAACTACGCAACGGATTTTGATGCGGTTTCTTTTAATAGATAGAGTGATTGATGAGGAAGGTTTATATGTAGAATAACATCCATTAAATAGTGGAGAAATTAATAATAAATTACAGTTTCCGAAGCGAAGCGAGGGCGGGTTGCTAGTATAAACATATTTATGAAAGATCGGACGGAAAAAAGTCAAAATTTTCCTCAACCGATTTTTTCACAACGCACCTCGGCCCAGGTAACGTGAAGAAACTCAACGTGTACTAAATCTCCGAACAAACACGCTGTTTGCGCTAACACTTGCACACACAGACACTCGCACACACACACAACGAAGATACACAAAAAGTAAAATTTGTTTTTGTTTCGTGTTTTTGTACGCAATTCGCATTTTCAAACTTAGCATATTGGGCTAATTGAAACCTTTATTTTCTTTTATCATATTATACTATCATTTGCGTATTGATATTTAGTTTTAAAACTCAATGAAAACAAAAAAAAGCTTTGTTCTAAGGCTTTTGCGGTCACCTTATATGTTGTAAAAGTGTGTTGAAATTGGGCGTGAGCTCACGGGTTCAACCTGAGAGAATTAGCTAACACTAACTCTAATAAGAGCAGTGCTTCGCTGAATCTACCAGATGATCCGGCGAAAAGCACATTGAGCTGTGTCTATGGGTTAGTTCGCTCGTCAAACTCTTGGTCATAATTCACGAATTCGACAAGGACTGTGACCGGCGTTTGAAGAGCCTAAAAGCACATAACAGTGCTTATGATTACAGGCCCTTTTAAAAATACGCGCGAAAAAAATAAATACCGAAAGATTCAATTTTTGAGTTTTTACTTTTCGTCAAAGAGTTCGACGTGCAACCTAATCCATAGACACAACCTAACATTTTTTTTTATGTTTTGAGAGATTACTGGTGGCCCGGAGGCCTTTTCAGTTTTACCAGAGCAGGCGGGCGAGCAAAGGCTCACCCAGGAAGTGTGGGATTTGCTAACAGCTACCCGAGCGCCTCCAAGGCAGACCTAACAACTCAAGAGTAACTGCTTCGTGAATGAATCTACTACCGGATCGGAATCGCGGCCCGCTGAGAAGATCCGGCGAGAAACTCAGCGGTTCAACCTAAAATCACGAGCCCGCTGAGTTGTTCGCCGGATCTTCTCAGCGGGTCGCGATTTCGATCCGATGGTAGATACATTCGGGCATCAGCTGCCCTTGAGTTGTTAGGTCTGCCTTGGAGGCGCTCGGGTAGCTGTTAGCAAATCCTACCTCTCCTGACTAAGCCTTGGAGTTCACCCACCTCCCCTAACGAATACAGAAAGGTTTTCAGATCACCGATTATTCTTCTACCCTCAGAAATTTTAAATCGTATCTTTTGGATTATTTACTATTCTATTCATTCTCCATCTTGTCTTTTTTTTCCTACCTAAGCCTTGAAAGGCTATTTCAGCGTAACCTTATCTAGTAGGTGAGCACACACCTTGAGATATAAGTTCTAAGGTATCAGTATAGTTACAACGGCTGCCCCACCCTTCAAACCGAAACGCATTACTGCTTCACGGCAAAAATAGGCGGGGCGGTGGTACCTACCCGTGCGGACTCACAAGAGGTCCTACCACCAGTAAATGTGTGATGCTAACACTGACCCTAGTAAGAGCAGTGCTTCGCAGAATCTACCACCGGATCGGAAACGCGACCCACTGAGAAGATCCAGCGAGAAACTCAGTGGGCTGAGATTGTCTTTATATCAGAACAGTCGTTTTAAAAACCCAATTGCGATTTTAACCGCTCTTCCCATAAGTGCCGGTATTCACCTTGTCTTCAGACTTCGGTCGCTTAAAACCAGGTGGGCTGTGAGCTCGGCCGCCGAATTACAGCAATAAATAAAAACAAAAACACCGCCCACAAAATTAACGTTATTTTAATATGAAATTTAATAATGGCTTTTTTCGAGCCTATTCCTAAACAGCGCGGTTGCGTCTAATAGCTCGGCATTTAGCTCGGAAACTCCGAGGGGCGTATTTAAGTAAATTACCCCCGAAATGGGGTTTTAAACACCCACTTATCCCATCAACGAGTGCTGCCCGCTAAATGGGATAAAACGATATTCGAATGTTTCCACGGTGTCACGACATAAAAAATATCGTGCAATCTGTTCTGATCTCGTCAACGATGCTACTCGCATAGTCACACTGTATTTCCTGAAAGATATCTTTTTTGGGACATTTTAATTTTCAATTTTGTTCTGTAAATTTATAATTTTTTATAAACTGGATTTGGAGTCTCCATTTGAGCAAGAATTTGCTTGTGTTTAGGGAAACCGCGAACTGTATGCGAAAACACACACATTTCACACTATGTTCACTGAGAAACAGAAGACAAATGTATGCTTTCAACCTAAAAACCTAAGCTTCCCGCATGAGACACCACGGCACTACGAATATACGAGCTTATTCTAATTAAAAATAAAATAAAGCTTGTGCCCTGTCTATATTATAGCTTTTAGTTACTAATTAAATTTCGTATAAATTAAAATACTTAAAAAAATCCCGGAATTATTTATGAATATGGCATTAGGTTTTATTTTTTATTCCACTACTGTTCTTAAGACCAGAGCCCATAGAGATCATAACGTGAATGCAGCCACCTACTTTAAGACATGACATCTCCATTGTATTGTAGAATGGATGTCCGAACTATCAAACCGAAACTGATTAGTTCATCGCGACAGAAATAAATATTAAGTAGTCCTTAGAATGTGTATTTTCATAGTCACATAGCATTCTCTTATTCATACACATACTCTTATTCTTTTTTGCCTTTCGCGGTTGAGACGATAGGCCCTTGGGACCCTGAAGCAAAGATTTTTTTATCAGAAATCTCCAAACGCTTGAAGAAGGCTACACGTGATGCTAAGGCTGGTTGGTACTTTGCACAGAGAGTGAGTCTGACTGTCCAACGAGGTAACGTAGCCAGTATCTTGGGAACTGTACTTCCTTCAAGCGCATTGGAAGATTTGTCCTACTGCATGAATTGATTTATCTTAAATTATTTATTAGTAAAGATTAATAATTAAGTTACTTAATTTAAACTGTTTAAGTTTTTTTCATAGCTAAGCTAATGTACAATTATTGACGAAAATCAAGACATAGTATAAAACAAAGTCGCTTTCTCTGTCCCTGTAACTGTCTGTCCCTATGTATGCTTAAATCTTTAAAACTATGCAACGGATTTCGATGCGGTTTTTTTAATAGACAGAGTGATTGAAGAGGAAGGTTTATATGTATAATAACATCCATTAAATAGTGGAAAAATCAATAATAAATTACAGTTTCCTAAGCGAAGCGAGGGCGGGACCGCTCAAATTAAAATCGGATCGGATGCCACAACAAAAGAATATTCATTCATTTAACATTGGAAACACTCACCATATTCGTTTGAGCATTCTCTCAATTAACTATGAACATAATTTGGTTTATTCGTTTTTGTGGAATGATTTCGTGGTAATGGCGCCCATCGGATGCTAGTTAACAACGAGAACCGAAGCATCTTTGTTTTAATACGACAGATGTTCCTTTTCGGTTGGAACTGGTAACGTATTCATTCTGTATTACCGAATATAGGTACTACGAAATTTATTAACATTTTGACGGACATAGAATTTTGTTAGCTATAGACCAGCCACTTTGAAATAATTTAAAACAATCTTGAATATTTCATCGGCATCACGTTAGGATTTTCTTTCGTGTAAGCCTTTGCCGGAAACAGACAAAAAAATAGCAATAGAACCTTTTGGCGGGAACACGAGGCGCGAAATTTTGTTGTGTTTTGTTTTGTTTTATTGATCTATTGCTTATTTAATTTTAATAAATAATGGTCGTTTATTAGCTTTTTGGCGTTTGTGTGAATGCATAAATGTGGGAAAGTTATATAAAGCCGATGGACGTTGTTTCTTAGGCTCTCTCAAAATGCCCGCTGAAGTTTAAATAAAATCACAATGTTTTATTAGGACGTAATCACAATATTATTATGATAGTTACGTTTGATAGTTTTCAGAAAGAGAGCATTCGTAAGACTTTCAATTCTGTATTAGATTCTCCTTATCAATATATAAGAGTTATATCCTCTACAAAACTATGCTTGATCTCTTCATAATATTCAGCGGCTTCTCTGAGGCACTGGATCCTCTTACGTTACTCAGGTGAACAAAAGATGAAGACCATTAAAATAATCCCGGGCATGTAACAGTAAACGATATCGATGAGAATCACTAAATGCTCTAATGAATGCGCTTTGATGGGCTGATGTTAGGCGACCGTAATTAATTCTAATGTTCTTTCACATGTTTGACATGTGTCAAACTTGTCAACAAGCAGCCGACAAACTTTAATCTGCGGCCGTCAAATGCATCGTGCCGTTTGTAATATACTGTGTCTCTCCATTTTCGATTGTAAATATGTTTTTTGTTTTTCTCTTTCTGTGATGTTGACCGCGACGTATAACTTAATATATGTTATTAATTACACGTCTTGTTGGCTATTTGAATCGTGGTCCTTGTTTAAGGGTAGCATTACTTAAAAAAATTTTTTTTTTGCATCTACCATATTTTCTATGTATGCAAAGCATATAAGAAGTTGGTAACTAGAATATATCTAGGCTTAATTATAACAAATTAGCTAAAAGAAAATTTTGTTTGTGAAGTCCAAAGTTTTGCGTTCGAAAATATAAATTCTCATTAGCTTATAATCTTGAATCATAAAACCTACCGGGTGAGCTTCGTAACGAAAAAGTGTTACTTCTATTCCAATACTACTCAAAAAAAAACTCTTTATCGATCAAAGAAAAATATAATCAGACTAATTTAATCTCCAAACCAATTTGAGCCTACAATTATTCTCCTTAACTGCCCACAATGTGAAATTGTCGGCACTTCATAGATTAAAGCGATAAACAGCCAACTTACAAAGAAGAAGACAGCACAAATAACATTTAAATTAACCCTTATGACGTTGCGCATAGAGTTAATTTTAACTGTGAGATACGTAAGCCAATCATTGTGTTACGACAAAGGATTATTTAGTTATAATTCGATAATGTATTATCTGTACAGAACTGTCAATCGCCATTACAGAAACGTCACGTTGACAGCCAGTCAGCCAATCGGGGACGCGTTCGATATTTGAGTATTTTGTAACAATTTGGAACGCTAGAAAAATGACAATCTAAAAGAAAAAAATGGCTTCCATTTTTAATATAGAAATTTGAAAACGTTGAAACTAACTCAAGTAAAACAAGTAATGAGGTGTCTTGTGATTCCGCACGAGTCGGTACCACCACTCTGCCTATTTCTGCCGTGAAGCAGTAATGCGTTCCGGTTTGAAGGGTGGGGCAGCCGTTGTACTATAAAAACCAATACCTTAGAACTCATAACTCAAGATAGGCGGCGGCATTTACGTTGTTGATGTCCATGGGCTCCTGTAACCATTTAACACCAGCTGAGCCTTGAGCTCGTCCACCCATCGAAGCAATAAAAAATAACAGACATTTAAAGTGATTTTTTAATTTTTATTTATTCCGCATAATAAAAATTTCCACCCACAGTATCGACATGGTAATGAACCATTATTTAATGATTTATCTTCGAAATCCCTTAATGGCATCTTTTTATCCACTAGACGATTGGACATTCCCTCGTTCCAGAAGTTCAGGAGTAATTGAAACCGGATATCAGGTCGAAATCTCAATACTATTATGCGACAGCCGTCTCGTGGTTCACACCAAAACGCATAGCTTCGCAGTTGGTGGCGGTTTGTGGTATCTACCCTTGCAGATTCACAATATACCTTGCCATCAGCGAAAACCATAAGAAAATTCTAATCACTACATAGTATAAAATAAAGTTTCTTTCTCTCTCCCTGTATCCCTATGTAAGCTTAAATCTTTAAAACTACGCAACGGATTTTGATGCGGTTTCTTTTAGTAGATAGAGTGACTGAATAGGAAGGTTTATATGTATAATAACATCCATTAAATAGTGGAGAAATCAATAATAAATTACAGTTTCCGAAGCGAAGCGAGGGCGGGTCGCTAGTATTCATTGATGTATTAAAAATATATCAATGCTAGTAGTTTATCAAAGAAAGCCAAGCTTGGCGCTACTCACAGAGCGTACTGTCATTGCCATTCAATTACTATATTCTAGCTACTATCAATGATGATTTGTTTAGGCCACAAATGACGTCATGTCTAACGGAGCTGGCTTCAGACGAATCCTAAAAGCTAAAGCGACAATTCTTCCAAAATACGAACCGCCCCATTCTGTATTAGATTAAAATTTTAATCCCCGCAAAAAATGTCAAGAACTTTTGACTTTAACCGGAGAAAAAAAAAGGTATGAATAACACATTACGGAGTAAAGTGCCGCGCTATATCATGCGCGAAACGACAGGATTAGTGCGCAGGTAGCGGGTTCGATAGTCGGGCGGTTCACGGGAAGCGATGCGGGTGGTTTCTCTGTGATAGATTCACAAATAAGATAACAGGGTGAGTAATTGGTTTTTTTTTAGGGTTCCAGTATATACTTTTTTTCCTAGCTAAGCTGGTTTTTTTATCGCTTAGATGGGTGGACGAGCTCACAGCCCACCTGGTGTTAAATGGTTACTGGAGCCCACATACATCTACAACGTAAATGCGCCACCCACCTTGAGATATAAGTTCTAAGACCTCAGTATAGTTACAACGGGTGCCCCACCCCTCAAACCGAAACGCATTACTGCTTCACGGCAGAAATAAGCAGGGCGGTGGTACCCACCCGTGCGGACTCATAAGATGTCCTATGACCAGTAATATAGCCCTAAGGGGTTATACTAGATTCGCAAAACGAGTAGGTGAGCTCACGGGACTCTAACCTGACGACGTTGCTAACACTAGCCCTAGTAAGAGCAGTGCTTCGCAGAATCTACCACCGGATGGGAATCGCGACTCACTGAAAAGATAAGGGGAGAAACTCAGTAAGCCCAGCATAGATCAAACTGCAATGTTGTTCTATACCCAAGCACTTTTTGGTGTTTACCGTCCAGTACTTAATACCCTCAAGGAATTATTCTGGTTTCAGCTTGACTAGTGGAAGAGCTCACGGGGCTCAGTCTGAGAGAATTTCCTAACGCTAGCCCTAACAAGAGCAGTCCTTCACAGAATCCACCACCAGATCGGAATCTTGACCCATTCAGAAGATACGCCGAGAAACTCCTTAGAGAGACCTTAATCTTTAATTTTTATACGGAACCTAAGATATTAAAACCGATTCAATTTTGCGAACGATTCAAACAAAGTTTTAACGCATTTCGCACTTTCCCAAAGTACTCGGACAAGAAGAGATTAAAGTTAATTCTATTTAATTTATTAACGTTTCAATGGTTTTCGTTAATTTCCTCCGCCCGGCTACAGAGAGCTGGTGTCTCTCAGTGGCCGTGAAAGAACATTTAATAAGTTTTGGCTCTACATAAAAAGGGTAACGTTTTGTTGGGCTTCGCTAATAGGCTTACAGCTTTTGGGTTTAAATGGCTTTTTAATTTTAATAGCACTTATTCAAAGAAGCCTTTTTCTGTAGTGAATGCGTCTAGCACTTTTCAAACACGTTTTTCAAAGAGTTTCGCACCGCATAAATCGGTTTTACGATGATTCGTACGTTTTTTTTTTTTTTATTGCTTAAATGGGGTGACGAGCTCATAGCCCACTTGGTGTTAAGTGGTTACTGGAGCCCATAGACATTCAGAACGTAAATGCGCCACCCACCTTGAGATATAAGTTCTAAGGTCTCAAGTATGGTTACAATGGCTGCCTCACCCTTCAAACCGAAACGCATTACTGCTTCACGGCAGAAATAGGCAGGGTGGTGGTACCCACCCGCTCGGACTCACAAGAGGTCCTACCACCAGTAACGTGACAATATTATTATTAATATATTAATAAATCGAACAATATAAATTGATATCAATCAGTTCGTTTAAATCTTAAATTATTCTAACAGTTTTTGGTAGCGTTTTGCGGTAGTGGTTAGTGCCTTAGCAATCTATACTAATATTATAAAGAGGAAAGATTTCTTTGTTTGTTTGTTTCGAATAGGCTCCGAAACTACTGGACCGATTTGAAAAATTATTTTTCCATTAGAAGCCGACATTGTCCCTGATGAACATAGGCTACTTTTTTTATTTTTTTTTTATTTTTTTTGTTTCATGTGTGTTTTAATGTTTCCGAAGCGAAGCGAGGGCGGGTCGCTAGTGTTAAGATACAAATAAAGGGGACTGTATTTTTTGTAGTGTAACTATGATACTATGCCAGGTCGCGGCAAGAAAAGGCAAAGGAACCCGAGGGAAATAGGAACGCTTTGGAGTCGTCCAAATAGCGACTGCTCTAGTACTACGGTACGACTTAAAGAGTGGTGGCCACTTTTTTATTTGCTACGATAGATGGACGAGTTCGTGGCCCACCTGATGTGAAGTTTTTTTTTATTTCTTAGATGGGTGGACGAGCTCACGGCCCACCTGGTGTTAAGTGGTTACCGGAACCCATAGACATCTACAACGTAAATGCAAACGAAACGCATTACTGCTTCACGGTAGAAATAGGCAGGGTGATGGCACCTACCCGCGCGGACTCACAAGACGTCCTACCACCCGTAAAGTGGATGTGGTCACCGGAGCCCAAAGACATCAGCCTGACATCAGCCAGATAAGTATCAGTGGGCTGTGAGCTCGTCCAACCATCTAGGCAATAAAAAAAAGTGATCCAGCCTCACTGGCTCTTAGAAACCACCGACAGAAAACCTATAAGATTAAACAAAAAAGAACCCAATTGCGTTTATAGCAGAGATTCGACTTATAGGACTTATAGGTCTTTTTGAATCAGTTCGTTTACTTTGATGCTTAAGAAGTAACGTCAAGACAGGTCCTTACGGATCCATAAGATGCAATAAGTTTTGCATTAGACGCCTTCAGCTCTAACACTAGGAGCAGGCTTAGGGACCTCGGTAACCGTACTCGTCAAACTCAGCAAAGAGTTCGACGTGCAACCTAACCCATGCATCAGCTCCTTGAGTTTCTCGCCGGATCTTCTCAGCGGGTCCCGATTCCAATCCGGTAGTAGATTCGTTCGCGAAGCAGCTGCTCTTGAGTTGTTAGGTCTCCTTCGGAGGCGCTCGGGTAGCTGTTAGCAAATCCCACCCCTCCTGGCTGAGCCTTTGCTCGCCCACCTGTCCTGGTGAAACTGGAAAGGCCTCCGGGGCACCAGTAATCCTTCAATAATAAAAAGAAGTAACGTCATACGGACGTCCAACACAAAATAAATTGTTTTCCATTTGAATTTGAACAAGTCCATTTTATCCATTACAATCGGAGTTGAATACCGTCGTGTGCACACAAAAGATGTTTTATGACCAATAAAAGTGACGACGCATCGTGAATCACGGCCGGTAACCGTCGCGGCGTTGACACTGTCACTGTCAGTCGTTAACTCGAGACCGTCCTAAGATTATTCACCGATTTCTTAACAAGAATGTTTTGTTATTAGTCAATGAATGTTTTCTTGACGCGATCTAAGGTCCGTTTGCTGAAAGCGCTGCTGTCTGGACAGTGACTGTCCCTATCCCATAAGATACCCGATGTATTCATATAGAATGAAAGAATACTTATTTCTTTAAATCCTCTACTTAAAATAAGCACTTAACATATTCAGGAATGATTTCTGCAATGAAGGAAATAGACATCGTCTAATACATATAAGCCCTTACCGATATTGATTATAACATTTCCGAATCTCTTAGTATCTATATAGAGTAGCCTCTTAGTTTTGTAGCAAAGGGTATTCGACCAACAAGGCCATAGAAAGAACGCTAGCGTCCACCTAGAGATATGTCCAGATATCAGTTGAATTGTGGAACTGTTTCAATTCCGATATAACTAGTCTCAGACCTCAACCCTTTAGACTTCAAATTATGGTCAGTTTTAGGCGACATGGCCTGCTCTAAACGACACGGCGACATTGAGTCTCTTAAGAAATCTTTGGAGCAAGCAGTGGCGAAATTTCCCTTGGAAACAGTACGTAAATCCATAGATTCGTTTCCAAACAGATTAAAAGGGTAGGTACCACCGCCCTGCCTATATCTCCCGTGAAGCAGTAATGCGTTTCGGCTTGAAGGGTGGGGCAGCCGTTGTAACTATACTGAGATCTTAGAACTTATATCTCAAGGTGAGTGGCGCATTTACGTTGTAGATGTCTATGGGCTCCAGAAGCCACTTAACACCAGGTGGGCTGTGAGCTCGTCCACCCATCTAATCAATAAATAAAAAAAATCCGTTGCAACGAGTCAAAGGCTCTCAAACTGTCCGCCATGCGACACATAGTCACGGGCGCAACAAAAAACTTGAGGTGTGAAGTGGAACTCTTTATTTTACAAACCATCGGCTGAGCCTCCAAAGCTGAACAGCTGACCGCTTCGCGGTTGAAACTGATTGAGTGCCCGTGCTGGATACTCCACGCCCTTCCACCAGCAAAGCACAGTAATTATCACAAGTCCGCATTAAATGACAACGTTCATATAACAAAGTCGTAAAACTTAATGCAAACAAAACATGTTTAAACCTTTAAAAATAAACATTTTAGTGCGCATTATCGAGGAGTCGTTTACGGCAATAAAAAAAAAGCTTATATCATTTCTCAACAATGTCTTATTGTTGAATTGTAATGAGGTAAATAAAGTTTTTAAACGTCAATAAACGGAAAACGTGGACTGTGGAAATGCGGAATTCTAAGCGTCTCTGGCCTTGTAGTCTGCAATGATGAGTACGGTATGTTTAGCGCGAGTTTTTTAACGTTGTTGATAACGTAGAAGAACTCAAATTTGTATGTAGATGGAACAGCGCCCCTAGCGACAAACGTAGACAAACGTTCTAACTCTATACAAATTTTGAGTTAGCTTTTACGCTGTAGAAAACGTTAAAAAACTAAGCTTGTTCCTGTCACCAGCAAGGATTCTATTCTATTCTATCAGCCCACAGACACTGCTCGACATAGGCCTCCCACAAGCCTCACCACAATTATCTTGCGCTGCTTGCATCCAGCGGATCTCCGTGAACCTCAATAGGAGGTCGGTCCATCTTGTAAGAGGTTGCTAGGCAACAAATCGTTCTCTTCTCAAGACTACACCTAACAGAGCAGAGCACCTAGTCAATAGTGAACCTGAACATCTAGGTATGATGGCGTTATCAGTGTAAATCGGAGGGTCCATGAGCTTAACTGTACCCCTGACATTGAGGTCTTTCAGCGGTAACCACCAGACGGGGCTGCAAGCTGTCTGTTTACGAAGCTTATTAAAAAAATGTCAATCAATATTTCACTGTAACGCCTTACCGATATTTTGATATGTACTTTTAAATGGCCAATTCGTAGTTTTTCGTTTACTTCAAATAAGAGTAGGTAATGCAGTTCGTCATTATTCTAAACAAAATAGAGATTGTAGCTAGTAGCTGGTGGCGTAGTACTCGTACAAATATTTGACAGATATCTGAATTGCGTTTCATTCCACATGAATCGACATTCACAAGATAAATTTTCATATATGTTTTAAAGTACTCTCTTTTCTATATCGTTCCCTCACTGCTAAGGATTGCGACCACATGTGATGTTCCTCCACAGTGTTCGATCATGGGTGACACGGAACGCATGGTACAGACTACCACCAAGTACTGCTCTTACTATATCTGACCATCTGGCTAGAGTTCTGCCCAGGGCGCGTTTGCCCTCTATGAGACCCGCAATTATAATTAATATAGTACATACTTACACAAATTCCGAACAATGAATTCCGAATAGCATTCGGAGCGTCGGTCTGCCGAGCAATACCACCCTCTCTCCCTTAGACGCAGCCCACAGAGTTTCTCGCCGGATCTTCTAAGTGGGTTGCGTTTCCGATCCGGTGGTAGATTCTGCGAAGCAATGCTCTTGCTAGGGCCAATTTTAACAACAATTCCGGTTTGAGCCCTGTGATTACATTACACGTTACACGTTAGGGTGAAGCTGAAATAGCCTCTCAAGGATAAAAAAAAACACCCTCTCGTCGAAGATCTTTCCTTTGTCGTCACTTTCATCTAACGTTTTTAAAGCGCCCCCACTAGTGCCTACTTTGATTTGCGAATTCAAAGCCTAGTAGCTCTTTCGGATAAAACGGATTTCTGACGTCACTCAAGCAGCTAGTCGTAAAAATCAAATCAAACGAATATACGAGATAATATGTATTATAGCAGTGGTACTCATTGAGAGAGATCACAATTGTAGGATCTTATATAAGCTACATGAAGAATCGCAGCGAAACGTATCGCCTCCTTGTCTGAGGACAAACAAGATGAGGAAAAAAACACTTAAAAAATTCACCAAACTGCCGACTTCGGGGTACCAAATAAAACATAATTTCCATAAACAATATCGAAGGATAATCGATTTATTAACGATTCTGCGCACGCGCCCACTCTGCATTCTCGTGTGTTGCCAGCATTGCATCAATGACGTCACCAAGAAGCTATTTGTGTGGTCCGATTTAAAAAAAAAAACATCATTTGCCCGTCCGTTTTGTATGAAATTTAAATTAATAATGCATTTCCTTTTGTTTTATTAATAGTTCTTAGAGACGCAGCACTGTGTTTAACGCGCTCATCGTAGATTTTTATTGTTTGTATTTAATTTAATAATAATGGTGTATTTAATAATACTGCTATCTCAAGCACTGGAGGATGTGGCGAAGAGATCAGACGACCATGCGCTATTACCAGGTCAGCAGTGGAACGGCTGGGAAAGATTTGGAAGGATAGGAGGATTACCAAGAAGACTAAGGTCAGATTGATGAAATGAATCCACTATGGTCGAATGTACTCGAAGCGCTTCGAACCGCCAGACCTGGAAGCGCATTGCCTGGAGGGCGGTTGTCGGGAGCATGGGCGACCTAACAGATCCTCCTGCATATACAGAATCAGCGCAACCACGACCGCTCTGACAAGAGTGTCCGACTGAGAAAAAGAAGATTTAATAATAATTGACGAGGGTTTTGAAGATCAGTCGAACAAAAACCGTGCACATGTTCTATGGTTTTGGTGGTTCTTCAGACTTCACCCCAATCGCCTTAGACGGTGTAGCCCTGTCAGTGTGCTCCGACTTCAAGTACCTCGGTTCTATACTGCAAAGCGGCGGCAACATAGACCGTGACATAACAAACCTAATAAAAGCTGGTTAGGTGAAATGGCGACAGATCTCTGCAACTAGCTATGACGAGCGCTATGACATGTCCTTCTTGGCTTGTGGCGAGAGTATTAAGTGGTAGACAGCGGCTTGGCTCTGCCCCTGGCATTGCTGAAGTCCATGGGCGACAGAAACCACTCACCATCAGGTGGGCCATATTCTCGTCTTCCTAGAAGGGCAATTAAAAAAAAAACAGCATGCGATCGTAAAATGGCCCTTTAACTCAAGGGGATAATTTACAAAACCATAATTAGACCTGTCATGCTGTATGGATCCGAATGTTGAGTGAGGAAACTAAAGCATGAAAGAGGAGTTGGGATAGATGTGTGGAGTGACAAGAATGGACAGGATAAGGAATGAGTATATCAGAGGAAGTGTGAAAGTAGCTCCGGTGATTGACAAATTAGAGAGCGGACGTTTAGCGTGGTATGGACATGTGATGCGTAGAGAGGAGATGCATGTGACTAGGAGATGTATGGAAATGGTAGTGCAAGGTAGAGGGGGATGAGGTCGACCGAAGAAGACATAGATGAAGCGTGAGAATGATTTATGAGAGAGAGAGAGGAGTGAGTGTTGAGATGACGGCTGATAGAAGAGAACGGAATGGAAAAATTCTCTGTACCGACCTCACCTAGTGGGATAATAAGCTGTTTTAGGGGCGCGATACAGAAAGCAGTTACCCTTGATGCACTGCTTATTGTGAGGAGGTTTCTCACTCTGGAGTCCTAGCCATTGGTGACTGGTATCGTAGACACTGCCATCAGCGGGAATCTATTTTTTGTATAGTGTTTTTTAAAACTGTATTTTAATATTTTTAAAGAAAATTGTGTAATCAATAATATATTAAATAAACATAGTAGAATAATAATAAAATCGTTTATTGCCTTTCAGACAGATTTCGATTATAACCGGTAGATAAACAAAGGAAAAGAAAACGGCAAAAGGGGGTGACTCGCTAATGCAGATGAAAGTGGATGCATCGAACACTATATCAGTTATTACTGGTAGAGCATCTTGTGAGACCACCACCCTGTTTCCTCAGCGAGACAGTAATGCCTTCCGATTTCAAGGGTGGGACAGCCGTTGTACTATAAGACTCAGAATTCACGTCTCTAGGTGGATGGCGGCATTTTCGTTGTCACTATGGTCTTGCTGGATGACGATCCAAAAAGGATGGAGTGACCAAGTGTCCGAGCACCTGGACACGAGACTGTGTCCCCTAAGTGGCTACAATTCACAAAAAAAGGCCACAGGTGGGTCAACAATGACCGATCGATTGAAGGATAAATGTGCTCATAAGCCAGTTTGCTTTTAGATATCGGTGACAATAATATAGCACTAGTGATTGTCTCACACGCCACACCAAAACGTATGAGTGGCTACCTAGAAACAGATTAGAGAAACTTTTTATGATAAACCACCATTTCTACGGGTACACGACCTCTCTCTAACGCTGTTCATTACAAAGAATCTTAATATTTTTTTTATGGCTTAGATGGGTGGACGAGCTCACAGCCCACCTGCTGTTAAGTGGTTACTGGAGCCCATAGACATCCACAACGTAAATGCGCCACCCACCTTGAGATGTTAGTTCTAAGGTCTCAGTATAGTTACAACGGCTTCCCCACCCTTCAAACCGAAACGCATTACTGCTTCACGGCAGAAATCGGCTGGGCGGTGGTACCTACCCGCGCGGATTCACAAGAGGTCCTACCACCAGTAAGAGTAAATGTTATGAATTCGACTCTCTTACACAATATTATAATGTTATATTCTTTGGACACATTACCAGAAAGAGAGGTGATAGTTTAGAACAGCTTCTGGTAACGGGCAAGACAGAAGTCCAATGCGCTGGTGAGAGACAATATTAAAACCGATATAGTGGAAGTCTGGCATTCACAGGTATTGTAATAGGTGCGTTCGTTTGGAGCCTCTGGGTCTGCGGAGGGACTTCGGTTCCCTCTGTATTTTGTACCGCATGTTCCATGGGGAGTGCTCTGAGGAATTGTTCGAGATGATACCAACGTCTCGTTTTTACCATCGCACCGCCCGCCACCGGAGTAGAGTTCATCCATACTACCTGGAGCCACTGCGGTCATCCACAGTGCGTTTCCAGAGATCTTTTTTGCCACGTACCATCCGGCTATGGAATGAGCTCCCCTCCACGGTGTTTCCCGAGCGCTATGACATGTCCTTCTTCAAACGAGGCTTGTGGAGAGTATTAAGCGGTAGGCAGCGGCTTGGCTCTGCCCTTGGCATTGCTGAAGTCCATGGGCGACGGTAACCACTCACCATCAGGTGGGCCGTATGCTCGTCTGCCTAGAAAGGCAATAAAAAAAAAAAGGTGCCTATAGAAAAAAAGAATCGGATATAATTCCGTCACTTGCAATTTTATTATTTACAATCTTTGTATTATCTGCAGATTATCAAAGACTGTTCCGGAAATTTGGTAAAATAAAAATCATGTGTGTGTGTTTTTTTTTATATAATTTATTCAAAATTATATTATTTACCGTTTACATCTCGAAGGTTTCACATATAATACAGCTTCCGAGAGTTGAGGGAGAGTATGTAAAGAGACTATTTTCGAAATATAGTTGAGAATAAGTTTCAAATACTATACTGAGTTCTCGCATCTTTTTATTTATTTACAGTTTGAAATGCTTCAGATAGTTTGCAGGCTTCTCTGTATACAATAAATAAATAAGAGTTTCAACAGTGAAAGCTCTTTAATAATATCTCCTCTAGACTTCAGAAGTTACTATATTATATCGAGGGAGTGACAGGATATTTGGTTTAAGTGACATTTGACATAATACACAACATTTGTCTTTGTAATTAAAGGTGCTTTTTTATTAGGTATTATTAACAACAATTCGATGATTGTAATTAAACTTCAATTAAGTTTTACGTCATTCGAAAAGTCGAGGAAGTTTTTTTTGTTATGATAATTTTTTTTACAAAATTAAATTATATGTCTCTCATGTAAAGTTGCAAAAATTTCCTTTTACCCCTCGATATAATAAAAGATTTAACACGAAAACAGAATTTTCCGCTACACAAGTGTTTAAATCCTGCACAGTCTACACTGTCTGTTTTAGAATGCAGCTTGACAATGACATTGACGGTCGACACTTAGAATCCGTTTAGCAATTATTTATCTACTATTAACGCAGTGGGTAAGTCTAGGTATTTATCGTCAAATGCGTTTCAGATAGCGCTGGCGGCTATAGATCTCACAATCGCTTTATATACTTGAGCATGGAGGATAGATAGTATATAGAACCGTCTCATATGGGAGACAAGTTGGAAAAGCTGTCCAATAACCCAACTAAACCACGCAGCGTAGTATGTGCCGTGATAAAAATGTAGCTGTTTTAACGGGGTTTACAATTTATTAAAATAACTTTTTCTGCAATTCTGTCCTCATATGGGAGACAAGTTGGAAAAGCTGTACAATAGCCCAACTAAACCACGCAGCGTAGTAAGTGGCGTGATAAAAATGTAGCTGTTTTAACGGAGCTTACATTTTATTAAAATAACTTTTATTGTAATCTTGTCCTCATATGGGAGACAAATTGGAAAAGCTGTCCAATAACCCAACTAAACCACGCAGCGTGGTGAGTGCCGTGATAAAGATGTGGCGGTTTTAATGGAGTGAACAATTTATTAACATAACCTTTGCCGCCATCTTTGAAATAGCACCACTAGCTACGGTGGTGCCGCCGTATCTGCTTGCTTTTTAAAGGACACTTGTTAATACAAAAAGAGTGTTTTCCAAACATCTACCCTCCATACATTCGATTTTTATCATTATTTACGTTAAAATTGTCAAATAGCTTTTGAAAATGTCTTATTTTGATGAATAAATACCTCTCAAATATCCTCATGCAGTTGTAAATTCAATGAAAACTTCATAAATGACATTGACCGCTCATATTTTTCATCGACTTTGGTTTTGATTTCAGTTTTTTTTTTTTTCCAGAATTACGTTCAATATTAGCAATATCGTGTCTACAAATTAAAAAATATAATTATGACATTGTCAATAATATAAGATGCGGCTGTCATGTGTTTAGTACATAAATATTGTAACAATAAAGTATATAATCTATTTATCTTCTATTACACAATACATTACCAAATCGAGTGACACACGACAACATAATTAACACGCAAATATTTACATTTAAAAAAAAACGAAAAGTAAAAGCAATTTACATCAATGCTTAAAGTTCACATATATATTTACCATATATTTATTATAAACTTATATTTACATTCACCTATGGCATTCTACTCACGATACAAGGAACATTTTATATTATACATACTTTTGTCTACAAATTTGATAAATCTGTAAGTTTAATTGATTATCTGTTTCTGACAGGCGTTCACAAATTCACTAAGTAGACTTACACTTAGCATCAGACATGTCATTAACACGTGTAATATACAGAGTAAATTCACAATAATATTCGGTTCATCGACAAATATCAAAATTAATAGCCTTTTTTAATATCCAAGGACGAACCGTCTGAAGGTGGCCTAAAGGATAAGACGTCCGGTGCATTCGTATCTAGCGATGCGCCGGTTTTCGTATCCCGCAGGCGGGTACCAATTTTTCTAATCAAATACGTACTTAACAAATGTTCACGATTGACTTCCACGGTGAAGGAATAACATCGTGTAAAAAAAATCTAATCCGCAAAATTATAATTTGCGTAATTATTGGTGGTAGGACCTCTTGTGAGTCCGCACGGATAGGTACCACCACCCCACCTATTTCTGCCGTGAAGCAGTAATGTGTTTCGGTTTGAAGGGCGGGGCAGCCGTTGTAATTATACGGAGACCTTAGAACTCATATCTCAAGGTGGGTGGCGGCATTTACGTTGTAGATAGATGTCTATGGATTCCGGTAACCACTTAACACCAGGCGCGCTGTGAGCTCGTCCACCCATCTAAGCAATAAAAAAAGAAAAAAACTAGCAAGTCTCTTTTATCGTTGATAGTAATAGCATTTAATTAGTTGAGTATAAAACGCAAGATTGAAGTCCTAGCCCAAATCAGATTACGCTCATACCCAGATTGGGCTAGATACCGTCATGTATGGGATAGAAATATGCACAGATTTTATATTAGATTCTGCATTTTGCTAGAAACCGGCCGTTCATCCTCTTTTAATGCTCGACTTAAAAAGCAACAGGGAAACTTGTCTGAACCGACGCGGATGTGATTGTAATAATATAATTAAAATAATATGGTTACCGTATGTTGCAGACGAAACTATGCGACTTGCTTCGCGTTATAAGTACAATAATTCCCCTTATAACACGGTATTCTTATAACGCATTTTCATATTACACGTCTCTACTATAACACGAGTATTCCCCCATATAACGCGAGAATTTCACACGTTATATTTCTGTACTTTTGTGATGATATACACAATAATAATGATCTGTACAATTCATAATTAATTTCGCGTACCTTTTCACATTGTGTCAATTGTGTTGTTATAAAATTGAATTTATTTAATTTATTCAATTTTGTTTTTCTAGTTCTTTTAATCGTAAAAGCATTGGTCATCTTTTATTCATCATCATCATCATCATCATCAGCCTTTATCTGCCCACTGCGGGACATAGGCCTTCCCCAATGCCTTCCACATAATGCGGTCCTCCGCCTTCCGCATCCAACGACTTCCCTGGTACTTCGTCCTGGGTACGACGTTAAACTTCCTAGTAGCCAACCCGCATGCCCAGCGTGGTGACTTAAGGGCACAAACTTCCCAATGACATCTTGTATTATATTTGTTTAAATATTATATTTGTACATATCGCGTTATATGGGGTCATACGAGCGCGTTATGCGAGAGTACTCCTACAACGCGTTTCCTATAACGCGGAACCAATCTACCGTGCTATAGGGGGAATTACTGTTTCATAAGAATATTGTCCCAGAAAACATAAAGCCATTAATTACAACAATATAAATATACAATACGCGACGCCACCACGTATCTTAATTAAATACGAATTATGTAATAAATAAATTTCATTTTCCGTAAAATATTTTCGACGCATATAATATGATAGTTAAGTACCTTATATTAATTTTTACAAACAAACAGGTTCCACTTTTCAATATAAATTAAAGACTAAACTAAACTTATTAATATACACTCCTTACTTTTTATCATTCGAGATGGGCATTTTAATATTTAAATTATTATTTTTTATTATTATATTTATTCATAATTTTCGGTTGACTTGAAAATTACGTGTTTTTTTTTTTGAAGAAATTTCGATTTGAACCTCTGACGTCACATCAACAATATCTGACAAATGACCCACGAAACACTAAACTTAAAATACACTTACTTTGAATTGAATAGTTTTGATTTTTAATTTACTCATTTTGAAACCCAAGGGGGCCTGGAATATTTTTTTAAAATAAAGTTTTTTTCCTATTTTTTTTAATTGGTAAATTATACCCGATATTAATCAGCCAAACTGTTTAACCTTTTTAAATAATACTGAATACTTAAGTTGAGTTATTAACATACTTTTCGTCATTACCAGTGAATATACAAATTAAAAATCATGAAAAACAGCATTGTTAAAATTGCTGATGTTTAACTTACTATAATTTTGCGGTAGATGATGTCAAATTCGATATATGAACTACAGCTGGACTTCTCTTATGAACCCGGTCATCGTTCAGTAAATTAACCCACAGGACACAGCCCACTGAGTTTTTCGCCGGATCTTCTCAGTGGGTCGCGTTTCCGATCCGGTGGTAGATTCTGCGAAACACAGCTCTTGCTAGGGTTCGTGTTAGCAACGTCGTCAGGCATGAGCCCCGTGAGCTCACCTACTAGTTAAGGTTACGCTGAAATAGCCTCTCAAGGCTATCAGCTTAGGTAGGAACAAAAAAAAAACCTTGTGAATATTTGTTAGCACGCCTCTTTAAGTCAGATGAGCTCTCAAGTTATGGTAGGCAGCGGCTAGAACCCCTGGCATTGCTGACGACCATGAGCAACGGTAACTACTCACAATCAAGTATAGAAAGTCTACCTACAAAGGCAATAAAAAAATAATAATAAAAAATTTTTTTTTAGGTTCTCCTCTTTATTGCCCCCTCTCTAAATCCTATAGCCCAGAGTTTCTAAAACAAATGACTTGGCCTACATTCAAAGTCCGTCGCAGGGAAATTCTTTAGCTTTGTGAGCTTGATGAGTTCGTTCCGGGACTGTGCTGTAATTCCAGTAGTGGTTTTACCTTAACGCTCTATTATAAGGGTAATTTGTAATTCGCGTTTCCTGCCTTTGTTTAAGCATGATTTACGAGCCCGAGTATCGATTTCATACGAATCGATTAAAATCATGTTTCGAACCGAATGACGTTGAAACGAGAAATTAATGTTCATATTATGAAAGCGTAAGTGAACTTTTTATTGCTGGTAACATTTTTTCGGTTTTCGTTTCTTTTTTTTTTGTTTTCCTGTTTCGCAACGGAGTTCTGTTTCGTGGCATTGTGTTCGATTTTTTAAGTATTTGAATGCGCATTAAAGTGAAGGACATACCATTGATAAAATAAATTTGAAAGATATTAGTACGTATGTACGAAGAGTCAAGCTTTGTGAATTTATTGATTGTGTTATATTACAAAACTTGTGGAACTAGCGTTCGTATGAAAATGGCCTTAGATATTATAAACACATTATTAAATTAAATTATGTAAAGCTCTCCCTCTTTAAGAACGGTTAGCTGGTAGATAGCTCAGTTGTTGAGTTAAGCTCGCCATTTTATAACTTTTCGCAATTATTGTATTGTATTAACTGTGGGTACAATAAAGAATAAACAGTGCGCTATTTATTATAATCCAACTAAATAATGGTTTGATAGGTCAGACAAATTGAAATTAGAAAAATATTAGTTGGAGAAAAGTAATAGATTATCTATATATTAATACGTGAAGCAAAAGCTTTGTATCCCTTTTTACGAAAATTGCGCGGACGGAGGAGTATGAAATTTTCCACACTTGCAGAGGATATAGAGAAGAAGTGCACAATGCTAATATTTTTTTAAATTAATGCATAAAATATACATTAAATCAATAAAGAAAACATTACACACACTACATACCATGTATTTGACGCACACACGCATGCATGCCATTTATTGTCAAACTTTTGTTCTTGACGTCTGTTGTCATATTGAGAATAGATTAAATATTGTTTATCTTTGTTAATATTTTTTATAGTGTTGTCTTGGCGAAATTTGTGATTATAGAAGTATAAAATAGAATCATAATAGTGTACAAACTTACAATTCCAAGTAATTATAGTTGAATTTCGACTACTGCGGTACCTCTAGTTTTAGAGAAATAATTAAAATTGCATTTATCTTATTTTCATTATTCCACAACGACATTTATATAATTCGGTAACTGGCGTCTTTATAGTACAAAAAATATTTCTAAAGTATTACGAGAGGTTGGTAATAATAAAATAAATATAGGAGACGCGAAATTAAATAATTGTGTTTGATATTTACGTAAAACCGAATGAAATACTTTATTTATCTAACTTAAAATAATCATTTTGTCTGCACAAATGTACACAGATGTTCATACAAAGAGCTACCAGACAACCAACCAAGAATTCTTGCGTCAAACAAACAAAAAAAATCAATAGAAAAATTAACAAAGAGCGAAATCGCGGCGTAAAACCGAATTTCACAGCAGAAATAGGAAAAGCTATTTGAAAAAATATTTAATTACCATTTTGGAATCGATTAATCGGGTAATCGTTAATAAATTATCGATTAGCCGTCCCGATTAGCGGCCTTGTACGGCAATTTACGATGCATTCTCTCGATACATTTTAATTAATCGCTCCGTGATTGATTTTTAAGTCTCCGATTATGCGACATTATTAATTTATTGAAGCAGGCCAGAGATAAGGCTTCGATAACTAAGTACTAGATGATGACCGAGCTTTGTTTGGTTTTTTTTTTTTTTATAACGCCATCTGTTGTGTCTTTAAAGCGGTTAGTTGCCCTCAATTAAGAAAAATAGTATTATTATTCGCCAATAGATGTCAGGAAGAGTTGATTATTGAAAACACGAATAAAACAACATTTTCTGAAAATAAATCGTAGCTAGATCGATTTATCGCCCCCGAAATCCCCTGTATACTAAATTTTATGAAAATCGTTGGAGCCGTTTCCGAGATTCAGATTATTTAAAGGTATAAAGATATTGATACTTTGAGTATATTGATATTGAGACCTTAGAACTTATGTCTCAAGGTGGGTGGCGCATTTACGTTGTAGATGTCTATGGGCTCCAGTAACCACTTAACACCAGGTGGGCTGTGAGCTCGTCCACCCATCTAAGCAATAAAAGAAAAAATTATGAACTTTGAAAATCTAGCGCTAAAAATTCGTGTAGCTCACAACATAAGTCGCTGTGAATAAATTCAGTGTTACTGCTATCAAACGTCGTATTTAAGACTTTGTTAGTTAGTACTATAGAACTCTCCGTCCTTGCCAAAATTTCAATTGACGTCGATGAAAAGATATAATGAGAACGATATTCATTTTAAGATCGAAATCATAGATATTTTCTTGTAGCATTACCATTATCACAATAGCCTTTATCAATGATCACTTTGCAGGAAGTTCATGGAACAAAAGTATAATCATCATTTCAGCCTATCGCCGTCCACTGCTGAACATAGGCCTCTCCAATAGATTTCCAGTGTGACCGGTCCATTGCCACCTGCATCCAACGATGGGGCAAAAAGATCCTGGAGTGGCGACCACGTACTGGCAAGCGCAGTGTGGGACGGCCACCTACTAGATGGACCGACGACCTAGTAAAGTATAATAAATCTATAAATATGTTCTTCCGAAAACACCATAAAAAATCGGTTATATAATAAAACTTTACAGTTTCACAGACGACCGAACGTGACTAGGAAAACTGTAAAGTATTCCAAACATGGGAAATAATATGACTACAGTAAAAAATGCGATATTAAAACCGTAAAAGCGTTTTTAATCAGCTAACTTTAGTTCAAAATGGAAATTGGCTCTATCCGTACACTCGATCAGAGTGTTATAAAGATTACTAGTTACTAAATCTTTTCGAACTTATCGAATGCTTAATAAGAAATAGGTACTGCTCCAAAAACCTCGACGGGCTAGTCCAACAGATCTCCTGAAACATTTTTTGTTTGCTAAATCTCCAAATTACGCTCAATCTGAACAACAAATACCTTCAGCGCGAAATGGGACCGTAAGAAAAATAATCCTATCTATCTACATATTATATAAAAATGAATTGCTGTTCGTTAGTCTCGCCAAAACTCGAGAACTGCTGGACCGATTTGGCTAATTTTGATCTTAAGTTATTTGTCGAAGTCCAGAGAAGGTTTAAAAGGTAGATAAATATGAAAATGCTTAGAATGGTATAAAAATAACAATTTTGTTTTTCGTTTGACGTGTCCCCCGTCGGACGGATTCCTTTTGTTTGTTTTAAGTTTACTTTATACAAAAGTTTAGGTCTTTTATTTATCGATTGAGGCACTACGAAGTCTGCCGGGTCAGCTAGTAGTAGATATATATTACCCTAGCCAGTCTATCCTTAGCGTAAATAAACCACGTTATTTGTTGTCAGCCGTCTTACAAAGATTAGTGGTAATTCCTATCCGGTAGTAGATTGAGCGAAGCACCGCTCTTGCTAGGGCTAATCTTAGCTTTCTTTTTTTCTCCTACCTATTTGCGGGTAGCCTAAAAGGCTATTACAGCTACGCGCGGTCGGGTAGATGAGCTCACGGGCTCAACCTGAGAGAATTTGCTAACACTAGCCCTACTAAGAGCAGTGCCTCGTCGTATCTATCACCGGATCAGAAACGCGACCCACTGAGAAGATCCGATGAGAAACTACTGAATTTACTGGTGGTAGGACCTCTTATGAGTCCGCACGGGTAGGTATCACTATCCTGCCTATTTCTACCGTGAAGCAGTAATCCGTTTCGGGGTGTTTAGAGTGGGGTAGCCGTTGTAACTATACTGAGAACTTGGAACTTATATCTCAAGGTGGGTGGCGCATTTACGTTGTAAATGTCTATAGGCTCCAGTAACCACTTAACACAAGCTCGTCCAACCATCTAAGCAATAAAAAAAACTCAGTGGGCCGTGTCTGTGGGTTAAATGTTAGCAAGTCCTCAAGTTAGACATCTTTTCATAATAGCGAAGCAATCAATATCTTCATAGTTTATTCCTTGCCTATACCTACATAACAATGTTATTGATGTATTCTGTACATTGCGCTTTGGGTTCGCTATCGTCAGCCATAAAAGATTAACAAAACATTTCCTATTACACGATTCAACTTTTTAATTATATACGCCATTAATCATTTAATTTATGTTTGCGCTCACCGTGTCATTCGGTTATGTTCTGTGTCCCATTATGAGGTAAACCATTGTTTGAGTCGTAAAAAAAAAACCATATAATTGACCTCATTACACGGGCGTTTTATGCCCTTAAGCTCGGAGCTTTAGGCTTTGTTTTGTTTCCAGAGCTTTGTGTTTAATTGGCATGAATCAAAGGAGTCTGCTTTTAATGTGTTGTGGTCGGAATGCGTTGCTTTTTTTTGTAATTAGACAAGAGGTATATATCTGTTGTGCCTCGGAATATATCCGCGAAAGCAAACATGTGGCAGTCTATTGATAATTTATTGTCATTGTCAATGACTGGGGGAGTAACTCAACTAACCGAAATTTTAAAAATTAGATCGTTTTCTTATCTTAATTACATAATGTCGTTATTGATGCCTTTTAAAATTGATGTGACGAGTTTGACTTGTTCACAAATATCAACAAACGAATGTTGCCACAACGAAAAAGTCACGCATTACCAGTGTCAAAAAAAAGATAACAATGGTATCGAGCGCTTCAAAGAAAGCATTGAAATTCAAGATCCTTATCTAAAACACCACAAACCCGTAGACAAATAGTCTTAAAGAACAATCGTCCGTATTAAAACAATTTGGTTACGTCCACGGCAATTACCCGACGCGATTCTAACCGGAGATACCTTTTTGAATTCATCTCTTAATAACAGGCCTCCGACATACCTTTCTCGCTCTGACAACGGACCGCTGTATATACGCGTTCCTTTCTATTTGACAGCCCGCTTGAAAACCTCGCTGCGTATCGGTATTTCAAATCTAAAATGTCTAATTATAGCTCCATCGCCCGAGGGGATGGTCGAAAAAGAATAATTTTTAATTAATTTAACCTCAAAACTATTATAATAAAGGCAATTTCGTTATCTAATAAACCGTGAAGCGCTAACGAGGAACCAGGCGCCATTTTGAATGCTGTTAATGTTTAGTCGTTTTTAAATTTAGATAAATTATCGACTTTTTTTTCAATTTTTTTTTACTGCCTTGGCTTTATTTGAAGTTGTAAAAGCGATTCCAATTAGTTTCTGGTGGTTTTTGGGGAGCTCGTTTTGAAATGAACTACAATAAAATTTGAAGTATTTTTATTTAGCTTCACTTTGGAGTTTTGAGATTATTAGATTTAATAAGTGAATTACTGAAGTGATTCTGGGAGATCGATTAAAGGACTAAATATTTATGTAGTGAGTAACGGTAGAAGCAAGCCATTCATAGGAAATACTTTCTTACTTAAAAGAACAATCATGTTTTGTAATCTCATTTAAGTCAAATTTTTCAATTTGTATTTTCACAGATAATATATTGTGATGTGATTTTTTCTTAATTTCCTTTGTAAAAAGAGCATACGATCTACATGAATGGTCACCTTTAGCAATACCAGTGACACTGCCAAGCCGTTGCTTACAGTTTCCAAAGAAACAAATTATTGTGAAATTGAAAACACAATATCATGTTAACCTACTTCAGTTCAAAAATAGATGTAATTAATTATTATGAATGAAAAGGAACGTTCTAAAACTGTTAAAAACAAAGAAACTGAAGATATTAGAACTTACTTACAATTGAATACCTACGAAAAAAAAATTGACGTGTATTTTTTAACAGCTCATAATTTGAGCAAAGGGAACCTCTTAAACTATCCACCGATTGGATTAAGACGCTAAAAATAAATACTAAATTCTAGTTCTATTTACAATATCACTGCACTCCTACGTCTCATTCTCACTCTCACTTAGTTCGTCCATGTCCATGTCGATGAGCTCCTCGTCTTCCTCGTAGGAGTTATTCAGTTGGCTTCCGTCTTCGGGTTTAGAGGAAGAACCGGACTTGCCACTCTTTGCTTCTTCCTCTTGCTGCATACGTTTGTGCTTCGTTCTTCTGTTTTGGAACCAGACTTTTACCTGCAAACAAGAGAGCAGTATGAAAGATTATCTTTGATAGCGATCAATAGAAAAAAAAAGCATACTAAATCTACCGATATTTCTTTGCCACATTTATATTAAAAAAAAAACAATGCCAGACGTGATAACAATAAACGAAATTTATCTACATCGTTTTATTTAAAAAGTATTTTAACCTCCAATAAAAAGTATACTTGGACTGTATATAATCTGTGACCAAATTTCACAGATAATAATGTGACTTTTTGGCGGGAACGCGAGGAGTGAAGTTGTGTGATTTGTTTTATTTTGTCTATTTAGTGTTTCTTCGGGTTTAAATGTGTAATAATGGTGGTTTATTAACTATTTAATATCTGTGAAAGTGCACAAACGTGGGAAAATGAAACAAAGCCTCTGGACGTAACTTCTCGGGATCCTCCAAAAAGTCCACTGAAAAAATCTTAGTAAATGACCACCATTTTACTAAGATTATGTTTCATCCCATATCATGTCATTTCATCCCAATAGATTAATATCTCAAATTAATCATCTTCATTTCATTTCGTTTCACTCCATATTATCATTTTTCATAAAAGTATGAATATAAATTAAAAATAAGACATGACTTAAAGGTCTCAGTTACCAGGTCATAAAATCTCTTAAAAAAAAAAAAAGATAATAATGTCATTTTGTTGTCCTTTTCATAATATTTTTTTTTTATTCATGTTCTTTTTATTTTTTAATATATTTTACAATGTTGTGTATTGGTCGGTCTGATACTGGTGTGCGCGTCACTCCGCAGGTGCCGGCGGCAGATCAGCGCCGCAGTACCGACTGTTTCGTTACTGTTAGGCATTGCTGAGCCGGTAACCGTTTCCAAGCCTCGTTATTTTTGTTATCATTTTCATTTATTTTTTGTACTTAATTTATGTTTGGAATAATGTTTATAGATATTTAGTTTATAGTTATTATTATAGATATTATTATTTCGACTTTTGTAAATCTAAATGACAATCGAAGAAGCGCATTATTGATACATAAACAAACTAGCTAACACAAAAAAAAAACAGAACTAAGTCATCTTTTATTGTTATTTCACGGAACATCAACGCACAATAAAGGGTTGAAGGAAGGAGCCAATAAAAACTATTCATAACTCCCCCCTCATCCATATTTCAGAGGAAATTCCTTTTGTGGAAACATTTTTGGAGCTGCGCACACAAAGCGCGTGTTTCCCGCCCGAAATCCGTCAGCCATTTTGTGAAACGATCCGTGAGCTGTGTAATGGCGCGAACGATGTATCGAATTTGTCGAAAAAAAAATGTGTTTTTTTTTTTGTTCATTCAGTTTTATTAGTTTTACTTGTATTTAGCATTGCCAAAAAAACTACGACAATAGATTGTATTTACTTCGATTTTCGCTAGTTGCAGACGTAATCAGGGTTACTTTTTGGTTTAATCTTAAATATTTTACAGTTTTCGTGGTCACGGACTACTGACCAGCACAAACCTCTAGATCAGTGTTTCCCAACCGTTTTTGTGCCATGCCCTATTGTAACATTCCTAAAATTTGTATGCTCCCCATACATAATTTTAAACATTAAAAAATTTATTTGTTCACTTAAGAAACGCAAATGATATGCTTTAGTAGTTAAATTTTAATACCGATTTTCTGTATTAATTTAGTGCGATTGCCCCTCTTAATTATCAAATTGTCCCCTTGTGGGGCGTGGGCTCCTCTTTGCGAAACACCGCTCTAGATTAAAATGTAAAAATAGTTTAATTGATTTTAGAGAGTACAGTTTTTCCACTCCAACACTACATGACGATTACAATGTATCAAGAGTGATTGAGAATAAGAAGTAATATCGCTCCGTTATTCTGTCGCTTATATCACATTCGTTTAACAACAAATCATTCGTATACATTGAAATTTCGCGCAACACTTAAGCAAGCGCAAAACGATTAAGTTTCATCATTAAAATGACAAAGCCTATGCCGTTGTCATAGCAACAAAAACAACAGTCACACACCTCGCTTTTGAACCAACAAAGAAACAAATAACCAACGCGCAACATCCATTAAGATCGGCTAACAACACACTTAAAATGACCACCTTTATTGTCTCGCTCATAACCCTCGAACTTATATTTAAAGGTAATAAATATTTTAACGGACGTTTTTAAAATAAATCACGCCGTGTTTGCTTGAGCCCTGTCGAGTGCTAGCCTTAGCGTATCGCTTCATAATGACTGGTTTAGCTATTTAACGACACCACTTGCCTACAGCTCGACGGATGATAGGTACAAATACACGGTCGACTATATACCAAGAAACATTCATTTTCACAATGAAATGTCAGTATCGTGTCGTAAAAAGCGAATAAAATAAAAAACGAACTAGTGGTAGGACCTCTTGTGAGGTCCACGGGTAGGTACCACCACCGTACCTATTTCTGCCGTGAAGCAATGCGCTTCGGTTTGAAGGACGGGGCAGCCGTTGTAACTATACGGAGACCTTAGAACTCATATCTCAAGGTGGGTGGCGGCATTTACGTTGTAGATGTCTATGGGCTCTGCTAACCACTTAACAGGAGGTGGGCTGTGAGCTCGTCTACCCATCTAAGCAATAAAAATAAATAAATAAAAAGTTGTTAATAAAGCCCATAGATATACCAAGGACGCTGATATCGCCACCCACGTTAAGACATGAGTTCTAAGTTTCAGTTTTTACAGCGGCCGCCCCAGCCTTCAAACTAGAACTCCCGACTATTTAACTGCTAAAACACATAGGAGTTCGATGTGTGCCCTTAGTGGATAATACATAAAATAAAAACATAGAACTTTCTGGAAACTTCGTTCAAAAACAAATAAATTTTCCCTGTTATCAAAAGCAAGCGATTTTCCCAATTCATATCGTGTAAATAAAATGTAAAAACGTTGTTGATACGTGAACACAATTTCACGGTAATACATCGGGATTTAATGTTATCCAATTTATATTGACTTTTTAATGGAAACATTAATGGAATTTTTGTATTGCACAAACGACTTTATGGTGTATAGGTATAGTAATGACTAGTTGAGTCCCGCGATGTTACCCGCGGTTATTGTCGTACAGCGGGTGACGCCGCGGGGCGAAGCTAGTCTAAAAGAAGTAGCCTAAGTTACTTCTTATATCATCAGCTACCTATCAGTGAAAGTCCCGTCAAAATCAGTCCAGCCGTTCCAGAGATTAGCCGGAACAAACAGACAGACAAAAATTGTAAAAAATGTTATTTTGGTGTATGTACCGTATATATTTTATATTTTTAAGCATGTATGTAGTAAAAAGCGGTTATTTCAATATTACAAATAGACACTTCAATTTTATTTATTTACTAGCTGACCCGGCAGACTTCGTAGCGCCTCAATCGACAAATAAAAGAACTTTTGTATAAAATAAACTTAAAATAAACAAAAGGAATCCGTCCGACGACGGAGACATCAAAGTTAAAACAAAATTTTTATTTTTATTTAATTCCGAGAATTTTCGTATTTATCTACGTTTTAAACCTTCTCTGGACTTCCACAAATAAAATTCAAGACCAAAATTAGCCAAATCGGTCCAGCCGTTCTCGAGTTTTAGCGAGACTAACGAACAGCAATTCATTTTTATATATATAGATTATAGATTACAAGCCGTACTCGCCCGCTTCGCTGGGCATTTAAAATTAACATTATTATTTATTGTCATTATTATTAGGGAGTCCAACACTCATATAAATATTAGCCTATCCATTAAGTACATGTATTTTCTACATGGATACGAAGACTCAAGTCAATCGGATTATGGTTCAGTAGTTATAACGGAACATCCGTAAAAACCACTGTAGATTTATATATTAGTATAGATTTGTTGGACATGACTGTTGTTTGAAATTAAAGCTAAAGTTACCTATTGCCCGTTCGTCAGGGAATTAGTTTCGTACCAAGACGGAAGTCATAATGCAAGGACTCATCCTTGCTCATAGCGCGCGGACGGCAAGCATTTCTAAAATTGAATTTATTTTATCGTCTTTCTCACATTAATTCGTTTTTCTGTTCTTTTCGTGTTTGTTTTTAATAAAGAAATAATGTTTCGTAAATTATTATTAAGAGTTAAAAATTAAATTTAAATTGACCCATTGATTAAAAAGATTGCTTGCTCACTCTTGGCTTAAAGGATAAGACGTCCGGTGCATTCGTATGTAGCACCGGTGTTCGAATCCCGCAGGCGGGTAACAATTTTTCTAATAAAACACGTACTTGACTAATGTTCACGATTGACTTCCACACTGAAGAAATAACATCGTGTAATAAAAATCAAACCCTCAATGATTGTAATCTGCGTAATCACATACACCTAAGTATTGAGTCATAGGACTAGTCTCAAACTGGGTGGCGTAATCTACGTTGTGTTATGTGTAGGTTCCGGTAACCACCTAACATCAAATTGACCGTGAGCTCATTGGCCCGTCTGCTGCTTAATAAAAAAGTCACACATGAATAGGAGAGGGCTGATGATATTTGAAGCCAAGAAGTTATTTTAATAATTTTTTGGGAAATTTAAGCTTTAAATAAATAATAGTTTTCGTGGTCATAATTTGGTAATAATCTTTAATTATTACTAGTGGTCGTCCAGTAATCGAAATTCGACTATAATTATTAATCTCTATATATAAAAATGAATTGCTGTTCGTTAGTCTCGCTAAAACTCGAGAACGGCTTGACTGATTTGGCTAATTTTGGTCTTGAATTATTTATTGGAAGTCCAGGGAAGGTTTAAAAGGTAGATAAATATAAAAATGCTCGGAATTAAATCAAAATAACAATTTTGTTTTTCCTTTGATGTGTCCCCCGTCAGACGGATTCCTTTTGTTTGTTTTAAGTTTATTTTATACAAAAGTTTAGGTCTTTTATTTATCGATTGGGGCACTACGAAGTTTGCCGGGTCAGCTAGTTTAAGTCAGTCAGTCAAAGACTTTATTTCTTTAATCACAGATTTCACCAAGGCCACACTATAGACAAATATTATTAAATTCAAACAATATTAGTTAATCTATTCTCAATTTGATCACAGATTTTATCAATAAACAAAAGAGTAAATCTGCGTGTTTGTGTCCAATGCATGGTAGTGTGTATAATGTTTTTTTTTTAATGATTTAATGTATTTTTTACGCATAATTTTAAAAAAATAAATTAACATTCTGCACTCCTTCTCTATACATATACTCTACATAGTACAAAGTTGCTTTCTCTGTCCCTATATCTGTGCCTATGTATGCTTGAATCTTTAAAACTACGCAACGGATTTTGATGCGGTTTTTTTTATAGATAGAGTGATTGAAGAGGAAGGTTTACATGTATAATAACATCCATTAAATAGTGGAGAAATCAATAATAAATTACAGCTTCCGAAGCGAAGCGAGGGTGGGTCGCTAGTTCTCTATAAGTGCGGGAAATTTCATACTCCTCCGTCTTCGCAATTTCCATCAAAAGGGGTACAAAGTTTGCTTCACGTATTAATATATAGATAAATAAATATCAAACTACAGAAATAAACGGTAGTTTCATTGTGTCAACACTGTGTAATGATATTATAATAAAAATGTTTTATTATTAACGATTTTACAAAGATCAATTTTCTATTAGATTTGATTTAAACGGGCGTTCCCCCATAAATATTTTCAAAGTACATTAACAGTCCATATATTGACAACGAATATCAATTCGGAAGCACCCTACCCCTTGCGAGGGTAATGGAGCATGATAGAAAAGGACGCAAGATTATATTGACACGGGAAAGAACGAAATGCGAAATATTCTTAGTTATTTTTTTTATCAATGAGTTTCACTGGTGGTATTTTGAGTATTCATAGCACCGCCCCGCCTATTTCTGCCGTGAAGCAGTAATGCGTTTAAGTTTGAAGGGCGGGGCGGCCGTTGTACTGTTAAAACTGAGACCTAAGACCTCGTGTCTCAAGGTGTCAGCGTTTACGTTGTTGATGTCCATGGGCGCCGGTAATCACTAAGCACCAGATGGGACGTGTGCTCGTCAAACAAGCGATGCAAAAAAAAATTCCTAGTCTAGTCCTATAGTCGAACGAAATGTCAATGTTGTAAAAATGTTATCGTTAACAAATATGCATGCTGAAGTACGTTGTTAAATTGAAACAACTGTTAAGGATTGTATTTTTTGACTTGTTTTTTCGTGTATAGGAAATATTTTTATTTATTTAAAAAAAAAAAAAAAATTTAGAGAAAAAACAGTTTGCTTCGCCGGTTCTTCTCAGTACTGTGGCTCTTTTTAGAACCGGTGGTAGAGTTAACATTTTTATTTATATTTTGACATTCAACAAGTGTGTTTTGCTGACATGTAAGTTGAAATAAATGATTTTGAATTTGAAATTTGAATTTGACTCGGTTTGCGTGTCGTATCGGTTTAAGAGTTAAGTTCTACTCGATTTCAGCATTCGATTATCATCGACACAACTTAAGAACCGTGGGATTAGTCCCTTAGGTTACCAACGATTAGGCAGGGAAAGAAGTAAATAAAGAAACAACACCGCATGGCTTCTCGGGTTCCTCTAAAGAAGTCTTATTTGTAAGAGCAGCCGTAGTTATACTGTTTCAACTAGCTAGAATATCTAGGCACTGACATGAAGGAGTGTGGGGCTTTAATGACGAAGCAATGATCTTCCTTCGTTTGATATTGCTCGGTAGACCGACGGTCCGAATATTGTTGTTCGGAACTTGTATATGTGTAAGGTTATCTTGAAAACGTAGTATCTACAGTCGGCATCATTGCGCCACTTTGAGAAGGCGGCACGACATGAGAACCCTCTTGACGTGGCCGCTGAGAATTACACACCCGATCCTCTAGACCGAATGGTAAACAGTCGACGCCGTCCTAAACACGTCATTATGGATCCTCCCGATCCATTAACGGTGCCTTTAGGTACCACAAGCACCGGTCACCGTCCTCGTCGAACCCGTCGCTTGCGACGAAGGGCTCGACGAGCGAATAAACCCATAGACACAGCCCACTGAGTTTCTCGCCGGATCTTCTCAGTGGGTCGCATTTCCGATCCGCTGGTAGATTCTTTTTTTTTTTTTTTTTTTTATTGCTTAGATGGATGGACGAGCTCACAGCCCATCTGGTGTTAAGTGGTTACTGGAGCCCATAGACATCTACAACGTAAATGCGCCACCCACCTCGAGATATAAGTTCTAAGGTCTCAGTATAGTTACAACGGCTACCCCACCCTTCGAACCGAAACGCATTACTGCTTCACGGCGGAAATAGGCGGGGTGGTGGTACCTACCCGTGCGGACTCACAAGAGGTCCTACCACCAGTGATTACGCAAATTTTAATTTTGCGGGTTTGGTTTTTATTACACGATGTTATTCCTTCACCGTGGAAGTCAATCGTGAACATTTGTTGAGTACGTATTTCATTAGAAAAATTGGTACCCGCCTGCGGGATTCGAACACCGGTGCATCGCTTCAACACGAATGCACCGGACGTCTTATCCTTTAGGCCACGACGACTTCAAAGCACTGCTCTTGCTAGGGCCAGTGCTAGCAACACTCCGGTTTGAGCCCCGTGAGCTCACCTACATGTTAGAGCGAAGCTGAAATAGCCTCTCAAGGCTATCAGCATAAGTAGGAAAAAAAATTCAAAACGTCATAAGCGAGATTCAAACATCTGTCAAATACCTTGTGTTGTATAATGGCTACCGGCTACACTGTAAATAATCGTCATTTCAATGAAACTTTATTTTATCGCAACTCGTCTCGTTTATTATAATTTCATCTCGAATGGTTATCTTTGCAAAGAAATTGACTACATCTCAAACCGCTCGTAATTATTTTTTTCATTTAAGCTAACAATGGATTGTATAAACTCGAAACAAGCGATGGCACTGCAGGAAAACAATTGCCATACTAGAAAAATATATTATATGTTTACAGAAGGTTCGCTCAATACGGACTCTGATTCAAACTAATTTTGAACTTATATAAAATTAGCAATAAACAAATTATGCTTGTATCATCTAATACTGAAATGTGTATTACGTATAGGCAACGGTTGTACAATCCAATATGATGAGACCTATTAAACGGCGTTTGGAAAGCTAATCCGTAGCTCGTCCCCGGGGCTCCCTGGTAACTGCTCAGACGCCATTCATCACCGGCCGTACAGCTCTCGAGGGAAATGAATGATATCCCGCCCTTTATATCATACAAAAACGATAGGGTTTCATGACTCTGAATGAAATGTATCTCTTTGCAATCTTTATAAAGTTTATATCGACGCTTGAAAGGCAAACGTGACTAAGCGACAATAACTGCTTTGTACATAAATGATAGGCAATAACCATATTCGATGCGAAAAAATATATATTTCTAGGTCTATTAAAATAATTTCAATCCTACAGCTAGATTCGTTAAAATTGATTTTTTTTCAGGTGTTTCAACTTTAAATTAGTCTACTGTAAAGTTCACGCATTGTCGCTTAGTCACGTTTGCCTTTCAAGTGTCGCTATGTAAGTTTTTTTTTTTTATGATTGAGTTACTGATTACTGGTGGCCTGGAGGCCTTTCTAGTTTCACCAGGACAGATGGGCGGGCAAAGGCTCAGCCAGGAGGAGTGCAACTTAACAACAGCCGCCCGAGCGCCTCCAAAGAAGAGACCTAACAACTCAAGAGGTCTCTCCTTTGGAGGTGCTTGGCCGGCTGTTGTCAAGTCCCACCCTGTCACCATTAGAGACATTGATATTAGTTTAAAAATCATACTAAAAGTGCATTTGGTATACGGTTCGCAATTAGTTCAGGGTTCTAGAGAGAAAAAGAGAAAGACAGAGAGAGAGAGAGAGTACACTCTTTTGCACACCAAAACATAACTAACATTGAAAAACAGTCAACAGGCCAGCTTAAATGTTAAACAAGCGATCTTATCACTAAAAAAAACGATATCTTACAGACAATTGTTTTCATCTAGAGAAATTCTGAAAGAAATATACCCAGTACCCAAACATGACTTCCAAACGCTTACTCATATTGGTAAATAATGATGATAAATACATGTATATAGTAAATATGTTTTTTTTTATTGCTTAGATGGGTGGACGAGCTCACAGCCCACCTGGTGTTAAGTGGTTACTGGAGCCCATAGACATCTACAACGTAAATGCGCCACCCACCTTGAGATATAAGTTCTAAGGTCTCAGTATAGTTACAACGGCTGCCCCACCCTTCAAACCGAAACGCTTCACGGCAGAAATAGGCAGGGTGGTAGTACCCGCCTGCGCGGACTCACAAGAGGTCCTACCACCAGTAAAAACGTCCCAAGATCTCTTACCAATCCTGCTGGTAACCATATTTGTGTATCATTTTCCATCTTAATCAAAGAACTTATTACTCATACATTACGAAATAATAGGATACTTTTTACTGCAATGCTCCTATATGAACTGTTAATTTTAATTAAGCACTCATCCAGTCGTAACAACCAGGACGACGCATTAAGCAAACGATTTAACATTTATAACGTTTTGATGCAAATGTTAATGTTCAAAAACTTTCGACCCCATAACACAACAATGACCTTTAATTGGTTTTATGCTCTACACAATGATGCATCTGCCGTTACGACACGGTACTAGCATAAAACGAGCTCCCGCTACCTCAACACAAAGGGACACGGCCGTATCAAGCTAAACTGGTAGCACAATAAAGTCATAAGTCTCCGCAAACAATCGCTTTAATACGAAAAGGGGGATGAATGCCCGTACTAAATAAATAGGGGTCCTATTCACGAGCCCCGAAATGCGATTAAGTACTTATGTACCCGATTATACTCCCCTACGGAGGGTGCGACGGGCTTATACGCAAAACGGCGGGGCGAAGCGAGATAGAAAACAACGCAATTACGCCGAGCGTGAATTGGGCCAAAATTTAAGCGGAAAGCTATTTATCTGTATATTACTTTATTGTGGCATTCAGTGGGAAAGGGACGGGTATACGAGGACGGGGTACGATAAATTGGGGTAGTTAGATCGCGAATATTCTGCGGCTAAACACAGTTCCGGCCGAGCGAGATAAAAGATCGTATCTCGAACGCGCGCGAAAGACACAACACTATTTAAGTCGGTAGTCAAGAAAGATGTCCGCCTGTTAATGTTGGCCTTTGTTAACTGTAATTGGTTACGAGTTGAATTTATTAGTTTAAGTACGTTTTGATTAATGTTTGCTTTAGAAAATTATCGGGTAGAGCTGTTCGTGTTTAGGGAGTTCAGAGCGCGTGGGAGAGATTTCGATGGAGTCTCCGTGATGAGAGCGGGGTATTAGTTTAATAGTTTTTACGTTTCTGGGTTAGTTAAAGCGCGATTTATGGCGGTTTGTGTGCTTAGTGCGAGTTTTTTAACGTTCTCGATCGCGTAAAAGTTAACTTATATTTGTATGGAGTTGGAACAGCGCCCCTAGCGGCAAACGAAGGGAAGCTATTGCAACTCCATACAAATTCTTCATCACTCTCATATACACATATACACTACTCAAGTAACTAAATTTTACTTTGAGAAAGTGTAGCACAGCATAAGCTCTGATGCCATATAATAATTTAGTTCTTAAGGATTCGTGAATACCATAAGATGTGTAGCATAGGAAGCTATTTTCAAGCATTTAAATTACTTGCATGTTCATAGCAAAAAAATACAATCCAATTTGTGCACGGTACATGGAAATTCAAGTACTAATTCGGTTTTAAAAGCGTATCAAACAATGAATGGAATCTGTTCCAATTTGTATGGAGTTGAAACAGCTTCCCTTCGTTTGCCGCTAGGTGCGCTGTTCCAACTCCATACAAATTTGAGTTAACTTTTACGCGATCGAGAATGTTAAAAAACTCGCACTGAGCTCACTGAAACAAACAAAAGACCGGCCAGTGTTGCTCCATTTTAATTATGACACATCTAATATTCAAGATAAAAAGCCACAAGGATTATTATCTCTAAGAATTCGAAACGTTTTTTAAATTCTGAGGAAGAACGGATAAATCAACTTTGCGTTATGAAATATGACCAAAATTACAGTGTGTGTAAAGCTACCGCGATTAAATACACAAATACAGTTAAAAGCCCAATTTCATTGAAAAAATTTTCTAATTTACTTTTCCAGAACTTTGTTTATTGCTCTTGCAGTTAGACGAGCATACGGCCCACCTGATGATGAGTGGTTACCGTCGCCCATGGACTTCAGCAATGCCAGGGGCAGAGCCAAACCGCTGCCTACCGCTACATAATATTGTGTTAATCTGTATTTTATAGTTTTTCAATTATATGACTTTTTTTTAATTTGATGACTGTCAACTAATAACCTTTGTTACATTAAAGTTTATGATCAAACTTAGTGTCCATTTACCGATGTATTGAATTGGTGATAACTTTACTGGTCGAACTGTTTAAGTAAATTAAGATAAGTTACCAGATCTCGAACATTACGAATCTCTGAGTCGTTTAGTGACTAATTAAGAATTTATTACCAAATACATAATTAATTTTGACAGCTTTGACGTTTTGCATGATTCATTGCAAATCTTTGAAAGCTATGATGATAGAGTAATTTCAGAATTCACTAGTATTTGGAAATTACATTTGCACTAAATAAAATTTAATTTAAATTAAAAAATAATAATTTTCTTTTCTATTATTTGATTAATATGGTCACATTTTTAGCGTTGTACACACAGACAAAGTTTAAATAAAATATTTAGAAAAAATCATTTTATTTTCTTTAATTATTATGATTATTGTGGTCGCATTTTTTTAGTGTTGGGCTCACAGACAAAGGCATTAATTCCATTCGGCTTCAGTATTAAATGTTTAGTATATTTTTAAAATACGTTTATTAATATTGACAGAAATGTAGGTGATTTCTTTTTAAATAATTGTTCTTAAAGAATTCTATGAATTTCAAAGACACGAATCCTTATTCTGATACGAAAATTTCAGTTTTTTTTTTTTTTTCGTTAAATTTAAAAACACTTTTAAGCTATTCGCCTGATAAACAAAAGGAATACCACCCTTATTCGCGATCGCAAGGAGACGGGCCGGGAACTCGTCCGTAGAAACGAGTTAGTTCCCTACCTTACAAGCAAACTGAATTCATTTCCGTAACTCGTTAAACTAATATCGGATTCTATTGTGGAACGCGGCCAATGAAATTAATTGTTCTGAACTAGGGAACGGAATTGACGTGGTTCTGCTTAATGCGATTAAAATCTTCAGGATTTATGTTCGACTGAGTGTTATTTGTAGTCTTTTATTGCGTATACTCAAGTCCAACCCGGTATTAGGTGATTACCAAACCTCAAAGACGTCTTTGACTTACCTAACTTGTGATACCTACCTATTTTATTTCTTTTTTTATTTATTTCTTAGATGGGTGGACGAGCTCACAGCCCACCTGATGTTAAGTGGTTACTGGAGCCCATAGACATCCACAACGTCAATGCGCCACCCACCTTGAGATATAAGTTCTAAGGTCTCAAGTAAGTTACAACGGCTGCCCCACCCTTCAAACCGAAACGCATTATTGCTTCACGACAGAAAATAGGCAGGGTGGTGGTACCCACCCGCGCGGTCTCACAAGAGGTCCTACCACCAGTAATTACGCAAATTATAATATTGCGGGTTTCATTTTTATTACACGATGTTATTCCTTCACCGTGTAAGTCAATCGTGAACATTTGTTGAGTACGTATTTCATTAGAAAAATTGGTACCCGCCTGAGATTCGAACACCGGTTGCATCGCTCAACACGAATGCACCGGACGTCTTATCTGTTAGGCCACGACGACTTCATACCTAAATTGTCGCTCAGCGTGCTATGAAAAGGTGTATGCTCGGAGCTTCTTTGATGGATCGAGTCAGAAATGATGAAATCCGTCAAAGAACCAAAGTAAACAACATAGCCCTAAAGATTAGCAAGCTCAAGTGGCAATGGGTCGGACATACGTGTCGCAGAACCGGTGGCCGTTGGAGCAGACGTGTTCTGGACTGGAGACCACGTACCGGTAAGCGCAGCGTTGGGCGTCCCCTTGCCTTTTGGACCAATGACTTGCAGCGATATGCTGGGAGAAATTGGATGCGGAAGGCGGAGGATCGTTCATTGTGGCGGACCATGGGAGAGGCCTACATCCAGCAGTGGAGAGATACAGACTGATGATGAACTTGTAATAGCATCAAGGGGCTATTCTGGCTTCGTCTTGACTAAAATCTACCCTAGCAAAGGTAAGGGTTAGATATACTAGTGGAAATTGAAAATCAATAATTCAAACGGTGGAAAATACGTTTTCCACAAACGCAAATCAAAATTTCCCTAGTGACGTAATATTGGTCGATGACCCGACATACTAATTCTTATTTCGGAGACGGTTCTATGAAAGAAGAACCCACTACAACTGTCAATACGTATGTACATGAAGGATTAATATTATTATATTGTTATTATTACACAGTCGTCCGTATTGGTAATCGATAAAACTCGGTTCGGGAACCGAATTGGTGATGTTAGTTTCGACGGGGACGTAGTGAGGATGTTTTGAATAGACCCCACGCGGGTGGTAAAGCGCAGAATTCACCCTGCTTCTAACAAATTAAACTAAAGTGTATTGGACTTTTTGGACGAAGGTGTGTGAACAGTTTGATTTTGTTTGTTTTTTGTTTTATTTCTTCAAAAAAAAGTCAAAGTATCATCAGCTACCTATCAGTGAAAGTCTCGTCAAAATCGGTCCAACCGTTTCAGAGATTAGTCGGAACAAACAGACAGACAGACAAAAATTGTAAAAAATGTTATTTTGGTGTATTTACCTTATATATATTCATATGCATGTACTAAAAAGCGGTTATTTCAATATTACAAACAGACACTCCAATTTTATTTATATGTATAGATGACAGTAGGCAACGGCTTGGCTTTGCCCCTGGCATCCTGACGTCCATGGGCGACGGTAACCACTTACCATCAGGTGGTCATCGTCTGCCAACAAGGCTAATAAAAAAAATGACCCCCACCATCGCTCGAATGCGGCCCTGTGGAACGGAGCCGCCGAAACATCGAACGAGTGCATTTGGAAAAGCGGATACAAAGCCATTTCCTGTTTCTATTGTCGCATAATGTGCCTACTTCCTCCACGATCGTGTATTTAATAGCTACGATATTTCATAAGGCTATGATGATTTTGATTATCTATATATTAATACGTGAAGGAAAAACCTTGTATCCCTTTTTACGAAAATTGCGCGGACGGAGGAGTGTGAAATTTCCCACACTTATAGAGAATATAGAGAAAGAGTGCAGAATATTAATATTTTTTAAAATTATGCATTAAAAATACATTAAATCAATAAAAAAACATTACACACGCTATCATGTACCTATTTGACGCACACACGCATGCATACTATTTATTTATTGTCAAACTTTTGTTCTTGACGTCTGTTGTCAAATTGAGAATAGATTAAATATTGTTTGTCTTTATTAATATTTTTTATAGTGTAGCCTTGACGAAATTTGTGATTATAGAAGTATAATAGTGTTTGAAAATAGAATCATAATAGTGTACAAGCTTACAATTTCAATTAATTATAGTCGAATTTCGACTACTGCGGGACCTCTAGTGTATATATCAATATGTGAAGCAAAAACTTTGTACCTCTTTTTACGAAAATTGCGCGGACGGAGGATTATGATATTTCCCACACTTATATAGAATATAGGAGGAGGAGTGCAGAATGCTAATATTTTTTGTAAATTATGCATTAAAATACATTAAATCTATATAAAAAGCATTAGGTACATACACTACCATGTATTTGACACAAACACGCATATATAGGTACTCCGTTTTTTATTGTTAAAATCTGTGGTCAAATTCAGAATAGATTAATATTATTTGTCTTTAATCTTATTAATAGTGTATCCTTGACGAAATCTTTGATTATAGAACCATGAATATTATACGTAGAAATGTGACCATAAAACCATAATAATGTTCAAACTTATAACTCAAATTAATTATGATCGAATTTCGACTTCTGGGTTACCAATAGTACATTTAAACTTATAAGTTTACGTTGCCCGTGTTAGTCTAGTATCGAATTATGCATGACAACCATAATGTCCTCCAGGATCGGTGGTCACTCACCGTGAGGAGGGGCACACGGATCCTTTCATAGAAGAAGCTCGGGCTTAATAATCTTCAATAGTCACTCTCTAACCTTCAACGCGATCACTAACGGTACCATAATTTCCATAGGCCTTAGCTTTAGGCACTGTTAATGTTCATGCTTGTCTGCCTTCACAAAATATATTTTAGTCAACATTAAATAATAGTGTTTGGGGGCGAATAATTCGAGGGGGATGACAGCGGGGGGCTGTCTTCACACGCACCCCGCGGGGGGTGTCGATTCATCATACCAGGGTCAATGTGTGAACAAGACTAGTAGGTAGGGTTGTCGCAGCCAATCCTTTTGACAAACATCCACTAGTCACTATTTTATTAGCATCAGTAGGTAAATCTATACTAATATATAAATCAACAGTGGTTTTTACGGATGTTCCGTTATAACTACTGAACCGTGCATCCGATTGACTTGAAACTTAGTATCCATGTAGAAAATACATGTACTTAATGGATAGGCTAATATTTATATGAGTGTTGGACTCCCTACACCAGTTGCGGGGGCGTTAATGATGAGAATCTTTGTGGGGGTGAGAAATAATAATGTTAATTTTAAATGCCCAGCGAAGCGGACGGGTACAGATAGTTCGGTATAAATCTTTGCACCTTCTTAAAAAAATACAAGCCGTAGCTTTAGTCATATTGGCAGATCCCACCTTTCATACTAGGTATCATGAGTGAAACACTCCGGAGAATTCATGGGGACGGTGATCAAAACATAATCTTTAAAGAATCCTCAAACTAATCACAACCTTAAATCAATTTTCGACTAAAACAAGCAAGGTGTTTTTAAAACGAAATATTTAAATACTGATTGCATTGAGAGAGAGAGAGAGAGAGAGAGATCTGACGTCATTGTTTTTGTTTTCTTTCTATGCTGATAGCCTTGAGAGGCTATTACATCTTCTGCTTAACGTGTAGATGGGCTCACGGGACTCAAACCAAGTGTTGCTAATACTGGCCCTAGCAACCGTCATTGTGGTACATCGAGTTAATATCGAATAGATTGTGTGATTATCGAGTGGAAAATTAATGCAAATTAATGCACTATTCTGCTCAATCAGTACACGCGCGCGCAGTGATCTTTAACAAGAAATACATGTAACCTTTCTCTTGACACAGTGCGGTGTTCACGCTGTCGCAACGCGACTTCATTGAATAGGAGTTTTGACCTCCTCCTCATCATCGTTCTCCTGCCCTTCTCTCAGTCTCCTGGGGTCAGCGCAACATGTTTTCTCGTTCCGCACTCCTCTATCATACACCATTTCTTCGCTCACTCCCCTCTTACACATATCGTCTTTCACGCAATCCATCCATTTCTTCTTAGGTCTACCTCTAAAGCCTTCCACATTCATAGTTAAAACTCTCTTAACAATGTCATTGTCATTTCGTCTCATCACATGTCCATACCATCCCAAACGCGCACTTCTCAACTTCTCTGTCACAGGTGCCACTTTCAGACTTCCTCTAACATATTAATTTCTTATTCTATCCATTCTCGTTACTCCACACATCCGTCGCAACATTCGCATCTCTGCTGCATGTAATTTCCTTTCATCCACCAATTTAGTCGTCTAACAAGCTGACCCATACAAGACGGCAGGCCTTATCAAGGTCTTAGATATCTTCGCTTTTAGGGGAAGAGAAATGTGTGAGTCACACGTGGTACCCGTGACCTGCCGCCATTTCATCCATTGGACTTCAGACGGCTTATTAAAAAAAAACCTTATGTAGCTACTGATGCTTAACCTACACTCTTAAGAGATTGAACAATCGATTGCGCTATTTTATGACTGACTGACTATTTTATAACACATTTCTTTAACCAAAACTCGCACTAAGCACACAGCTGTCGATATCGATTAAGTAAATAAACACATTTTTATATCACGAATAAAAAAGTCATCGATCGAGTCGTAATTATACAAAAAAATATATGATTCGACCGCTTCCCAATAATTTTGCTGAAAGCATAGGTCCGGCGGACATTAATATTCGCAACATGTGTGCGCTCACAAGACGTCACACGTGTGTAATTTGTGTAATAACGTTCAATTTGCATTATTTATCTCACAACAGCTTCGAGAGACCCGAATGTGCGGCCATCTTGTATACAAAAATGTATTTTTTAACTCATTGTACGCCCTCTCTAATAGATATCCATCAAGATCTTTAAATTTTTAGGTTGAAAATTTGTATTTTAGACAGACACCTAACAGAGCACCTATCTATTTATCTATCTATCTATCTATCTCTTGGGTTAATGGCGTTTCCTTTTAGATTTCGCCAATGTCAAGTGTGTGTACCTATATGATACTCTGTTTTTTAAAGCGGGCTTCGTGAACGAACAAAACAGAGGACCTACCATTCGAAAACGAGAGACTACAGAAATAACAATGACATTTAATAATGTGAGTTAATTAATAAAAGTACAGACCATAATAAGTCTTAAAAAGGATAAAGGGTTAATTTTCCATCGGCTGTTGTAAATGCTAGAGCGACACTCCAAATGTGCTCCAAAATTACTCGTATTTTTTTTTATTGCCCTTTTAGGCAGACGAGCATACGGCCCACATTATGGTAAGTGGTTACGGTCGCCCATGGACTTCAGAAATGCCAGGAGCAGAGCCAAGTCTACTCTACTACTCTACTACTACTACTACAAGAGTACTCTCCACAAGCCTCGTTTGAAGAAGGACATGTCATAGCGCTCGGAAAACACCGTGGAGGTGAGCTCATTTCAAAACCGGATGGTACGTGGCAAAAAATATCTCTGGAAGCGCACTGTGTATGAACGCAGTGGCTCCAGATAGTATGGATGAACTCTACTCCGATGGCGGGCGGTGCGATGGTAAAAACGAGATGTTGGTATTATCTCAAACAATTCCTCAGAGCACTCCCCATGGAACATACAAAATACAGAGGGAAACGAAAACCCTCCGCACACCCAGAGGTTCCAAACTTATCTTGTATATATGAAAACTTATCTTGAGAATGTTTAGCACGATTCAGATACGTATCAAGTATCTTGTGTTTATATTAGCTGCCAGCTACGCGCTAGTGCGACGGAAAGAAATGTCATTTGGCCGTCACTTTATGGCGGGAACGCGAGGAGTGAAGTTGTGTGATTTGTTTTATTTTGTCTAAGTATTTAGTGTTTCTTCAGGTTTAAATGTGTAATAACGGCGGTTTATTAACTGTTTAATATCTGTGAAAGTGCACAAATGTGGGAAAATGAAATAATGCCACTGAACGTAACTTCTCGGGATCCTCCAAAAAGTCCACTGAAAAAGTCTCAATAAAGAACTAGAAGAAGATTATATTTCATGCCAAATCATCTCATTTCATTTAATGCCATGCCAATTGATTAATGTTTCAAATTAACTTCATTTCATTTCCCTCCATATAATTTTTCATAAAATAGAATAGACAAAAGATTAGGCTATATGGTATGATACCTTTGGCTTTCCTTTTAGAAAAATATATGTTTTATTTATTTTTATTTATTGCTTACATGGATGGACTAGCTGACAGCCCACTTGGTGTTAAGTGGTTACTGGAGCCCATAGACATCTACAACGTAAATTCACCACCCATCTTGAAATATAAGTTCTAAGGTCTCAAGTATAGTTACTAACTACTACTACTGAAGTGTGGAGAAGTTTGGCAATGCGTGCAGTGAAGTCCGGACAAATCTCTATTTTTTAAGTAACAAAAGTCATTATAAACATTATTAATTAACGGTAAATCAATTTGCAATAATACTAAATTATGTTAATACAAATTTATTTCGTCATCTACATAAAGGTTGGTTTCTTCTCGCGCGCAAAATCGTGAAATCTAATCGTAAGCCGACGTAAGCAATATACTGTGCGATCTTCAAGGCTCATTACCCGGTTATTTTGTACGTTAATTATCTATAATTAAGAACGTTGTTACCGGTTAATGATAGCAAAAAAAATATGATGTTTTATCGCACATTTTGCTATAAGGTCGGCGCACACCGGTTTATTGCGATTACCGGCGAGACGCTATGCAGATCTTTTGTCTTTTTTCTTCTTTTTTTGCGTAGATGACTGGACGAGCTCTCACAGCGCACGTTAAGTGGTTACTGGAGTCCATAGACATCTATAACGTAAATGCCGCCACCCACCTTGAGATATGAGTTCTAAGGTCTCAGTATATAATTAGTTACAACGGCTGCCCCACCCTTCAAACCGAAACGCATTACTGTTTCACAGCAGAAATAAGCAGGGCGGTGGTAACTAACTACCCGTGCAGACTCACAAAAAGTCCTACCACCAGTAAGTTTTCTTTAGTATAAGGTTTTAGTGGTGACCCGAAGACCTAACAACTCAAGGTATTAGTGGTGACCCAAAGACCTAACAACTCAAGGTATTAGTGGTGACCCGGAGACCTAACAACTCAAGGGCACCTGGTTCACGACTGAAACTACTACTAATCGCGACCCACTGAGAAGATCCGGCGATAAACTCAGCGGTACGATGTATGGGTTAGGTTTCACCGTTACCAAAGATCTTATGCCTAATCCCAATGCTAGCTACAGCTGTAGGCGCCTAATGGAAATATTAGTGGGATGGATCAGTAAGGACTTGTGCAACGCTAGTCATGTTCGACATTAATGATAGAGTGGTATTTCATTTCTATCAATAAAGAAGATCGCGTTTCTGTCAGAATGCCAAGTTTTTTTTTTTCAATTTTTTTTAAAGATAATGAACAATGGCAAACGTAAGCCCTAACGCACAGACATTAGCTTTTTGTTTGTTTTTAGCGATTTAAGAACGGCGTTATGGTCCGCCTAATTGAAGTGGTTCAGTAACCTTGAGACGTGAGGTCTAAAACTCAAATGCATTGTATAACGGCAGTCGTGTCCTTCAAATACGCAAGTTCAGAATACGATCCATGCAATGTTGCTGTCGATAATGTCGAGGACAGAGAAAAGTGGAGGACTAGAACAGGGAAAGCTGACCCTATCACCATGTGGATAAATAGCTAGGAAGAGAGAGAAAGAGAGAGAGAGAGAGAGAGAGAATACGCTCCACATAAGTGCATATGTGATTGAACCAATAAGAAAAGCCTTCTGTCATATTTCTTCGAAACAGTCAAGTAACTTAGGATTCTTAAATAATATATCACCTCTCACGTCATGTCGGATCCTCCCGATCCACTGTCGGTGCTTCTAGGTACCTCAAGCATATGTCATCGTCCACGTCGGACCTCTACCTTAGTCGCGATTCCCATTCAGTGGTAGATTCTGCGAAGCACTGCTCTTGCTAGGGCCAGTGCTGCTACCAAATTCGCAGGTTAAAGCCCCGTAAGCTCACATACTCGCTCAGTTGAGCTGTCTTAGCCCCCTACGTTACCGGTATGGGTAGGAAAAAAAGAAGGCAATAGTGAACTCTGAACGCAACAGTTCGAATTTAATTATTAAATCTCCATTTGTCTGAAAGTGTATCGCGCACCTTAACTAAATAATAGCCCAGCACTAACTTCCCACCGCGCCCGTAATAACTCGTAGCCGTACCGATATTTTTTTTGCGAACAGTTTCACTAATTAATGAATTGTAATGATTTTCTAATGTTTTGTGTTCATTAACTGGGTGGGTGAGCTCACGCACTTGTTCGTTTCGTTACTGTAGCCCATAGACATCTAAAATTGGATTTCGTCACCCACATTTATCGTGTAAGCAGCGGCAGCGGCTTAGCTCTGCCCCTGGAATTGCTGCCGTCCATGGGCGACAGCAGCCACTCATCATTAGGCGGGCCGTATGATCGTCTGCCTACGAGGGCAATAAAAAACAAAACATTAGGACTTAAGACTGAAGACTTTGTTGCATCGAATTAAAAAAAAACAAATACTCGAGTTTTCGAATGGAAAAAATTATAAGTAAGATAGTTCTCGCAGCAGAAATAAGTAGGCTAGTGGGATATATCCGTACGCGTTTACACTTTACCATCGATAAAGTACTCTAACGTAATAATCCAAAGATGTATTTTACTTAAACATGATGCCGATAAGCCCATGACAGATTTGTCCATCTGACATTGACATTAATTAGCGTCCCTTAAACGTCAAAATGACGTTTCAGTTGATAAACGGCCAGACGTACGTGCGTCCTGTGAAAATTAACGCTTCTTTTTAAATCAATTACTTGCACGCGAGTCGTAATTAATAATTATTGTTTGCTTGCAACGAGAATGACTTGGACATTATATTCGTGGGACTGCATTGAACTAATGAGAGGGATCTTATTAGTGATAGAACGTGGTGTGGCTCGGCAAAGGAAGATGAGCTGTACTTTTTATTCATTGAACTCATTAGACCGGTCCACCTTACGGATCCATCAGATCCAATAACTCTTGCATTAGACGCCTTCAACTCTAACACTAGGAGCAGGCTTAGGGACTCTGGTAATCGTGCTCGTCGAACTCGACAAAGAGGTCGACGTGCAACCTAACCCATGTATCAGCCCGCTGAGTTTCTCGCTGGATCTTCTCAGCGGGTCGCCATTCCGCTCTGGTAGTCGATGCATTCGCGAAGCAGCTACTCTTATGTCGTTAGGTCTCCTCCGGAGGTGCCTGGGCAGCTGTCAGCAAATCCCAACCCTCCTAGCTAAGCATCGCCCACCTGTCCTGGCGAAGCTGGAAAGGCCTTCGGACCACCAGCAATACTTCATTCCCGAAAAAAAAGCAACCACCTAACAGCCTATAGAATAAATATAGTGCTTTTCTTACAATAAAATTATTATTTTTTACACTATTTGTAATTCAAATTTATTAAAACTTTTTAGTTGGATTTTCTATAAAAGCGTATTTTGTTTGTTTTTGAAGCTATTATTTATTTTTAATTTTTAATTTTTTCATAAAAAAAAATTAATATTAAATTGTCATCGGTCCTTAATAAGTATACCAAATTTCGAATTAATCCGACGTTTTGAAGGGGCTCAAAATCATGTTCAAAAATTCCGTTACATACTAACATACATACGTCTGAAGCTAATAGTCAACGAACATTTCATTGTTACTGATAAATTTTTACCCAACGTGTGTCCCTTTAAAGAAAATTTGTGAAATATCGTCACAAATAAAAAGCCTCTGTGATAGATATCCGTTTGCTTTTTTTTTTTAATCCGCATTCCCGTTGCCTCTATCGAATGTTGAGATTTCGCCGCTTCGTCATTATTCCTGCAGCTGGCGTACATGAATAATTAACAGTCGAAAGTAAGTGCGAGTCGACACGTTTTAATACGACATCAATTAATTTAAATAAAAAAATAACGACACAATAAAAATGAAAACACACACAGGTGCAAAATAATCAATTTGATACCACGAACGAATTTACGTAAAATTCACTTGCACATAAATTAACACTGGTTGTTTAGTGTCTGTGGTTCCGTAGTCATTAATTTATCGTATTCAATAACAATGTTATTGGACGGATTCGATTTTTATGTCTCTTGAGTCCACTCCTTTTTGTATTAATGTTACCACATAATTCATATCAAAGGATGAAACGCTACTTGGCTTAAGCGACATTTCGCTTGAAACGCGACATTTATCTTTGTAATTAAAGATGCGTTTTATTTGTTATTAGCATCAACAGTTCGATGTTTTTAATTGAACTTCAATTATGTTTACCCCATTCAAATAGCTAAAGATTTTTTTTGTTATGATATTTTTTCAAATTTTAAACTTTAAATGACTCTCCTGTAGAGTTGCAAAAATGTCGCTTAAACCAATAAATAACCTTTCACCCCCCGATGTGTAACTAACAATACATACTAATTTATTAATATTCGTATGTAATGGATGCTGGAAAAACACGTTCAGAAATTGTTTATTGGTAACCGCTTAACATCAAGTGGACCGAGAAACCGTATGTTCAAAAAATGCACGAAAAAAAAAAATACGAGATGAAAAATGCAATCAAGCTAAATACTAATTACAGTGCACTACGTCATATGTGGCCAATCGTTGTGTATGAGTGTATATAACCTATGATCAGCTTATTGTTTATTTTTGATGTATCCAGCCAAAATTATTTCTCGACAAAATTCAAGCTAAATTACCATTACAGTTCATGACGTCATATGTGGCCAATCTTTGTGTATTAGTGTTATAGCTTATTGTTTATTTTTTATACATCCAGCTAAAATTGTTTACGCGACAATTTCAAAAAGCACAAACTACCTCATGGCTGTAGGTGAAAAACAAATGAATCTAAAGGTTTCTACAAACCGTGCGCGGAACCCTAAATTTCGTTGTTAATGCGTTATAGAAACTAGGCTAAGTACTACAAGCGGCCGCACCCTGCACTCGGACGTACCGACTGCAAAACAAATTATCATTCATTATTGTATACAGTGTATTAAACTTGTAATTTTAGATTATTAAGCTGATCGTTTGATGGATAATTTCGATCTGTTAGTTTAAAAGAAATGTTTATTTTGTTCGTCACCGAAAATATCGTATTTTTTTTTGTATAAATACATGTAATGTTTGTGTGAGTGAAGTTGAAGAGTGAATGGGAATGTCTCGCTATCTCTCTCACACGTTTCTGTTTTTTAATAACCTTCATACCTACTCGTGCACGTCATTTCGGATCCTCCTGATCCACTAACGGTGCTTTTAGGTACCTCAAGCATCGGTCACCGTTCGCGTCAAACCCGTCGCTTGCGACGAAGGGCTCGACGAGTAAACTAACTCACAGACACAGCCCACTGAGTTTCTCGCCGGATCTGCTCAGTGAATCGCGTTTCCGATCCGGTGGTAGATTCTGCGAAGCACTGCTCTTGTTAGGGTCAGTGTTAGCAACTTCGCCAGGTTTGAGTCCCGTGAGCTCACCTACTTGTTCCGTAACGCTAATACAGCCTCTCAAGGATGCTCGTCCTCCTTGCATCGATAATCCTCAATGCTCAGGGTCTAGGTATGCTTTAATAAGTTTTTTCTGAGGTTATCCCGCGCCAGCCCTGCCTATCCTCGGCTGCGGGGATGGCATCATGGACTAAGCTGTTGAGAGCACAGCGTATCTGGTCCGTACCAGTGCTGGCTTTTAATACGGCCTACCACTAATTAAAGTGTTTTATCGCATATTTTTTTATTGCTTAGATGGGTGGACGAGCTCACAGCCCACCTGGTGTTAAGTGGTTACTGGAGCCCATAGACATCCACAACGTAAATGTGCCACCCACCATCCCATCCCATCTTGTGTTAAGGTTACCGGAGCCCATAGACATCTACAACGTAAATGCCGCCACTCACTTAGAGACATAAGCCCTTAGGTCTCACTTTTAGCCTCTTGTGAGTACGCACGGGTAGGCACCACCACCCTGCTTATTTCTGCCATAAAGCAGTAATGCGTTTCGGTTTGAAGTGTAGGGCAGCCGTTGTAACTATAACTGAGACTTTAGGACTTGATTATATTTATTACAGTAATTCATTGTGATGTAAATATAACTACTAACATAGGTCTAAGTCTTACTAACAATTTGTATGAGTCATGGTTACTTGCAATAAAAACATTATTATTATTATATCTCAAGGTGGGTGGTGGTATTTATGCCGTAGATGTCTATGGGCTCCGGTAACCACTTAACAACAGGTGGGCCGTGAGCTCGTCCGCCCACCTAAGCAATAAAAAATAAAATATGTATATTTCGTTCAAAACCAAATGCACGATGCTTCTACAACTTAGCTAAACCTAACCATTCAATCTCCCTGCACAGCCCACCGGTATTTGTTTTTTCAGATGACGAAACACATAGACGTAGTCTTTTACGAGCAAGCACTAAGCTTTCAGTCTATTTCCGCCATTAAAACTGTTAATGTGACCGTTTTAGCGGTATGTTTACGAATTTATGTTTGGAACTCGTAAAATGGCGGCTTCGTTACACAAAATGGCGTTGTTTCGTGTTTAATAATCTAATATGGAGGGTAAGAAGTACGGGGTACCATCTTTTATAGGGAACGAGTTGAAAAAGTGTCCACCTGTTAACAACAAGTTATTATTGGAAGACTATCCGAAGTAGCGCTAGTGTAGGAATTGGAAATTATATGAATATAGCAGTGTTAAATAAACAGACTTGCATACGCCCCGTCATGACCTATGCAAGTGTAGTGTTCGCTCACGCGGCCCGCATACACTTAAAATCATTCCAAATTATTCAATCCCGTTTTTGCAGGATAGCCGTCGGAGCCCCGTGGTTCGTCAGGAACGTCGACCTCCATGACGACCTGGACTTAGAGTCCATCAGTAAGTATCTACAGTCGGCGTCGATGCGCCACTTCGATAAAGCGGCACGACACGAGAACCCTCTCAGCGTGGCCGCCGGTAGCTACATTCCCGATCCTGCGGACAGAATGGAAAGCAGTCGACGTCGCCCAAAACACGTCATCTCGGATCCTCCCGATCCACTAACGGTGCTTCTAGGTACTTCAAGCACCGGTCACCGTTCTCGTCGAACCCGTCGCTTGCGACGAAGGGCTCGACGAGTAAATTAACTCTCAGACACAGCCCACTGAGTTTCTCGCCGGATCTTCTCAGTGGGTCGCGTTTCCGATCCGGTGGTAGATTCTGCGAAGCACGGCTCTTGCTAGGGTTCGTGTTAGCAACGTCATCAGGTTTGAGCCCCGTGAGCTCACCTACAAAAGTTAGGGTTACGCTGACATAGCCTCTCAAGGCTCTCAGCTTAGGTAGAAAAAAAAAAAAAAAAAAAAACAGAGTAAGGGTGTGCTCGGTTGAAAAATAAAATATTTTTCGCGACCAGCTTAGTTAAAAAACATGCAGTATTTAAAACCTCAACTCTTTAGTTTTATTAATATGTAATTAGAGCTCTCTTGGCCCTTCATTACATTTAAATTTCCCGCGCATTTGCTTCGACTATCATAATAGTATTATCTATCACCCCGATAGAAGTTAAAGACTTGATCAAAGACCTACGTCCTCGCAAGGCTCCCGGTTCCGACGGTATATCTAACCGCGTTATTAAACTTCTACCCGTCCAACTCATCGTGATGTTGGCATCTATTTTCAATGCCGCTATGGCGAACTGTATCTTTCCCGCGGTGTGGAAAGAAGCGGACGTTATCGGCATACATAAACCCGGTAAACCAAAAAATCATCCGACGAGCTACCGCCCGATTAGCCTCCTCATGTCTCTAGGCAAACTGTATGAGCGTCTGCTCTACAAACGCCTCAGAGACTTCGTCTCATCCAAGGGCATTCTCATCGATGAACAATTCGGATTCCGTACAAATCACTCATGCGTTCAACAGGTGCACCGCCTCACGGAGCACATTCTTGTGGGGCTTAATCGACCAAAACCGTTATACACGGGAGCTCTCTTCTTCGACGTCGCAAAAGCGTTCGACAAAGTCTGGCACAATGGTTTGATTTTCAAACTATTCAACATGGGCGTGCCGGATAGTCTCGTGCTCATCATACGGGACTTCTTGTCGAACCGCTCTTTTCGATATCGAGTCGAGGGAACCCGCTCCTCCCCACGACCTCTCACAGCTGGAGTCCCGCAAGGCTCTGTCCTCTCACCCCTCCTATTTAGCTTATTCGTCAACGATATTCCCCGGTCGCCGCCGACCCATTTAGCTTTATTCGCCGACGACACGACTGTTTACTATTCTAGTAGAAATAAGTCCCTAATCGCGAAGAAGCTTCAGAGCGCAGCCCTAGCCCTAGGACAGTGGTTCCGAAAATGGCGCATAGACATCAACACAGCGAAAAGTACTGCGGTGCTATTTCAGAGGGGAAGCTCCACACGGATTTCCTCCCGGATTAGGAGGAGGAATCTCACACCCCCGATTACTCTCTTTAGACAACCCATACCCTGGGCCAGGAAGGTCAAGTACCTGGGCGTTACCCTGGATGCATCGATGACATTCCGCCCGCATATAAAATCAGTCCGTGACCGTGCCGCGTTTATTCTCGGTAGACTCTACCCCATGATCTGTAAGCGGAGTAAAATGTCCCTTCGGAACAAGGTGACACTTTACAAAACTTGCATAAGGCCCGTCATGACTTACGCGAGTGTGGTGTTCGCTCACGCGGCCCGCACACACATAGACACCCTCCAATCCCTACAATCCCGCTTTTGCAGGTTAGCTGTCGGGGCTCCGTGGTTCGTGAGGAACGTTGACCTACACGACGACCTGGGCCTCGAATCAATTCGGAAATACATGAAGTCAGCGTCGGAACGATACTTCGATAAGGCTATGCGTCATGATAATCGCCTTATCGTTGCCGCCGCTGACTACTCCCCGAATCCTGATCATGCAGGAGCCAGTCACCGTCGACGCCCTAGACACGTCCTTACGGATCCATCAGATCCAATAACCTTTGCATTAGATGCCTTCAGCTCTAATACTAGGGGCAGGCTTAGGGACCCCGGTAACCGTACTCGTCGAACTCGACAAAGAGGTCGACGTGCAACCTAACCCATGCATCAGCCCGCTGAGTTTCTCGCCGGATCTTCTCAGCGGGTCGCGATTCCGATCCGGTAGTAGATTCATTCGCGAAACAATTGCTCTTGAGTTGTTAGGTCTCCTTCGGAGGCGCTCGGGCAGTTGTTAGCAAATCCCACCCCTCTTGGCTGAGCCTTTGCTCGCCCACCTGTCCTGGTGAAACTGGAAAGGCCTTCGGGCCACCAGTAAAGTTTCAATCATAAAAAAAAAAAAAAAAGTATTATCTATGGTGGAAGCCATTTTCACTCTATAATTGAGATGGAATCAATTGAATTGCTCTCTGGCTTGGAACATTCAAAAAGATAACGTGTTTTCTTAAAAAATTAAAAAACTTGCAGATAAAAAAAAAGGTTGAAGCAATCATTCTTCTTCTTCTTTTTCTCCACCCTATCCCACTAGGTGGGGTCGGCACAGCTAATTTTTCTCTTCCATTCTCTTCTATCAGCCGTCATCTCAACACTCACTCCTCTCTCTCTAATATCGTCATTCACACACTCCATCTATGTCTTCTTCGGTCGACCTCTTCCCCCTCTACCTTGCATTACCATTTCCATACATCTCCTAGTCACATGCATCTTCTCTCATCATCTCTTACTTGGTTTTTTGTTTCATTAACAACACATTACAACTATTTAGGTAGAAAGCGTTTCTTTTCTTCTTAATTTAGTGTCCTACTCTAACAATTTAATGGCGTCGTTTTTAAAATCTCTCCGTACCGCTAATATGGCGCCAACTTAACTGGCTTTCTTTCAGCTGACACTTTTAATATATTGAGGTGGTTCTCCTTACTTCCACCCTCCATATAATCCATTCGATTCTTTATTATCTATGATTCGAAAATAACATACAAATCCAAATATTCGATGAAGTTTTCGCGCGATTCCTACCGTATCCGTCAGAAGAGAAACCTATGAAACTTCAAAATAGATTTATATTACAATCTCAGACTAAAATGCTTAGACTATTTCATATTTTTCACTCTGCGAAAATGTTTTACACGACCAGAATAATGGTTTTTGATCGACTGCGTATGTAGTTTTGGTCTGTGATGAAATCCGAGTCAAAGTTCCGTTATATTTTCTTAGAAGGTTTTTTGTTTGTTCGAAATAAGCAAATCTTTATATTATACTAGAGGTCCCGCAGTAGTCGAAATTCGACTATAATTGATTGGAATTGTAAGTTTGTACACTGTTAAGATTGTATTATATACTTCTATAATCACAAATTTCGCCAAGACTACCCTATAAAAAATATTAACAAAGACAAACAATATTTAATCTATTCTCAATTTGACAACAGACGTCAAGAACAAAAGCTTGACAATAAATAGTATGCATGTGTGTGTACGTCAAATACATGGTATGTAGTGTGTGTAATGTTTTCTTTATTGATTTAATGTAATTTTATGCATTATTTAAACAAAATATTAGCATTGTGCACTTCTTCTCTATATTCTCTATAAGTGTAGAAAATTTCATACTCCTCCGTCCACGCAATTTTCTTAAAAAGGGATACTAAGATTTTGCTTCATGTATTAATATATAGATATATATTTCTTCTGTGCGTGTGTTTGTGACTGAACTCCTCCTAAGCGTGTGGACCGATTTTAATAAATTTTTTTGTATGCGTTTGGGTGGCGCCCTGGACGGTTTAAATTCACAAATCAGCCCGGCAGATAGCGCTGCAGTCGGTATCTAGATTGTTTATCTTTCCTAGAAATAATTTATGTGGCAAAACAACGTTTGCCGGGTCAGCTAGTACTTAATAAAAATTAATATTACGTGAACATTTTAAGTACCACATGCCTGATTAAATATGTATAATACAAAAAAAAAAAACTCCTAATTAAAACTGATAAATTTCAATGACACAAAGACATTGATAAAGTTTTTAAAACAATATAATAATATATTATTGATCTTTAAATTTGTTGTTTAAGCGGCTAATTTAATTATTCTTAATATTATCAGTTGTTTTATCGTTATTTTTTTTGTAATTATAATTTAATTACTTCACGGAATATTTTCGGTTAATTATTTTATTATGAGCGAATATTAAACATATTTTTCGATTGCGCAATATCATTTTGGTTCCGTAATAACGTTTTGTTTTGTTCATAGTTTCAATTGTCAAAGACGTATTTTTGAAGATTGGACACACTCCAATCGTAAATCAAATTTATCTACTACATATAAACATGATTAGAAACTTGTTTTGCGGTTGTGTTTACCCGAAGCTTAAGATGCCAAAATCGCGGGCCTTTTTTTAATTTATTGCTTAGGTGGGTGGACGAGCTCACAGCCCACCTGGTGTTAAGTGTTTACCAGAGCCCATAGACGTCTAAAACGTAAATTTGCCACCCACCTTGAGATATAGTTAGTAGGTCTCAAGTATAGTTACAAAGGCTACCCCGCCCTTCAAACCGAAACGCATTACTGCTTCACGGCAGAAATAGTCAGGGTGGTGGTACCTACCCGTGCGGACTCACAAGAGGTCCTACTACCAGTAAAAGTGGCGTGGATGCGTATATAAATTCCTTAAATAAGTCAGAAAGGTCCTTGTGATACACCTGAATGGGTCAAATGAAAGGAAAGAGGCAGTGAGGAGGCAGTATCCACAGTCCCAGGTGCTGATATGAAATACGCTGCTCGTAAATACTTTTTTTTATGATTGAAGAATTATTGGTGGCCCGGAGGCCTTTCTAGTTTCACCAGGACACATGGGCGAGCAAAGGCTCAATCAGGAGGGCTGGGATTTGCTAACAGCAGCCCGAGCGCCTCTGAAGGAGACCTAACAGCTCAAGAGCAGCTGCTTCGCGAAGGATCGGATTCGCGACCCGCTGAGAAGATCGGGCGAGAAACTCAGCGGGCTGATGCATGGGTTAGGTTGCACGGCGAACTGTTTGCCGAGTTCGACGAGTACGGTTACCGGAGTCCCTAAGCCTGCTCTTAGTGTTAGAACTGAAGGCATCTATTGGATTACATGGATCCGTAAGGACGTGTCTAGGGCGACGACGGTGACTGGCTGGATCCTGCGTGATCAGGATTCGGGGAGAAATCGTAAATGTTAATCCAGGATCTGGAGTTGACGAAACAATACGTAACCAAGACCCGAAGAAGATAACCAAGCCAACTTTGTATTCGTTTTGTTCAGTTTTACAATTTTTAATGACTCGAAGCCTAAAAGTATCTGTAACCATGACTCACTTAGACGATATGATTGTTTTTTTTGTTCCAATAGAGAAACAGTTTATATATTATTATGTACTTTTTTTTTCTGATTCCCCGCTTTTCATACTCACAAAAAGATTTAGTTAAGCTAAAAAAACAAAAAGAAGCAACCCCAAAAGCAAGTGGAAGCGTTGAGAAATCATATTACGATTGCCTCACACCGAACAAAGATAGGGGCTGCTAAAATAATGACGCGCTAACCTCTGATCTAAATAAATTAGCGTTTATCTTAACTTAATATCGTTATTACGGACGACATGTGCTTATTATTTCGAGCCAGTGTCGCTAGATAAATGGTCACCTAGACGACCTCTTGTTACTTAGTCGCGGGCTCTGGGTGACGGACATACATAGAGATATAAGTTTTCAAAACGAAATACACTGGAAAGTAGCACCGCTAACAATAATTTAATCAAATTAACTGTTCTATACTAATATTATAAAGAGGAAAGATTTGTTTGTTTGTTTGTACTACTGTAGGACCTCTTGTGAGTCCGCGCGGGTAGGTACCACCACCCTGCATATTTCTGCCGTGAAGCAGTAATGCGTTTCGGTTTGAAGCGTGGGGCAGCCGTTGTAACTATACTTGAGACCTTAGAACTTATATCTCAAAGTGGGTGGCGCATTTACGTTGTAGATGTCTATGTGCTCCAGTAACCAGTTAACACCAGGTGGGCTGTGAGCTCGTCCACCCACATAAGCAATAAAAAAAAAAGGTAATTTAATTATGATAAATCACTGACTGAATCAGCTGCGGTTATTGTGTGCGTTTTAGTTATTTATCTAATTAAATTAATTTTCAGTAAGCACAATGTCTTTATGCATCTAAAAGCTTAATTGATTTTAAGTGCTTATTTCGAAATTTATAATAGTTTTTATTAAATTTTATTCCATTTGCTAACTTTGAATACGCGGTCCCTCGGGTGGGGGGACGCGTCGATCCCCAGCCCCCCAGCTTCGATATCTGTCCTGCCACTCTATAGCTATGCCATAGGCAATCAGACACTTGCGTAACGAGAGAATAAAACCGTAATTAATTCGTGGAAATATAAACAAAATTTATATTAATTAAATTTGTAATATAAAGTAAATTGCAATTGAATTTTGATTAATCACTGAACCATTTGCGGATATTGTATGCGTTTTAGTTATTCATCTAATTAATTTAATTTTCAGTAAGCACATGTCTTTATACATCTAAAACCTTAATTGATTTTAAGTGCTTATTTCGAAATTTATAGTTTTTATTCAATTTTATTCTAATTGTTAACTTTGAATACGCGGTCCCTCGGGTGGGGGGACGCGTCGATCCCCAGCCCCCCAGCTTCGATATCTGTCCTGCCACTCTATAGCTATGCCTTAGGCAATCAGACACTTGCGTAACGAGAGAATAAAACCGTAATTAATTCGTGGAAATATAAACAAAATTTATATTAATTAAATTTGTAATATAAAGTAAATTGCAATTGAATTTTGATTAATCACTGAACCATTTGCGGATATTGTGTGCATTTTAGTTATTTATTTATCTAATTAATTTAATTTTCAGTAAGCACATGTCTTTATACATCTAAAAGCTTAATTGATTTTAAGTGCTTATTTCGAAATTTATAGTTTTTATTCAATTTTATTCAAATTGTTAACTTTGAATACGCGGTCCCTCGGGTGGGGGGACGCGTCGATCCCCAGCCCCCCCCCAGCTTCGATATCTGTCCTGCCACTCTATAGCTATGCCATAGGCAATCAGACACTTGCGTAACGAGAGAATTAAACCGTAATTAATTCGTGGAAATATAAACAAAATTTATATTAATTAAATTTGTAATTTAAAGTAAATTGCAATTTAATTTTGATAAATCACTGAACCATTTGCGGATATTGTGTGCATTTTAGTTATTTATTTATCTAATTAATTTAATTTTCAGTAAGCACATATCTTTATTTATACATCTAAAATGTTAATTGATTTTAAGTGCTTATTTCGAAATTTATAATAGTTTTTATTAAATTTTATTCAAATTGTTAACTTTGAATACGCGGTCCCTCGGGTGGGGGGACGCGTCGGTCCCCAGCCCCTAGCGTCGATATCAGCCCTGCCAGTCCACAGCTACGCCATAGACAATCAGACACTTGCGTAACGTAAGAATAACACCGTAATTAATTCGTGGAAATATAAACAAAATTTATATTAATTAAATTTGTAATTTAAAGTAAATTGCAATTTAATTTTGATAAATCACTGAACCATTTGCGGATATTGTATGCATTTTAGTTATTCATCTAATTAATTTCATTTTCAGTAAGCACATGTCTTTATACATCTAAAAGCTTAATTGATTTTAAGTGCTTATTTCGAAATTTATAGTTTTTATTCAATTTTATTCAAATTGTTAACTTTGAATACGCGGTCCCTCGGGTGGGGGGACGCGTCGATCCCCAGCCCCCCAGCTTCGATATCTGTCCTGCCACTCTATAGCTATGCCATAGGCAATCAGACACTTGCGTAACGAGAGAATAAAACCGTAATTAATTCGTGGAAATATAAACAAAATTTATATTAATTAAATTTGTAATATAAAGTAAATTGCAATTGAATTTTGATTAATCACTGAACCATTTGCGGATATTGTGTGCATTTTAGTTATTTATTTATCTAATTAATTTAATTTTCAGTAAGCACATGTCTTTATACATCTAAAAGCATAATTGATTTTAAGTGCTTATTTCGAAATTTATAATAGTTTTTATTAAATTTTATTCAAATTGTTAACTTTGAATACGCGGTCCCTCGGGTGGGGGGACGCGTCGATCCCCAGCCCCCAGCGTCGATATCAGCCCTGCCACTCTACAGCTACGCCATAGGCAATCAGACACTTGCGTAACCAGAGAATAACACCGTAATTAATTCGTGGAAACATAAACAAAAATTTATATTAATTAATGCGCGTGACACAAGCGTTACAACAATGTTAAAGGGCAAACTTTGATAAAAATTGTAAGCGATAATAGAAGACACATTTTGATTCGATGTTTTCATTCGTTTTGCGTAATATCCGAATGTAGCTGATTGATTAAGCGGCCGTAATTAATTCTTATGAAACAGAAGCATGTGGTTATGTCCTTGTGGCGGGTAGCCATCATGCAACGCAAGATAATTGACAGATGCCTGAATCTCGCGCACGACATTTTCAAGATAAGCTCGCATAAGTTCCAAACAACAACATTCGGACCGTCGGTCTACCGAGCAATATCACCCGCTCGGTGGAAGATCTTCCCTTTGTCGTAAGCCCCAAATCCTCTTTTTGTGTACATAATACTAATGGATTCAACAGACATTGTCTAAAACACGACTTCATGGAAATGACTCCATAGAGCGCCCTTGTCGTTCAGGGCAAAGTAGAAGGCACCAGACCGCGTGGAAGGTTGCCCGTGCGATCCAACCAACTCAAGTCGGCAGTTGGCGCTTGTTTGCATGAGTGTACCAGGCTCAGCGCAAGCCGGGAGAAGTGGCGATTGCTCGTGAGGCTCATAACATCTGCCCACAGCAATGATACTGGACGACGACCACGACCGCTCTGACAAGAGTGATAAGATATACGAATACAAAACACGACTTCAATCCCAAAAATTTCAAACATTTTATAGAAAGAAAAAAATAATTGCAAATACGTTCTTTTTGGTGGACCGAATTGTGAATCTGAATCGTTCTTGGAATTCTTTTCTTTTATTTAATTTTTTATTGCTTAGATGAGTGGACGAGCTCACAGCCCACCTGGTGTTAAGTGGTTACTGGAGCCCATTGACATATATAACGTAAATGCGTCACCCACCTTGAGATAAGTTACTGCTTCACGGCAGAAATAGGTAGGGTGGTGGCACCTACCCGCGCGGACTCACAAGAACACACACAGAAAAAGATCATCGAATGCAGTAACATCGTTCAAATCATTTAAAAATACTCCCAAACTTCCTGTAGTGCTATGGCAATAAGATATATAAAAAATCGACAATAATAAAACAGAGAAGCAAACAAATTCATAATTATGCATTTTTGTTTAGATTCTTGAGAAAATCAAAGTGTTGACGCTATTAGCAATGATTACATTAAAACCACTCGCTCATCTACCAGAGTAGGCTAATAAACAAATTGACCAAGACAAGGAGGTCCGCACGGGTAGGTACCACCGCCCCGCCTATTTCTGCCGTGAAGCAGTAATGCGTTTCGGTTTGAAGGGTGGGGCAGCCGTTGTGACTATACTGAGCCCTTAGAACTGTATCTCAAGGTGTGTGGCGCATTTACGTTGTAGATGTCTATGGGCTCCAGTAACCACTTAACACCAGGTGACCTGTGAGCTCGTCCACACATCAAAGCAATAAAAACAAAAAAACAAAAAGTATCGCCATTTTGAAAATCATAATGAAATTTGGCGCTGTTTTAATCTTGGGCAATACACCAAAACGGCTGCTTTTTTTCAGTGTACATGTCATAATTAATTCTTTATCGGGTGTTTAATTTTCAAACATTAAGTTTTGAACGCGTACTCTTGACGGAACTAATTATATAATGAAAATATTAAAGAGGCTATCGCCTGTTATTAATGTACTTATCAATTTAAAAACAGTGAGTTATTAAATATTTATTAACCACTAATCATGGAAAAAAAATATCTCTACATATCTTGGACTTCGTAAATTATTTTTCATTTTAGTTCCGCCATTCCGTTTATTTGTGAAGCAAAGGAGTCGTCGGATGTAACGCCTAAACAAGAAATATGTACAAATTCGATCTTATTTTTTTAAGGTGCAGTATTATCTGTGCTGTTTCCATCTCATTTATCCTAGGGACTTTTTGGCGGGAACGCGAGGAGTGAAGTTGTGTGATTTGTTTTATTTTGTCTATTTAGTGTTTCTTCATGTTTAAATGTGTAATAACGGTGGTTTATTAACTGTTTAATATCTGTACAAGTGCGTAAATGTGGGAAAACGAAACAAAGCCGCTGGACGTAGCTTCTCGGGATCCTCCAAAAAGCCCTGTGAAAAAGTCTCAGTAAATAACCACCATTTTACTGAGATTATATTTCATACCATTTCATTTCATTTAATTTCATCCCAGTTGATTAATGTCTCAAATTAATCATCTTCATTTCATTTCACTCCTTAATATCATTTTTCATAAAAATATGAATATAAATTAAAATAAGACATGACTTAAAGGTTTTAGTCACCAGGTCATAAAATCCCTTAAAAAAAATATTTATCCTAGCTCCGCCCTAAGAGAATGCTGTGACATATCTTGAGGCATACTGCTGATTTTTCTAATGAGACCGAGAATAGCACCACCCTATCTCTTCCCGTGGATGTCAGTAAAGGCTATTGAGGTAGGGATTCACTGGTGAATGAGCGGCAGCGTTCTCTGAGCATATATGCATAACAAAATATATAAATAACAGAATATATACGCATATAACATAAACTTGAGACTAGCAACAATGGCAATGCAAAAATATAATTGCCATACTTAAAAAAGAATTAAATGAAATTGACCAGGGCTTTCAATAGGTTAAAGATGGCGCTGACTACAGTGACGCTAAAAATGCTACTTTACCAAATAAAACAATTTCCATTCTCCGGAACTGTTATTAGTAATCTACACATATAAATAAAATTGGAGTGTTTGTTTGTAATAATAAAATAACCACCTTTTACTAAATGTGTAAGTATGTATACACAGTACATATTATACCAATATAACATTTTTTACAATTTTTGTTTATTTTGTCTGTCTGTCTGTTTGTTCCGGTTAATATCTGGAACGGCTGGACCGATTTTGATGAGACTTTCACTAATAGGTAGCTGATGATATAAGGAGTAATTTAGGCTACTTTTTTTAGACTAGCTTTGCCCCGCGGCGTCACCCGCGGTACGACAATAACCGCGGGTAGCATCGCGGGACTCAGCTAAATAATAATAAAATTTAATGATTCCGAAGCGAAGCGAGGGCTGGTCGCTAGTCACAAATAAGTCTTACCTGTGTTTCGGTTAAGCTCAACGCCTGCGCGAGCTGCTTCCTCTCGGCTCCGACCACGTAATGATTCTTCTCGAAGGCGTGCTCGAGCTTGAGGAGCTGAGACGGAGAGAACGCCGTCCGGATCCGCTTCGGTTTCCTGAACGGCTGCAGGAGGAACCCCGGGATGTCTGGACCTAGAATAAAGATTTTCGTTAATAATTGTTATATAATTTATAGTTTCTTAGTTATATATTTTATTTTTATTTTTGTTGTTAATGCACTGTCGATTGCACCTATAATTGAGGTGACATCTGCCATGAACTTTTGTCAATTGTTCAATGTTTTGTATTGATGATCACTTTGTTGGTGCAACTTAATCAATAAATAAATAAATTGTCTTTTGGTATTTATTTATTTGGGAAATCAACAGTACAATATAAACATATAATTATTTAAAAAAATTTAGCTAAAACAATAACCAAACATGTTTCCAACATCAAAATCACATATAAGTAGAAAATGAACAGAGAAGAGAAATTTAGAAAAACAAAAGCAACACAATACGCACATAATATTAAGTTCATCAACTTATACTATAAAACTAAGTAATACTCATCGGACTAAATCACCTTACAAATATTCCAAAATAGCATTTCTCTAAGCTACATGTGACAAGCAAAAGGTATACGGCACTTGAAGACTTTTATTTGAAAAAAGTGGTAAGAATCCGTTGAATTATAGCTTAGCTAGATCCTGATTGGGCAGAAAACGTTGGGCCATAGAAAAGTGCCCAGAAAAAATGAGTAATAAAAAAACACGTGTGGCACTCGGGGACTGCCGCGGTAAAGCTATTGCATAGCATTTTCTTATTAACTTTTGCAATTATAATAAGACAATAATAATTCAATATTAAAACAATAATAAAATAAGATAACGCTATATTTATAAACAATAACAAAGGCAAAACATTAACTGGCCCCTTCACACTCATAAGCTAGACCGCACGAGAGAGAGATGGGCAGACTTTTCATGATGCGACGTCACGCCGCGCGCTTATTCACAAACACTAGGTACACAAGCGCAACGTGTGAACGTGTTGAACGCGAGCTACATAGTGGGGGGAGTTAGGTTTTAATTTCGTTACGAAATTTCTTGATTCGGTCGTCGCGCTCAAAGCCCGCAATAAAAGCTATGCAATATCTTAATATCTTACACGTCTTTGTCTAACCTAGAAAAGTGAATGCAACTGTATTTACGACATTTGAAATATCTTTATAACACATAGCACGTCATAATTCACTAAATATTATATATCTCTAAAACACAACACGTCATATTTCACTTATCCTTAAATGCGCTTAAACGACCCTTTTTTTTGCGTTCACGTACTTACAAGATCCGTAATAAGTTATTGTCGATCACCGCATTCAATTGATTTATCACTAAACGCTGCGAAATTGGTTTTTGTTAAGTTTATAGACGCTAGATCCGTAACAAGGTGTGCCTTCTAAGGGGTTTTACTAACGGCATTAAGTGACAACTCTATTTGGATCAAATGATTGGACAGCATACTTGTAAGACAAACCAGACGCGCTGTATTAGGAGTATGTAGTTTTGCTGGACTCGCAAATCTGCAGCATGAGAGAGTTTCCCGGATGGAGTCAATAGGCCGCATCGGGGTAGCTCAAATAGCTCACTTTAGTGGTGGTTGGACGTCTTTTGAGTCCGCACGGGTAGGTGCCACCACCCTGCCTATTTTTTGAACGGCGGGGCAGCCGTTGTAACTATACCGAGACCTTAGAACTCATATCTCAAGGTGGGTGGTGGCATTTACGCTATAGATGTCTATGGGCTCCGGCAACTTAACACCAGATGGCCTGTGAACTCGTCCACCCAACTGTTCAATGAAAATAAAAATTCGTACTTCGTATAAACTAGAGCCTACACTGCATATTTTTATTACTGTTACAGCGAAATTTTCATTTCTTAATACGTCCGGATTTAATATGTCATGACGTAAATTTGACTTTAATTACAATTTGATTCAATCTTTGTTATAATTTTATGTTTTATTATATTCTAAATAATTTTACTGTAATCCATTCTAGTTGTTAAATATGTAAACCTGTATATAACGATGTTATATTTATAAATACAATGGTAGCTTCCAAAACAAACAGTCGACTCCCAACGACAAAACATTATTAAGAATAAACGGAACTACATTTATTTACAGCTACAAACATTTTACGTAATGATGATGGACGATCCGCTTGATGCTAAACAATATTTAATTCAATTTTAATAGCCGACGTTTCAAGAATAAGTCGTGCTTCACGTTAAGACGTGGTCGCGTGATAAACGACTTTAGTTGGTTCTCATAGTGCTTATTTTTTAATGGTATTAGTTTGAAGATTTTCCTACTTTCATATTGGATAGAATAGAGCAGTGAAGTACGCCCTAAACACGTCAGTACGGATCGTCCCGATCCATTATCGGCGCTTTAAGGTACCTCAAGCACCCGTGCCCGTCCTCGCCGAACCCGTCGCTTGCCACGTGTAAATTAACCCATAGACACAGCCCACTGAGTTCCTCGCCGGATCTTCTCAGTGGGTCGCGGTTCCGATGCGGTGATAGATTCTGCGAAGCACTGCTGTTGCTGGGGCCACTGTTAGCACCACTCCAGTTTGAGCCCCGTGAACTCACCTACACGTCAAGGCTATTACCATAGGTAGAAAAAAAAGTTGGCGCAGTGTTAGTCCGCGCGGGTAATTTCCATCACCTACCTTATTTTTTTGGGTGAAATGACTTATCGACTTGAAGGGTCACAAAATACAATACTAGCTAACTCGGCAGACTTCGTAGTGCTTCAATCGATAAATAAAAGACCTAAACTTTTGTATAAAATAAACTTAAAACAAACAAAAGGAATCCGTCCCACGGGGGACACATCAAAGGAAAAACAAAATTGTTATTTTTATTTCATTCCGAGCAATTTCATATTTATCTACCTTTTAAACCGTATCTGGACTTCCACAAATAATTCAAGACCAAAATTAGCCAAATCAGTCGAGCAGTTCTCGAGTTTTAGCGAGACTAACGAACAGCAATTAATTTTTTATATATAGATAAATAGATAAATGATCTTCGATCAATAATATGATAATCGAGATTCTAACCTCGTGTCTTATGGTGGGTTGCAGCGTCCACATTGTGATATGAATCAAGTGACATAATATGAGATGGTACTAAAAAAAAGGCAATTCCCTAAATTTAGATCTCAAATCATACTCAAAGTTTCTCATACTTTTGATACGCTTTGTACGAATGTAATTATCTTTTATGACGCTCCGTTAGTGAGATATTAAAATTTTAATGTCGGTAGCACGTGTTTACGTTCATATTATGATAGGTTTATTAATAAAAAAGTAATAAGTTTTTTTAAATGGCCTTCGTAGGCATATAGTTATATGAAGTCGTCGTGGCCTAAGGGATAAGACGTCCGGTGCATTCGTGTTGAGCGATGCGCCGGTGTTCGAATCTCAGGCGGGTACCAATTTTTCTAATGTAATATGTACTCGACAAATGTTCACGAATGGCTTCCACGGTGACGGGTTCGAAGCGGACGGTGACCGGTGCTTGTGGTACCAAAAAGCACCGTTATTGGATCGGGAGGATCCGTAATGACGTGTTTAGGGCGACGTCGACTGTTTACCATTCGGTCCACAGGATCGGGTATGTAATTTCCGGCGGCCACGACAAGAGGGTTTTCGTGTCGTGCCGCCTTTTCAAAGTGCATATAACGCCAACAATAATTGCGCAAAAATAATCTTTAGCGATGAACAAAACTAAATATCAGATTTTTCAATTACACAATCTCTGTACCATGAGAGCGACCACACAAAGCTGAACTCGAATTCGCAACTTCTTGGTAGTAAGTGCATACCACTATAAAATGGTAGACAGCGCATTAGCTCCGCCCCTGGCATTTCTGAAGTCTATGGGTGACGGTAATCATTTACTATCAGATAGGCCGTATGCTCATCTGTCTACAAGGGCAACAAAAATAAAAATAAAGGCAATATATGAAGGAGAATATTGAATATATACGCTCCATAGTGAAAACAGCTAACGATGAACAAGCATTACATATTACTAAAATATCACATTTTAATGAAACGGTTATTATAATAACTACTCCTTTATCGCATTATCAATTGAAAAACCTTACCTATGAAGGTTTTACGAGCCATTTTGACGTGGGTGGCCGGTGTTGTAAGTGTTAGAGATTTTACCATTTTAGGAGAAACTTCACTGATTGTGATGCTAATGAAATTTAAATGACATTGATACAAGAAATTGGCTCTCGGGACGAGGGCAAAGTTTTTTCAAATAATTTTTAGATGCATCAGTAACATAGTCAAATATTTCGTTTATTATGGAACATTCTATACCAGACTTTGATTATATGTTAATGTATCAATAACGATTATAATTTACTGGTAGTAGAAAGTCTTGTGATGAAGACGAAGATGACTTTCTTGTGGCAATATCATTAAAATTTTATTCACATAATCAGTGAATTGTTATATTATAATATTTTATGGTAATCCACCCCGCCTAGTTCTGCCGTGAAGCAGTAAAGCGTTTCGGTTTGAAGGGTGGGGCAGCCATTGTTCTGTAAAAACTGAGAACATAAATATTTAAATAAATATTTACTAACAAGATTAGAATTAGAATTGCGTCATTTACGTTGTAGATGTCTATGGGCTCCGGTAACCACTTAACATTAGGTGGACCGAGAGCCCATCCACCCATACCTTCTTCTTCGTCGCTTTCTTCATTGCTGAAGGTCGTGTCCCTGAAACTTGACCGTTGCCTGTCTCGTGAGCTGTTTCCGTCTCGTCCGGTCCTCAGCTGCTCGAATGGCGGTTGCGACTGGCAACCCAGTTAGAGCGGTTACTTGATCACACCAACGGCTAGGTAATCGGCCGCGGGGTCTCTTTCCTTCTACTTTGCCCGTCACAATCACTTTGTCCAAGTTATCTGACTGTCGGCGGGCAATATGACCGAAGTAGCTGAGGATCCTCTGGTAACAGATTGTTGAGAGCCTGACTCGGATGCGAAGCTGATCCAGGATAGATTTATTTGTCCACCCATATAAGCAATAAAAAAGTATAATTATATTGTAGCTCGCATTGTTAATGCATTTCCATAATTAGGTACTGTAGTAGGAGCAATCGAGATAGTCGTAAGCCTGGCGTAAGTGACAAGAGCTATCTGCTCTCATCACCGAATCGAAATACATAAGAATCGTTCAGTTTCGGAGGATGTGATATGTTTTTTATTTTATTCAAATGACCTATTTATTGCTGGTATTAAGGAGTGTTTGAAACCCACAAGAAAAGATACGAATATACTATTTATTTCTGTAATAATCAGTCATGAGTTTGGATTTAAATAACATACAAAACGATTGAAACTTCAAAATAATTTAGCATATTTTTTTTTTAAACATAAATAAAACTGAGTTAATTTGAACTTTATTTGCTTGCAACACCAGTCAAATCGTCACACACATTAACCGCACGCAGTGGCCTTGCAGCCTCGTCCTGTCAAAACTATAACTTAATCACGCGACCATTCTATCGGGAGCCCTCCGACTTCACACAAACAATTTATCGTTACACCCTTTACGAATGTCAAGTTTTAATGGCACTATGATAGCATAATAAATAGCCGACTTAATTTGATAGTGGCACAAGTCGAAATTAACCACGGGCGATTGTCGTTACATCGTTTGCTGTTATAAAAACGAGACAAAATGATTTAGGACCGTTTGTTTCAGGAAATAAGGAGTAGTATGCTTTAACATGCAGATACGAACACCGATTTTTTTTTTCATTATTTTATATTAAGACTAGCGACCCGCCCTCGCTTCGCTTCGGAAACATTAAAACACACATGAAACCAAAAAAATAATTTTTTTTTTTTTTTTAAAAGTAGCCTGTTTTCATCCGGGACAATGTCGGCTTCTAATGGAAAAATAATTTTTCAAATCGGTCCAGTAGTTTCGGAGCCTATTCGAAACAAACAAACAAATCTTTCCTCTTTATAATATTAGTATAGATATATTATTTAAGAATATATTTCAACGATCAAAGACCATATATAGTAACCTTCTTCAGATTTCGCGTGTCGAAGACATGGGAGCTACATTTACGAATTAAGCTGGCATTTTTGGAACGAAGTTCCTTACTGCAGGCTTGGAGGAGATAGGGATTTTGCTGCGCGACCGAACTGAAAAAAATGTGATAGTAAAACCGTAAGAAAAAGTCCGTGTAATAAAACCGTTAAATGAGACGTGCGCAGCCGCGACAGTCGTATATACACAAGCGAGTAGTGTATAATACCTTTCTCTTTCTCCTTCTTTCTTTTAGTTCTCTCATCCCTTCTCTCTCTATTTTGTAATTATTTCTATTTCTATGTAATTTTATGTTGTCAAACAAAAATAAAGAGACATATTTTTATTGTATTTATTTATTTGCGTTTCAAAATACTTCGCAATTTTCGTGGACGCGGACGACTAAGGTGTTATTATTCGACGACATTTGTATACTTTGGTAACAACCACAGTCTATATTTCTATAAGAATATTTCCTAGACCGAACTAATCTGAGATGCGCTAGTTTGTTTGTCATCTTTTTTTTTCCTAGGTAAAAAATCAAGCAGGGACATCGTTGATAAAGAAAGAAAGAAAGAAAGAAATCATTTATTCGCCAAGCATAGTGAAAATGAGTTATTACATAAAGTTAAAAGCAGCGTGTATGCTTTGTCATTATTTGACATGCGAATTTTAGTGCAGTGCAAGATATTATAATATTATATAATTTACCATTCATTCATCCATAATTCAACCAATAATTAAAAATTCCATTTATTTTCAATATCGTCCCTAAGAAAATCATTTATGTGATAATAATTTCCACTAATAAGATTATCTTTTAGTTTTTTCTTAAAATGAAAATCGTCTAAGTCTCTTAATTTCTTTGGTAGTTTATTAAATATCCTATCGCTCATACTATTAACAGCAATTACTGATACACGTTTAATACGAACTGTTTGCATAAAACGTTTTAAACGGACACTTGATGAGGATATAATTGTTATGTGTGCTATTGTAACGAGATTATCGCGTGCGGCGCTAGATGTTACGCGAATTTTAATATTCTCACTGGATACAATGCTATATAGGTACATAACTATATAGCCGTACTCGCCCGCTTCGCTTGGCTTTTAAAATTAGCATTATTATTTATTAACATTATTATTAGGAAGTCCAACACTCATATAAATATTAGCCTATCCATTAAGTACATGTATTTTCTACATGGACACCAAGTTTCAAGTCAATCGGATGCATGGTTCAGTAGTTATAACGGAACATCCGTAAAAACTACTGTAGATTTATATATTAGTATATAGATTATGTAGGATTGGTAAGAACGGAACGTTAACATGTAAGTGAGAGAAAACGGTAAGAAAAGGAAAAGAGAATGATAGAAGAAAAGCAAGATGGCGAAGACGATTGAATGAGCAAGGTGTAAAAAAGATGTCAATTCATTTTTTATTTTAATCACAGAGACGATTTTGGAAGAGAACAATAAAATTGAATCATTTTATTTTATGCGCCACGAACCTAATTCTACAGATATATGTACATATATGTATACAGGGTGTCCCAAAATTCAACGATAACCGGTGTATGGTCGGGTCAATAACTACCCATGGAAAAATAAAATAAAAAACCTGGATTTTTGGGGACACCCTGTATATAGCAATGGAATCGTTTCCGAAACGCCCTCGATGGAGTTAATGATGCGCGAGACATAGACAAGTGACATAACTTTAACAGCTCACTGAGTTTCTCGCCGGATCTTCTTAGTGGGTCGCGATTCCGATCCAGTCGTAGGTTCCTCAAAGCACTGCTCTTGCTAGGGCTGGTGTTAGCAAGACTCAAAGGCTGAGCTCCGTGAGCTCATCTTGGTAGACGAACTCACGGCCCACCTGGTGTTAAGCGGTTACTAGAGCCCATAGACATGTACATCGTAAATTCCGCCACCTACCTTGAGATATAAGTTCTAAGGTCTCAAGTATAGTTACAACGGCTGCCCCACCCTTCAAACCCAAACGCATTAATGCTTCACGGATGAAATAGGCGGTGGTGGTGCCTACCCGGGCAGACTCACAAGACGTCCTACCACCAGTAAATGTGCAAATTATAATTTTGCTGGTTTGATTTTTACTACACGATGCTATTCCTTCACCGTAGAAGTCAATCGTGAACGTTTGCTAAGTACGTATTTCATTAGAAAAATTGGTACCCGCCTGCGGGATTCGAACACCGGTGCATCGCTACACTCAAATGCACCGGATGTCTTATCCTTTAGGCCACGACGACTCTACACATTTGTTGAAACTAGCATAGCCCCTCGAGGTTAACTAGCAATTAATGAATTTTTGGGGAGATATATACGACAAAGGGAAGATCTTCCACCGAGCGGGTGATATTGCTCGGTAGACCGACGGTCCGAATGTTGTTGTTCGGAACTTGTATATATGCGCTTTATCTTGAAAATGTCGTAAGCGAGATTCAGGCATCTGTCAATTATCTTGCGTTGTATGATGCCTACCTGCCACATCACTCCCCTCCGAGACTGGAGGTCGTGTCATTTTTTAGTTAGCGTTGTCCGTGCTGAGATTAGCTTGCAAGGGCCAGTGCTGCTCGAAGCCTGCGGTGAGTCGAGGCTGAGCTTGAATGCTGCGTGCGTGTCACCAGTGCTGCTCGAAGTTTGCAGTGAGTCGAAACTGAGCTGAATGCTGCGTGATTGTCGCCAGTGCTGCTCGAAGTCTGCGGTGAGTCGAGACTGAGCTTGAATGTTGCGTGCGTGTCGTGCGTAGTCCATGTGATGCAGAGCTGCCACGCCGGAGATGTGTGACCCCAAGCGTTGATGATCCGGTCGTGGGCTGCGATGAACTGTAGCGGCGTGATGAGGCAGTGAAGTTGCGTGCCGTAGGACCAGGAAGCGCGGTGAGTCGGCTGCGATGGTCCTGTTGAGGCTGCGATGCTGGCTTGCTGTGGGACGACTGTCAATGACGTGTTTTTATCTGCGAGAATGCGGGGATTGTGGTAGCCGAAGTTCTTGATGCGCTGATGATGAATCAGAAGGTTGCGTGTTCATATCTCGTCGCAGGTCACCAGTTTGGGGAGATATATACGACAAAGGGAAGATCTTCCACCGAGCGGGTGATATTGCTCGGTAGACCGACGGTCCGAATGTTGTTGTTCGGAACTTGTATATATGCGCTTTATCTTGAAAATGTCGTAAGCGAGATTCAGGCATCTGTCAATTATCTTGCGTTGTATGATGGCTACCTGCCACAAATTAATTAATTAACTAACTTTACCGATAAATTATTTCCTTTCACCTGCAGTTGTCATTGAATCATCGCGCGTCCTTAAATTACATATAATCTGACTGTGTATGTATGTATCTGTTTTTTTGTCCAACTACCCGCCGACGAAGCCCATATATGGTACACCGTCATAAATAATATATTGAACTGACCAGATCCGGACCACCCTTGATTCCACCGTCTACAATGCTACCGTTCATCTAGAAGACAACGACTATCACAGAACAAAAGGTCGAAATGAGAGCCTCATCGATTTTTGAAGTCGGCTAAAAATAAACTTACGTAACAATAACCAGGTTTGACATTACACACGAACTCGTCTCAAAATAATGCTGTACTCACTCACAGAACTGACGCTCATTTTGAGCCATATGACGTTATGAAACCTTGTACAAACTAACATTTTTAAGGTATTAAAAAAAAAGAATTAGAATACAAAAAGAACAAAAGAGATACGCCAATCAGATGTTTTTAAATGTTAGGCATAAATTTGTTCAAATTCGTGATCTGAGTACGAAGAAATCCTAAGGAACGGGCGTCAGAAAAACTATAAAAAAAAAAACAATAAATTCATCAACACCAAATAATGACAGTGCCAAGGATTATTTAAAAAAAAAAAATCAACAACAACAACACCGAACCCAAAACCTTTATCTTTGAGATAACCTCACAGAAGTGTCACGAAATACATTAAAAAAATTTTACGATCCCACAAATCGACTTTAGGTTCCACTGACGTAAATACCATTGAATATGACCATAATCGATATAATAATATCGATAATACGATTTTATGAAGAACAAACACGTGGAGTGAGACTTAATAATATATGGTTTTTCGACGTTTTTTTTAGAAAATCGTAACTGCTTCCTCTATTTTATTAAAAAGCAAAGATTAAATGAAAAAGACAGAGGCTTATAGAAAATTTTCACAAATTATAGAATTGTTTATGTATTTGTTACATATGCTAGAAATACCAAACATCATTACTATGTACTATAACATTAAAAAACGTATTTCAATGCTAACAAGTTTTTCTAAACACGCTTTATACTTTACAAAAAATGTCTGTCATATCCTTTGTTTTGTTACCCAAACTCCGTAAGATCCTAGATTACTATTAATTTTAAAAAAGCAAATAGCTAATACTCCAAATATTTCTTCGATTATCTATGGTCGAATTCGGTATTAAAATCCAAATCGATCCGCCATCTTTCACTAAATAATATCTAATGCGATAAAAACAACGTGTTTTTACTTGCTTATCGTATTTTGCATAACTGATGCGAAGATTGATTTTAAGCAATACTAAATCGATCAGCGTAGGTACATCATGGCGGCCGCAGTTGAGATACGGATTAAATATAGCGGATCGGTGGCACAAGTATCCTTGAAACACGGCCTATATCATAATATCAGTCTAACTATACCTAAGTAATAATAGCTATAAGCAAACACATAAAGTAATTACAAACGAATGAATTGATTATTAGCTACCTTGGACAAAGAATTAGTCTAGCTATTGAAAATGGGAACGCTGCCAGACTGCCAGTATCTTCGGAACTTTGCCTAAAGGGACTCCTTTTAATAATATAGTTTAGTTATCAAATTATTATTTATTTCAAATCTTATTAATTACGCAATATTTTCTTAAAAAATAGATACTAAAACACAATTTTTAAAAAATACTATATAAAAATAGTTTGCCGCTGATGGCGGTGTCTACGACACAAGTCACCAGTGGCTAGGACTCCAGAGTGAGAAACCTCCTCACAATGCGCGCTATATCGATATGCTTTCTGTATTAGGCCCCTAACTCAGCTGGATAACAAAAGTTTATTAAGATGTTGATCGAAACTTTTTGCTTACAAGCCGTGTACCGACACAACTATTGGAACAATGATGGTTGAATCAACATGCCATCATAATTGTTATTTTTTTAGGTTTTTAGTTTTAGGTTAATTGTTAGAGTTAATTCTCTCATGTATAGGTAGTTATAATATGTGTATATATATATAAGATACAATTTTATATTATGTGATATTCAATTATAATATTAAAAAAACCGTCATTGTATAATTGAATATCACAGTTCTAAAGTGTCTAAGGTTAAAGAGCTTATCTAAAAAACGAACGAAAATTGTGAATGAATTAATATTTATATTATTTTTTGACGTTTTCCCGCGGTTTCGGTTGTTTTTTTTAACTTAAATCGACGACAGAAATTAAATACAAAATAAAACAATCATGTTTTTTTGCCGTGTTTTCTGTGTTAAACACGAAATGTAAATAAAAAGTACCACAGCCCCATTGTTTCAAAAGATTTGAGTCTGTGTTGAAACTCCTCTATTATAACATGAACTACTAACTAACTTACGCTTCGTAAGGCTATAATTTTAAACACACAAACATGATTAAAATATGATGTAACTATACTTGAGACCTTAGAACTTACATCTCAAGGTGGGTGGCGCATTTATGTTGTAGATGTCTATGGGCTGCAGTAACCACTTAACACCAGGTGGGCTGTGAGCTCGTCCCCCCACCTAAGCAATAAAAAAAATTTTTAGATTGAAAGCTATAAAAAGATAAAATGTATAGGTACCTAGGGAATTAAAAAATACCCGATTTTTATTTCTCATAATAATGCCTAAGACTTGCTAACAGTTACAAAAACGCTAGCGACTTTTAAATAACAGCTATTATTAGGCTGCTACATAATAAATCCTTGATTAACTATTAATTATAAAATGCAAGTCATACACAATAACGTTAATTTGTGATTGACAACTGCGTGAAAACCAATTAAAACGTAATTTAATTAATTAAGTATTACCAATAATTAATTCAATTATTTGGTCATTCGATTAATTGAGACCCCATTCAGGCGAAGGTCTTTTGAATACTTGAAATTAAAAAATGGATTTCTTTTTTCGTTTTAAAGATTGTCACTTGATTATCTGTGTAACGAGCCACAGATTATGTATTCGATTTCTTATGACGTTTTACGTAGGAAAACAGTTTAGGCTGTATAGTGTCCCTCTAGAATAGCGCCACTCCATCTATTCCCCTGGGTGTTGTAAAAATGCGACTTACGAATTCACCAAAGAGTAGGCAGTACCGTTCTCTCAGTATTGTACTAAGTTGTTGTGTCATTTGCTCGTGATGCGGCGTATTGTGAGTCAGCAAGGATATTTCTGCGGCCAAGCCGTCAGCCGTCCGACTTTGAAGACTCAACGGTCAATAGTGATGTAAAACGATTGAGACAGAGACCTCATGTTCCACGGCAGTTGGCGGTGAACTCACTTACTTACATACGCAATAAAAAATGTATTAAGTAATTAACGCCTATTTACAATTAACGTAATAAATGCAACTTCAAGGCACGTCGAAGGCTTGGGTAGCTCATTGTCTAAATGAATATGTCAGACGGTAATCTGTTAATGTAAAAATAAAAATAAATTTGAAAAAAATAAAATACAAATGTCGTTGCCTCTAAAATTCGTAATTAATTCGTAATTAAAATTTTAATTTCATAAAATTAATTATAAATTGAAAACTAAATATTTCCGTCTGACTTCCGCCTTCGCAACAACGCTGCAAGCACAAGCCGAAGAATCTTTCGAAGAAAAGAAGAATATTAACTTATATTATATCTAACATCAAGAACACTCGCGTCATCGAACATGAAGTCACACTTGAAATCACACTTGAAGTCATCGTGGCCTAACGGATAAGACGTCCGGTGCATTCGTGTTGAGCGATGCACCGGTGTTCGAATCTCGGACGGGTACCAATTTTTCTAATGAAATACGTACTCAACAAATATTCACGATTGACTTCCACGGTGAAGGAATAACATCGTGTAATAAAAATGAAACCCGCAAAATTATAATTTGCGTAATTACTGGACCTCTTGTGAGTCCGCGCGGGTGGGTACCACCGCCCTGTCTATTTCTACCGTTAAGCAGTAATGCGTTTCGGTTTGAAAGGTGGGGCAGCCGTTGTAACTATACTGAGACCTTAGAACTTATATCTCGAGGTGGGTGGCGCATTTACGTTGTAGATGTCTGTGGGCTCCAGTAACCAATTAACACCAGGTGGGCTGTGAGCTCGGCCATCCATCTAAGCAATAAAAAAAAAAAGCATAATGCGCTCTTGTGCTGTAATTGGAAAACGGCCGATATTTCACAGATGGTTGAATCGCGCTAACGATATTCGGACCGTCGGTCTACCAAGTAACTTCACTCGCTCGGCTTAAGATCATTGAGACCCTTGGGGGCCAGCCCCAAAAAACGATTATTTTTCTCCCGACCACTTGTTAGATTATCTATGTGCAGATGAGGCAAAGAAAAATAATTGTTAAATTTGTAGATTCACGCTTTTAGTTTTTTTTTTTTAGCAGAGGAATCCATGCACTTATTGCCAGATATTAATAATGTATTAATTATGCTTCAATTGTTCCATAGTTTCCAAATTTCATAATTATATTGGCGATATTTTAAAAATCAAACTCGTGAGTCTGACTAAAATCATATTTTCGTTCCAAAACAATGACATTTTGCATATAATTAATGTTCCTAAAATCCATTACACACATTTAAATAATTACAAAAATTATTTGTTATATGTTAATTTTAATGTGTTTCCATCGAATATTTAAGATTAGATTGTAGTGAAAATATTATTTAATCACATTAATATTAATACAGTTTTAGTTGAAAAGCCAATGTTAAGTTTACGTTAATTTATTGTAATTATGCAGGTTATTATTATGAAAATTACGTTTAATTGTGTGTTAAAGATATGAGTTATAGCGCACGGCCTAGCAAACACAAGGCCGTGTCTTCTATTCTGGTTTTTGTTCTTCGTTTTGCCTATAAAAGCCCGAAAACCCGTTCTTTGAGTTATATTTTTACTGGTCGGTATGGAAACCTTCAATTCTTCCAAAGTAAAGCGCCATTAAGTATTCCGGTAACAGAGGTATGACTTGTCTGAAAAATAGAGATTTCTGTTGTCCAATCTAGGTATTTTTTTCTCTTTTACAAAATGACATGCGGTAGTTTCGTAAAGGTACTGTTGGCAACACCGGTTTTTTTTCCACCTATGCTGACAGCCTTCAAATACTATTACAGCTTTTCCTTGAAGTGTAGGTGAGCTCACGGGGCTGAAACTGGGTGTGTTGCTAACACTGGCCCTAGCAAGAGCAGTGCTTCGCAGAATCTACCACCGGATCGAAAACGCGACCCACTGAGAAGATACGGCGAGAAACTCAGTGGGCTGTGTCTATAGGTTAATTCACTCGTCGAGCCCTTCGTCGCAAGCGACAGGTTCGACGAGGACGGTGACCGGTGCTTGAGGTACCTAAAAGTACCGTCAATGGATCAGGAGGATCCGTAATGACTCAACATTGCGAGAATGGAAGTCTTGTTGTGTCTTACTTTACTAATCCGACCCAGACGACGGGGTGACCCAAAGACCCCGTCGACTGAAAAATGTCATGTCAATAAACCCATTGACATAGCCCACTGAGTTTCTCGCTGGATGGATCGCGATGGTAGATTCGGCGAAGCACTGCTCTTGCTAGGGCTAATGTTAGCAAATTCTCTGCGGTTGAGTCCGTGAACTCACCTACCCGTCCAGACGTAGAGTATATAGCCCATTAGGCTACAAACGAATAAGTAGGGGGAAAAAACTTAAAAAAACTAGTTTTTAAATTCAATTTATAATTGTAATGTTAATGTAGGTAGGCAGCGGCTCGGCTCTGCCCCTGGTATTGCTGACGTCCATGGGCGACGGTAACCACTCACGACTTTTTGGCGGGAACGCGAGGAGTGAAGTCGTGTAATTTGTTTTATTTTGTCTATTTAGTGTTTCTTCAGGTTTAAATGTGTTATAACGGTGGTTTATTAACTGTTTAATATCTGTGAAAGTAGTGCACGAATGTGGGAAAATTAAACAAAGCCGCTGGACGTAACTTCTCGGGATCCTCCAAAAGGTCCACTGAAAAAATCTCAATAAACGACCACCATTTTACTGAGATTATATATCATCCCATACCATCTCATTTCATTTAATTTCATCCCAGTTGATTAATGTCTCAAATTAATCATCTTCATTTCATTTCATTTCACTCCATTTTTCATAAAAATAAGAGTTAAAAATTAAATAAGACTTGACCTAAAAGTCATAGTTACCTGGTCATAAAATTCCTTAAAAAATAACCACTCACCATCAGGTGGGCCGTACCTATGCTCGTCTGCCTAACCGGCAATAAAAAAAAATCTAATTTTATTTTCACACAGCATAATTAATCTCTTCACCGTTACAAAATAACACGCAATGATACACACACACATAGGTACTTAAGTTAGTACCGCTAAAATTTCAACCCACTTTCGTTAGATAAATGGGGGGGGGGGCAAACAAACACATCATTTTTTCGGAGTCGCTTGAAATGACTAGAGAGACAGGTTCAAGTAGTCAGAAACGAACAATGGATGACCGAATTGTAAATAAACACGACAATTAATCATTAACAATAATGTTTTCCGAGCAGCCGCGGCTGCGTTTGTCCGGTGCTCACGACAAAATGGCTGACAGGTTACGTTAGTAATGAAGTGAACAGTAACAAGGGTCCGTTTGGACTATTTTATAGGGCTTATAATTAAGGAACATTTTTTTTTTTTATTGCTTAAATGGGTGGACGATCTCACAGCCCACCTGGTATTAAGTGGTTACTGGAGCCCATAGACATCTACAACGTAAATGCGCCACCCACCTTGAGATATAAGTTCTAAAGTATAGTTATAGTTACAACGGCTGCACCATCCTTCAAGCCGAAACACATTGCTGCTTCACGGCAGAAATAGGCGGGGTGGCGTTACCTACCCGTGTCGGACTCACTAGAGGTCCTACCACCAGTAATAATACAGAAGAAATCAAGAAAACTGTTTTAGTTTTGTAACTATTTTTATTGCATGAATGGGTGCACAAGCTACGGTACCATCTAATTTTAATTGGTTACTGGAGTCCTTAGACATAGCAACGTGAATGACGCCATCAAGTTTTACTTATGAGATTAAAGTCTCAATTATCTTATATAGCGGCTGTACCAGCCTTCAAAGCGGTACCGGATGAATACTCCGCGGCTGAAGCAACCAAGATGGTGGTGTCCTCTCTTAGGGACTTAAAATACGCCCTACCACCAGTATATGGCATTTTACAATGCAAAACATTCATATAACATTCAGAGATCGCCGCTGTCCATTCTCCATTAAATCCCTCAGCCGCCTTTACCACGCCAACGGGAAGCGATAGTGTGATACTATTTTAGGCCATCACACACTCAATAGTACGAAATAGTTATCTGAAAGTCTTCTTCTTGCTTCGGTTTCCTCAATACCACCTCCTCGCAACAAGAAAGCCTATCGTATATTTTTTGTTATTTAAATCGCTTTTTTCAATTTCATGCGTTATAAGTAATCGGTAGGCAGCGGATTGCTAACGATCATTTGCGACGGTGACCACTCATCATCTCAAGTGGGCCGTATGCTCGTCTGCCTACAAGGACAAATAAAGTAAAAAAAGTTAACTGTAAAACACCTTAACATTATGTTGAGGCCGTTTTATTTCGGCATTTTTTTCCGAAATCGAATAAATTTATCGAAATCAGGAAAAGGTCATTTTACTTTTAATTGAAGTTATACAAATAAATTTATAAGTACACAAAACCTCCATCAAAAACTGTTCACATACCCTTACAAGCCCTTTACAAACAGAAGTACAAACTATGAAAAAACAAATAAACCAAATAAACTTTACAACCTACCATTATTGTTCTTTAATACATCAAGCAAAACTACCAACATGGCAACAATAATAAATCGTTGCCTTTAAAAGCCTTCAGTTAATCGTTCCACAACGCTCAACAACAAAGTATACTCAAATTACATCCAATTATAAGCCATTCAATCCTTTTAGTTAGGGAAACATAAAAAAAAAACCATCAAACAACAATCGCAGGTAATTAAGAAGAGAAAAAGCGCGCTCGCGTAAGATTTTGACGTGCAGTGCTACCAACCTTAAAATAATATGAGGTAAAGTGATGTGCAGTACCCGTCAAACTGTCGATTGTTGTTTTTTTTTAATTTAAGAAGACGAAGAATTAGATGAAGAAGAATTAATTTCAATGTAATAATAGTTATCCATCGAAAAAGTCAACGTTACTTTACGGCAGAAGTAGGCAGAATGGTGACTCGTACAGAAGCGCCCGATATATTGATAGTTACTTGAAAAAAATGTTACTTTTTTTGCACTAATTGGTTTTCTGCCCTTCTTTGCCGCGTTTTATTCGAAGCGAAGGTGCCGAACACGAATAATTCTGATTAGCTAATAACTGGACCAACAAAAAATTCTCTTAAAAATTACAACTAGAATATTAGATACCAAATTATTATTGTACATTAAGACTGTCGTATTTTGTTACCGACCACATAACCGCTAGGTACTTTATCAAAATTACTACTATAATAGTAGTCACAGAGTGGCCATAGTTGGTCATACCACGTGAGTTTTAGCTCTAAATAATTTAGCTCCATGACGCGTAAGTGATGAATTAAGATGTTCCAAGAAATCAGAGATAAGCGACACTAACCACGACTCTACAAACAAAATTACAGATCAGACTAAATCTGTTTTTAATTAAATAGAGCTTCATACGTGCTTTTAAGTCTTCGTGACTTTACCACCGATTCGAATTAAAGTTTCAGCTCAGAAGGAAGTACGAGTTTTTTCTTTTCCAAACAATACTTACTGACTGGTGGTAGGACCTCTTGAGAGTCCGCGCGGGTAGGTACCACCGCCCTGCCTATTTCTGCCGTGAAGCAGTAATGCGTTTCGGTTTGAAGGGTGGGGCAGCCGTTGTAACTATACCTTAGAACTTATGTCTCAAGGTGGGTGGCGCATTTACGTTTTAGATGTCTATGGGCTCCAGTAACCACTTAACACCAGGTGGGCTGTGAGCTCGTCCACCCATCTAAGCAATAAAAAAAAATTTAATTACAAAATATTATCAAATCAATAGATACATATACCAGGGATGACTTCAACCATGGAACGAAAAAAGAATAATTAGAATTCTGCATTTATTAATCACTCCGCCAATCAATACAGGGATAGCATTTGTAAGGAACTATATAAGTACTTCAATTATGAGTGATCATTTGTGAACAACCACCGGTCGCGCCAGTAGCTAGTTCAGAACCAGAATGAATTAATCGATTCAAATTTAAACGATCTAGAGGATATATTTCTACGCAATTATCACTGCCTCATCAATTTCGATCGATTAGGACGTATGTAGAGATCGTAGGCAACCAATTTTATGGTAAACGTAATGGTATAATATATTGGTATATTAGATTGATTCTAATAGACACTATTGAAACCCAACCCGGGCCAATCTTTGTTTTGATTTTGTCCGACCACTACGAAACTCCGCAGATTCATCCGCTAAGACAATCTGATTTTTTTTATTGCTTATATGGGTGGACGAACTCACAGACCACATGGTGTTAAGTGGTCGCTGGAGTCCATAGACATCTACGACGTAAAAGCGCCACCCACCTTGAGATATCAGTTGTAAGGACTCAAGTATAGTTACAACGGCTGCCCCACCCTTCAAACCGAAACGCATTATTGCTTCACGGCATAAATAGGCAGGGTGGTGGTACCTACCCGCGCGGACTCACAAGAGGTCCTACCACCAGTAATTACGCAAATTATAATTTTACGGGTTTGTTTTTTATTACACTATGTTATTCCTTCACCGTGGAAGTCAATCGTGAACATTTGTTGAGTACGTAATTCATTACAAAAATTGGTACCCGCCTGTGGGATTCGAACACCCCGTGCATCGCTCGACACGAATACACCGGACGTCTTATCGTTTAGGCCACGATGACTTCGAATTTCCAGAAATTTCACCTTAGCTGTCTACCCATTTCAGAGTTTCGTTTACACACAATACATTTCGACTTTTACAAATATAGATTAAAAGTTTGTGTTAGTCAAAATTCACACACCCATATAAAGACAGCGCTTACACATGTACGACGTAACATTCTACACCGTTTGGCGTGTTTGTATCGCTTAGATAATGACGCATTCTTGAAAAGTGAAATTACAATTAGGTATACAACACAATTGATATTTCGACAAAGCCTCAAGATTTCAGTATTTGCTGAAATGAACTCAGGAAAAGAGTCGATAACGACCCAATTTTCCATTGCTTATCTAGATCAATAACAACAGACTTAAGTCACATTATTGCCTATAAACGAATATCAAGAGTTCATCTGCCATAGACAAAAAATATATTAAATAAGATGCAAACGTAACGACAGATAACAGCCAGTCGATATAACAACATCAAGCTAAAACTCATATTACGCTCATGAATATTGTAATATAACGACAAACGTTTATTTACAGCTGCTATTAACTAATTTAATTAATAAATAAATAATATTCAGAACTGATATTATGGTGCTTGAGCAAGATGTGTTTGCTGCGAAACCGGATTTTTGAACGTATGTATTTAATTTAAAATTCACAATTAATATTTATATAAATATTTGTTTGTCACAGGGGCGACCAGCTCTAGTTTCGCAGGGGTGCAATGCAGGATATTCGGCATTTATGTAATATAATATATTTATGTATGATACACATAAATCTTTCTCTTCAATCACTCTATCTATTGCTGCTTAAAATCAGCGAAATCGACTTCATTTTATTCTATGTAAAGTTTTCTAAGACTAAGTATTCCAATTTATCCATCGCGTTGCCAAATTTCACGATAGGAAGCGGAGTAGCATCCTATTAGAAGCGCACTAAAGCTCCATGACATTCCAATTGTATATAACAATTAAATCTTCGCTCTCACATTCTTGTTAGTTACGATATCCGGGAAACTTAATAACCATGGGATGTGTACTCGAATAGATGAATAAATACAGCGGTCGAGATGCTGTGTTGTATGTAGCAAAAAAAATTGTTCAGAGAAAGGAGCGTTTGAAATGATTTCAGATATTTCCATCCTTTTGTCATTCGTAATTTTAATCGTAAGTGAAAAATCTTAAAAAAAGGTAGCAATAATCGACAAGGTCTCTAAGCACATCACTAAAAAAATTAATCGAAACGATTTCGGCACAACAATGCCTTTTGATAATGGCGGGTTACGGACGAGATGATTAAACTTTTTTTTTCTTTTTCGAAGTGTTAATCCATTTCTATTAAAACTGTTTGGAGTTCATAATAAAATGTAGTTCGAATAATCTATAATCCGTCTATAATAATAAACTGGTGATATTTTGGAAGCGATCTTTTTTAATCTATGCTAGGGCTACCAATACCTTTAATAAAATAATAATTTCGATTGCCAATTAACCAAATTCTACTTATAGTCATGTACCGCTTTTCACACTCAACTGTGTTCAATAAAACAAATTATCTTTCGTATAAACAAACCATTTAAAAAATCTTACATTTCATATAACAAGTTGAAATATTTTGGTTGTTTTTACGCTGTTTTTTAAGATACGTAAATTTATCATATTAAATTATTATGGCATATTAAATTATTATGGCAACGCTTTAACAAAATCTATGATTAAATCACAGCACAGATCTTCAATACAACTCTAATATACCTACATAATATAAATCCAATATTTTTTTATATAGGGGTTATAACGAAAAAGGGATATGAATCGTTTTTTTTATTATTGTAAAAAGGCAAAGGGAACAAGGTGGTGCTGTAGGGCGCATTGTTGACATAGATAATGGCGCGAAATTGATATCGTGCGGTGTCGCTCCCTCCAATTCGATTAAATATGTCGGACGGAATGTAAACAATTGCAATACATTAAATTTATTGATCGTGAAATGTTTTAAGGGCGCGGTGGAAGTAAAAATTTTCTGTTAGTATTTTTAACTGTTTTATTATTATCGAAGCACGCTGGCTACGAACCAAAGTCACAGCAAAACCAATCTGTACTAGCACCCGCCCTCTCTTCGCTTCGGAAACTGTAATTTATTATTGATTTCGCCACTATTTAATGGATGTTATTATACATATAAACCTTAATCTTCAATCACTCTATCTATTAAAAAAAAACGCATCAAAATCCGTTACGTAGTTTTAAAAATGTATGCATACATAGGGGCAGATATAGGGACAGAGAAAGCGACTTTGTTTTATACTATGTAGTGATGTAGTATATGACGGAGAATTTGGAACCATGTTGTTTTTAAAATGATGACGTCAGCGTTGATTGCCTTCCATAGTAACTAAAACTTACCTTTCCAAACAATGCCTTTTATTAAATTTCTAGGGTACCAAAATAGCAACAGAGAGGTCCATCCTTTCAGATGCTAAAGTCATGAATCCTCTTGAATACAATTGTTTACATGCGTAACATTAAGGTCAACTTTAACTAAACTAAACTTTAGGTCGATGTAAAGAAAAATATTTTATTGTGTCAAACCTTTAAAACTCTTTAGTCTTTAAAAAAGATTTTTCATAAATAGATACACTGAGCTGTCTGTCATTAAAAAAAAAAAAGAAGTTCAGTTTTTTATATAATTCAATAATACTATTTAAAAGAATAATTTAAAAAGGAGATTAAAGGCTTTAAATGCTGTTTTCTTATTCGTGTATTTTACAGGAAACCCAATTAATTATTTTATTATCGTTCAATAATTCTAGAATATTTCATATAATTATGTATATCCACATATGTATACAGCTTCAAAACGAGAATACTTACAAAACAAACAAACTCAGTTTGGTGACAAGACCCACGAACATTAAGTTCAGTGTGCTTAGTGCGAGTTTTTTAATACCTGGAACAGCTTCCCTCCGTTTGCCGCTAGGGGCGCTGTTCAAACTCAATACAAATTTGAGTTAACTTTTACGCGATCGAGAAGTTAAAAAAACTCTCACAGAGCAGACAGCTGATATCTCGATTTATCGCAACGACACGTGACCCATTGAATCCAGTTCACGATATTTCGATCGACAATTTATTTACACTACACTATTTTAATTTTTGTATATTATATAGCGTAGACTAAGGCCGGATGCATATTGTACTGTAGTACCTGTTTGGATATGTTTTTTTTTGGATGACAATGTTTTTTTTCCTTCCTATTCGCTGATAGACTAAGAGAATATTCCAACTACGTCCGAACGGGATGTGAGCTAACAGAATCAACCTGAGAGAATTTGCGAACACCAACCCTAGCAAGAGCTAAGCTGAATCTATCACCGGATCGCGACCCACTGAAAAGATCCGGCGAGAAGCTCAGTGGATTGTGTCCATGGGCTAGTTCATAGAACGGTGACCGGTGCTTGAAGAGCCCACGTGTAGATCGCTCATAATACATCTAAAGTGGGTTATGATGCTAATATCTCTGTACACTTTAAGACATGCGGCCTAACAGCATTTCTATACGACTATCCTACTCTTGATATTCGGACTTCGGAGCAAACTTTGTCTAGCCGGTGGTAACCACTAATTCTTTGCCACTACTAGACAAACATGAACGTTTTTTTTTATTGCTTAGCTAGGTGGACGAACTCACGGTAGGCCGTGAAGTAGGCCTGGTGCTAAGTGGTTACCGGAGCCCATGGACAACTACAACGTAAATACCGCCACCCACATTGAGACATGAGTTGTAAGGTCTCAGCTTTAACAGTACAACCTAACCCTTCAAACCGAAACACATCACGGCAGAAATAAACCAATTAATATTTTCATTTAAAAACTCGACAATAAGCCGCAATGTATATTACAATTGCGTTTTCAGTGACAAATATAGGATCCGGCAAATGCAGGTTCGGGCCTTTTTTTTGCTTAGATGGGTGAACGATCTCTCAGCCCACCTGGTGTTAAGTGGTTACCGGAGCCCATAGACATCTACAACGTAAATGCGTCACCCACCTTGAGATATAGGTTCTAAGGTCTCAGTATAGTTACAACGGCTACCACGCCCTTCAAACCGAAACGCATTACTGCTTCACGGCCGAAATAGGCAGGGCGGTGATACCTACCCGCGCGGACTCACAAGAGGTCCTACCATCAATAACGACCTTCCTTCCACCGGACCGGTGACCGACCGGCGACCGGACAACGCGCGCCCGTCCTTAAACAGCACACACAAAACACGAGTCAATGTAAACAAATCGATAAATGTAGTGTATCGAGTCGCCGGTCGACCTATACGAACTCCAGGCGGCTTACATTGTAACTATCAGCACAATACTAATAATTACTGCACTGATAGTTTAATTACTCGTTATTAAGGGTTAGCAACTTGTTGTTCGGGATATGGTCAATGGTAAAAGATCTCGTGAACGAAATCCCATGCGCTAAACTGGTGAGAATCCTCACCAAAACCCAATTTAACGGGTGCGTGCGCCAACCTTGAATTCGCGAATTATGGAGAACACCTATCAATGCTTTGATAAACAAGGATTTCACATGACCACGACTGCTCTGCCAAAAATAACCATCTATGACGATGATTAAGGGTCGTATCGACGCGTTTAAGATGTGATACTGGAGGAAAATGCTCAGAACTAATTGGACTGAACACAGAACTAACGAATCCATTCTTACCGAGTCCAAGATTCCGACGCGGCTCAACACTATATGCGTGCGGAGGAATTTCAAGTTCTTTGGACACATTGCCAGAAAGAGAAGTGACAATTCAGAGAAGCTGCTGGTAAGAGCAAGGTATGCGAAAGAAGGCCAAGAGGCATAAGTCCAATGCGCTGGTCGGACTGGACACGCTTTACTTTCAATACTTCAGTCCACGATGCCTTCCGATGATACGCAGGGCTGGCGCAGGATAATCTATGGGAAAGTTATTAAAAGAGGCCACGACCTTCGACAAGAATCCTCAAATTCGTTTTTTTTTTTTTTTTTAATGCTTAGATGGGTGAACGAGCCCACAGCACACCTGGTGTTAAGTGGTTACTGGAGCCCATAGACATCTACAGCGTAAATGCCACCCACCTTGATATATAACTTCTAAGTTGTCAAGTATAGTTACAACGGCTGCCTAACCCTTCAAACCGAAACGCATTACTGCTTCACGGCAGAAATAGGCAGGATGATTGTACCTACCACAAAAGGTCCTACAAAGGAGAGAAAATCGTTTTGACTAGCGATTGAGCTCTTATGACCGACGGTCCGAAATGCTGTTGCTCGGAACTTGTGGATATGCAAACTTATCTTGAAGATGTCGTTAGCGCGATTCAGGCATCTGTCAAATATCTTGTGTTCTACAATGACTATTGCCACACTAACTAGCTCAATTCAGTAGTGAATAACTAGCGCAATTCTCCTCAATTTTTAATGCGTTTTTAAAGCCCAATTAACTCCAATAACGGTTCATAGAATGCCTTATCATACTCTAGTGAATTAATTAGGTGGATGTCACACGTAACGAAGATAGCTATTAAATGTCTCGTGGAAATTTTAAGGGATCGGTTTTTCGTCACGAAACCCGCGCAAATTAAAACATTTTAAATAAACAGGCAAAATAATAATGAAATCCTTCATTAGTGATGTCTGTTAATGCTTTTATTATCTATAGTTTTTTTTTTTTAACGGACTTCCCAATGCCGACGGATTCGAAAAATATGTAAACTTCAATTATTTTTTGAAAGGTCTCTCTGTTTTTTTTTTATTATTTTAAACAACGTGTCAAATTTTAAATGCGATTTGAAGTTTCTTTTAGTTTAGTGATTTCTCGAAAACAACGTAACGACCTTTTTGTGAACTTTAAAAAAAGATGTACCGCTTGCTGGACAACACTAAGACTTCAAAGGAAAGGCAATTAACATTGAAACAGATAATCCCTTCAAAAGGCACTTTGTTACAAAAACCCGTGCCGAAAAAAAAATGAGGAGACGTTAATATTATTTAAAAAAAAAAAAAAAACTTTCCACAGAGTAACAATAATCCTGTTTGTATTGTTTTTTCTAAGCATTTGACATTTACAAGTCGCGTTCCAGATAACTTGAAGTTTTATCATAATGACCGCTCTAAAGAGATAAGCTACCGCGTTTTTTGTGGCACGAATACTAAGTCTGTCATCGAGATTTAAGATGGCGTGCGCTACTAAAGTGATAAACGAAAACTATAATTACACAGCTTAAAAGTCCACGAATTAACACATGCTTTTTTTTTTGTTTTAATGACGCTATATTCACCAGTCCAATTATTGTATAGTCATTGGTCCTAGCTATTAAGTGTATAATCTATGGGTCCTAGACGCGCCTGCAAATTTTAAAGTTAATCGGATGTCTTGAAGTCGCCGAAAATGACGTACAAAATTTTATTTTTATTTTAATTGCATAGATGGGGGGACGAGCTCACGGCCCACTTGGTGTTCAATGGTTACCGAAACCCATAGACATCTACAACGTAAATGCCGCCACCCACCTCGAGATATGAGTTCTAAGGTCTCAGTATAGTTACAACGGCTGCCCCACCCTTCAAACCAAGATGCATTACTGGTTCAAGGCAATTTTTTTTGAATTTGATAAAAAGTAAGTACACAAGTAAATATATATGTAAAAAAAACGTTATATTGTTTATGCTGTCCCTACCACCGTCGCTAATGGCTAATAACCTCCATAAGTAAATAATATCAACTAATACAAGCTTCGTTTTAAATAATTCACATTAAACGCTACAATTAACTTTGTTTATTACGAATTAATCAAACGCAACTAACTTGCAGTAATAATTATTCATGTAGAATAATAATAAAGTGATTGATATACCCACGATCAACATAATGTATAATTATCTTGTAATATTTATGTTTCCGGAGACCTGATTTCTGTTTCGTACAAAATATTTTTATGCTAAGTTCACGAACGCGGCTTCGTGGCCGTGGACTAAACCACCTATACATCGCGCGGCTGGACAACCTTGCCCAGCGGTGGGATGAAAAAGCAGCCCATTTTTTTTTTTTTATTGCCTTTGTAGGCAGACGAGCATACAGCCCACCAAATGGTAAGTAGTCACCGTCGGTCATGGACGTCAGCAATGCCAGGGGCAGAGCCAAGCCGCTGCCTACCATTAAGTACTCTCCGCAAGACTCATTTGTTTGAAGGATATGTCACATCGCTCGAGAAACACCGTGGAGGGGAGTTCATTCCAAAGCCTATAATATGACCTAATATCTTTCCATGAGGAATTTCATCAAAATCCCTTGAGCAGTTTTAGCGTGACAACGTCCTAGACATTCACTTCAGTATTTACAATGTACAAAAATGTCTATATACGATAATTTTCGGGGTGACACGCAGCGATATGCCGCTTGCAATCTGAACTCTAAGAGTCGGTCATCGTTCTCGTCGAAGCCGTCGCTTGCGTCAAAGGGCTCGACGAGTAAACTAACTCACAGACACAGCCCACTGAGTTTCTTGCCGGATCTTCTCAGCGGGTCGCGTTTCCGATCCAGTGGTAGATTGGATAGCAAGAGCCGTGCTTGTAGAGTCTAGGGTTAGTGTTAGCAACGTCGTCAGGATTGAGCCCCGTGAGCCCACCTACTAGCTCGGCGAATCTAGAATAACCCCTCGAGGTTTCTAGAATACGTAGAAAAAAAAGAACTTTAAAAATATGACGCCAAATAATAATTTAAACTGTTTTTTTTAAGTTTGTTTTAAGATAATTATTTTCTAAAGCCCTTTCAAAGGCCGTGTTTCGAATCGGTTCCCATCGCGGCGTCTACACCCGAAGTCTTCATACAAAACCTTGGCTGTTCTTTACGCGAACAAAAAATAATGACGAACGTGTTATCGATCGAACTTAATAAAGTTTTATACTAATTAAAAGGCTTTAAATAACGTTATAAGTTTGATGACCGTTGCCCATTAGAAGTTAATTAAAAAAAAAAAAACAAAAAAAAACACGTGTTTGCCGCTAATATAACAAGAAGCAATAACCATAATCGGCTGTTGGATTGTTTAAGTCCGTACCGTTTATAACTTAATTATTTTCTAAACTAGTATCAATTTTGTATCCTAGACAATTTACACACGGTATAAAAGGCATAAGTTTATTTAAAAAAAAAAAATAACAAAAAAAACACGTTTTTGTCGCTAACATAACAAAAAGCAATAATCATAGTCGGCTGTTGGATTGTTTAAGTCCGTACCGTTTATAAATTAAATTCATTTCTAATCTATCAAATTCATATCCTAGAGAATTTATACACGGCATAAAGAGCATTTATCCTCCAAAAAACTTTCTACGAAAAGAGGAATTTATGCAAAATCTGTATTTGATAGGTTAAAAAAAATAACATTAAATCAACATAAAAGATTAAGCTAGCTACATTAATATAAATTTTATCGTATAACATTAATATTTTTAAAATTAGATGAGTATATCAAAAAGTGGGACATTTACCCTATTAACATTTTTCTCAATCTAACTTCGAAATTGGTCAGTGGATGAGTTAATTATTATAACTTTTTTTTTTATAACAATCACGCCCCGTCAACTGGTCCCGTGCTAAGTTTGTTAAAGAGCTTGTGTTACAGGTACCAGATAACGGAAATAAATGTAAGATTTTTATTATACACGTACATAATATTTAATCATACAAATATCTTCCCTTGGCGGGATTCGAACCCGCGACTCCCTTGTGTAGTGACCATGTCACTTACCACTACACCAGACGACCGTTAATTATAAACACTTCTAAATACATTTGTACCAACAACATTGAGGACTCACACATTTCAAGTATATATTTTCATCATCATCATCATCATCATCATCATCATCATCATCATCATCATCATCAGTATATATTTCAATTGAAACGAAAAATCAAATAAAACGTATAAAAAATTATATCTATTTCTACCATAATTGTGGAAGCCACCTAAATCTATACAAATAAATAAAATTGGGAGTTTCTGTTTGTAATAATAAAAAAAAACACTTTTTACTAAATGCGTAAGTATGTATACACAATACCAAAGTAACATTTTTGACGGGACTTTCACTGATAGATAGCTGATGATATACGGAGTAACCTATGCTACTTTTTTTAGACTAGCTGTGTCACCCGCGGTAACATCACAGGACTCTGCTAGTTCTAAATAATATATCTCCGTATAAACCGATTTATATAATTTAATATCTTTAAATTCGTGTAAGCTAGATTAATAGAAACTTTTTTTTATTGCATAGATAAGTGGACGAGCAAAGACATCTACAACGTAAATGCCGCCACCCACCTTGAGATATAAGTTCTAAGGTCTCAATATAGTTACAACGGTTGCGCTAACCTTCAAACCGAAACGCATTACTACTTCACAACAATTTTGATTTGATTTGATTTGATTTAAAAGTGCAACTACTATTTGTAAATTCTTTTATTCTATTCTATCAGTCCACAGACGTCCACTGCCGGACATAAGCCTCCCCCAAGCTTCGCCACAGAGATCGGTCCAGCGCTACTTGCGTCCAGCGGATCCCCGCGAGCCTAAATAGTTCAGCAGTCCTTCTTGTGGGAGGCCTACCCACGCTACGTCACTGCCCTAATATGTAAACAGTAGTATTTTGTTTAGTTTCCAGTTGAAGATGAAATCTACATATATAAAAACGAATTGCTGTTCGTTAGTCTCGCTAAAACTCGAGAACGGCTGGACCGATTTAGGTAATCTTGGTCTTGAATTATTTGTAGAAGTCCAGAGAAGGTTTAAAAGGTAGATATGAAATATGAAAATGCTCGGAATTAAATAAAAATAACAATTTTGTTTTTCCTTTGATGTGTCCCCCGTCGGACGGATACCTTTTGTTTTTTTTTAAGTTTATTTTATACAAAAGTTTAGGTCATTTATTTATCGATTGAGGCACTACGAAGTCTGCCGGGTCAGCTAGTTCAAAATAATTTTACGGTTTACTCCCGCGTGCCTTGTATACATTATATCACTGTACAAAACCGTAAAACATTCGGAAAGTCAGAAAATATTCAGACCTAAAATAAACGAGAGGTAAAACTAGTGATAATCATGTTTAACTAGCTGACCCGGACAACGTTGTTTTGCCATATATAAGATTTTTAGGGAATTTCTAGTGTACATAAAAAAATATATAACTTATTTTAAGTGAGTAAGGTTGTGGTAAATCAGTGGAAGAGGCATGTAGCGCTGTGAACGATGAGGGAATATAAAAATAACAAAACCTCATTCAACCACATAATGCCTCAATAAAACAAAAAAAAAAATTGTCCAAAAAATAAAAAAATAATGTTAGGCGTGGACAACCCCTTATCACTTAGGGTATGAAAAATAGATAGTAGCCGATTCTCAGACCTACTGAACACGCATATAAAGTTTCATAAAAATCGGTCAAACCGTTTCAGAGGAGTATGGTAACTAACATTGCGACACGAGAATTTTATATAAAAGATTATATGTATTATGTGAGTCAATGTTACGCATCACACTATCAAACTCTGTTCCCGATAACGGCTGTCCGTTGAAAATTATGCTTAAAATAATTAATAAGAGTAATCTTATCCGTTATCCACAAATTGAATGATTAAATACACAAAATTATTTAAATGTTTGTATTTTTTTTCGTTGGTTTAATTAAATTTCGTACAAGATACCGCGAACATGCGCTTTGTACATGGATGATGTCATGATCTACGTAGCTATCTCGTCACGCGAATAGTGATAATATACATAATTATTTGTAACTAGCGGCCCGCTCCGGCTCCGCTCGGGTCTTTAACTAAAATTTCAACGATATTTGACGTTGTTATATTTTTTTAAATAAAAGAACACTTATATGCGCGGCATAACTATAATAGTTAGACATATACTGTCGCGACATTTTTTGTAAATAATAATGTGTTCTACAAAGTCGTAGTACATTATTTTATTCTATCATCAATAGTTTTCGCAGGGTACGCGATGTAAAGAATATTTTAGGCAATTTTTTTACACCTTGAGTTACATTATTGGAGTTTTAGTAAGGTTCCCTAATTTTTTTCTAAAATGATTATAGCCTATGTCACTCGGGAATAGTGTAGTTTCCAAACAGTGAAAGAATTTTTCAAATCGATTCAGTAGTTTCGAAGCCTATTCAATACAAACAAACAAACAAATCTTTCCTCTTTATAATGTTAGTATAGGTGGTCCGTACAAAAGATAATGCGTGTTTTGTTTCTTCTATAAAATAATCATCCCGGCTTTTATCGGAACGGCGAGCCTCGTTTAGAAAGCTATCTGTATGTTCATGAAATACATTGTTTGGAAACTGCTTACCTCCAGGAAACCTGTGCGGGAACAACCTTCCGTGCCTGTTGATCAGCCAGGGGTAAAGCTGGTAAGACTCTCTGGGTACCGGCCCGGCGGGGTGCGGCGGCGGGTGCGGCGGTAGGGGAGCACCGAAACCTTGCTGCTGATGGGCTAAAGCTGCCGCCAGCGCCGCTCCTTGGAAATGCGCCAAGAACTGATGGTGGTGACTCTGGGCGTCGAGGTACGGAAGCCTCTTCAGCTCCGGTGATGGGAACACGGCGGGCAAAGCGCTCGGCCGGAGCAGGGGACGCGGCGAGGGACTCCTCGGAGAGGCGACCGGCGACGGAGACCCGGGGCTCGCCAGCGGCGGCGACGCCTGCCGCGACCTATCAGAACCGCCAACGATACTGTCTATGCTGAATCCGATTTTCGGCTTCGATGGCACCGCCACCACAGGGGTCGGTGCGAGAGGCATCATGCTTTCACGCACAGCGGGAACGTCACAGAAATACAAATACACCAACTCAGATGCACATGTCACACAGCACAATCCATTGTGACGCGACGCGCGATACGAACGCCGGGGCGGCGCGCGGCCGAGTGAGCTCTCCACCACGAGCCGACGCCCGGACAACGGAAAAAAGAACACTAACGAACATGGACTCCCGCGATCCGATTGGTCCGCTCCCCCCGAGAGGCGGTCGGCAGTCACGAAGCTCCGTTCTTAATTTGAACTCGCGAATCGCTATTGGCGGACTACAGCTAAAAGGTGTTATTCGAATTTGGAACGCTTTCCCGGTGGGCGGTTTAAGTTAAGAGCTCGTGATTTAACCGGCCGTTTATCGTGTTACAACAGATTATTCGGACGCGCCGCGACAAATGGGGCATTTAAATTTTGTCGGTTATGATTCAATTAAGGTGTCGGATTGGGTGGGTTAGGACGCGCGGCTTATTCGATTTGGCGCGGCGGGCACCGGCGCGTTCCTACCGACGCCGTCTTAATACTTTTTAATTAGGTTCGATGCGTTATTAGCTTAGAGTCGCCGGATAATGGTGGAGCCCTCGCTGGCCCCCGCCCCGGGCGTAATTGATTTACCGCGAGCCAACCTCTCCGATACGAGAACCGTGCGCAGATTTTAATCGCAACAATTTACAATATCAACGTCACGGATGCTGTTCTGTGCTGTATGCAATAGAAATTAATTTATGAAATTGAAAAAAGGTTAAAACATAAAGTTAAGGTAGTTTTGACATTCATTTTTATTGTTATTATTATTTTTATTTTATTCCGAAATTTTACTTATTGTTTTTATTTAATTTTAATATTCTACATGAAATGTTAATGAATGTAATATGAATGCAAAATTTTAAGTAATTGAAATAAATAAAAAAATAAAATCTATTTAGATGAACAAACAGTCTCTACAAACTGCATCACAAATAGGTACATACTTATTGAAAAAATAATAATTTCATGGATATTTTCCGCTTTCGTGAAAACAAAACAAATAACGTTGTTTTGTAAATAGTTCTTGGCGTGTTCCATTGATTTTAATTAAAAAAGGGTTACGGACTTTTAATTTCGTTCCGGCGAACGATACCGTTTTTCTCATTTCGCTTTGTGACCGTATTACTTTGTGAGTAATATTAGATCTTAAAATTATTATCGACTATGCAAGTATTCTGACTTCTTTCCTTATTACACGCTTTATATTTTTACTTGTGAATCGAATGAGAGATGAGATGCTACGGAAGCTTTTTTTTTATTGCCCTTGTAGGCAGACGAGCATACGGCCCACCTGATGGTGAGTGGTTACCGTCGCCTATGGACTTCAGTAATGCCAGGGGCAGAGCCAAGCCGCTGCCTACCGAGCCAAGCCGCTGCCTACCTAAGCTGTAACGGATATTATCAACGCCATATTAGTGAAAGAAAAACAAGTAATTGTTGATTTTGTTTTTTTTGTTTTTTAGGCGGAGCTTTTGTTGAACCTGTCTTATCCGGATGATAATAGTCTTGTTTAAAAAACAGATTATTGATTTATTTATTTTTTAGTTTTTTTAGACGGAACTTTTGTTGAATCTAAATTATCCGGATAATAATAGTCTTAATTAATGCGCTTTTCGTCCATCTTTAAAGTTATCAATATTAGCAGACGCTCAAAAGAATATATTAAGGAATTTAAAGCGATTTATTCATTCGCCAGAACTAAGTACACGTGAAGTAAAAAATATATATTTCTACCCTCATTACCATAGGTAATATAACGCGGTTGAAGCAATTGTTAACAACTAGAGGTCCCGCAGTAGTCGAAATTCGACGATAATTAATTGGAATTGTAAGTTTGTACACTTTTATAATCACAAATTTCGCCAAGACTACACAATAAAATATATTAACAAAGACAAACAATATTTAATCTCAGTTTGACAACAGACGTCAAGAACAAAAGTTTGACAATAAATAGTATGCATGCGTGTGTGCGTCAAATACATGGTATGTGTAGTGTGTGTAATGTTTTCTTTATTGATTTAATGTATCTTTTATGCATTATTTTAATAAAATATTAGCATTGTGCACTCCTTCTCTATATCCTCTATAAGTGTGGATAATTTCATACTCCTCCGTCCGCGCAATTTTCGTAAAAAGGGATACAAAGTTTTCGCTTCACGTATTAATATATAGATGCCTATACATACAAATAAAATTATATTAGTATACATTAATATGTATAGGTACATATAGTATATTGTGCTTAAGCCCACATAAGCTTTTGCATTGAATTTCATTTATATCTCACGGCTTAGGTGCCGTTGGCTCGGTGGCGTTGGAAATATCTCGCTATCAGAGTCTAAGGGTGCTTTTAGGTACCACAAGCAGCGGTCACCGTCCTCGTCGAACCCGTCGTTTGCGACGAAAGGCTTGACGAGCAAACTAAGCCACAGACACAGCCAACTGAGTTTTTCGCCTGATCTTCTCAGTGGGACGCGTTTCCGATCCGATGGTAGATTCTGCGAAACACTGCTCTTGCTAGGGCCAGTGTTAGCAACACTCCGGTTTGAGCCCCGTGAGCTCACCTACATGTTAGAGCGAAACTGAAATAGCCTCTCAAGGCTATCAGCATAGGTAGGAAAAAAAGGAAAAAAAAGAGAGTCCCAGAGTGGCGTGCACTAGCCGAGAACTGGAACGAACGAATTTCGCATCAAGACCTAGTTCCATTTCGGTCCTTTTCGGTCGCCCACTGGACCGCTTTAGGGAGCTAATTTAAAATTTAGGGTACTGGAACGAACCTCGTGGGAGCTAAAAATTATCTACTTATTACACCGGGATATCGTTCAAGAATTGCCAATAAACGATCGAAACTAAATAAGTAGGAACGCATTGGTGTATTAAAGTGGAATACCAAAATTTTCTGGTGACCGCAAACACGAGAGCTTAAATGAAGAACACCTTGTTTTATGAACAGAGAACAATATCACGCTTTGAAGATGTGTAGTCGGAAAACAGATGACGTGCCAACTGTCAATGGCTGCTTGAGCCCGTGGACATCAGAACGAGAACGTGGCCACGTTGAAACCTGAGAATCGTAATTGTCTATAACAGTTGTTCCTTACATCAACTAACCGTAACTATACTGAAACCTTAGAACTCATGTCTCAAGGTGGGTGGCGGCATTTACGTTGTAGATGCCTATGGGCTCCAGTAACCATTTAACACCTGGTGAGCTGTGAACTCTTCCACCCAACTATGCAATAAAAAAATAGTTTAAAAAAACTAACAAAATACGCTTTTATAGAAAATCCAACTAAAAAATAGAAAATAAATTTTAATAAATTTGAATTAAAAATAGTGTAATTAGGCAAATTATAATCTTGCGGGTCTGATTTTGATTACACGATGCTAATCCTTCACCGTGTAAGCAATCGTGAACATTTGTTAAGTACGTATTTCATTACAAAAATTGGTACCCGCCTGCGGGATTCGAACACCGGTGTTCTTCTTACCCATATCGTCTTTCACGCAATCCATCCATTTTTTCTTAAGTCTACCTCTTCCGCTATATCCTTCCACATTCATACTTAACATTTTCTTACCAACCTCATTATCATTTCGTCTCATCCTATGTCCATACCATCCCAAGCGCGCACTTCTCAGCTTCTCTGTCACGGGTGCCACTTTTAGACTTCCTCGAACATATTCATTCCGTCTTCTATCCATTCTCGTTACTTCACACATCCATCGCAACATTCGCATCTCTGCTGCATGCCTTTGCCTGGCTGCAATCGCCTTTCATTCAGGTAACACTGGTTATTCGGTGAAAAAAAAACGTTTTTTATTTTACGATTAATGAACTTGGATAAATTTACCGAAGATTACTTAGTCTACGTAAGACTTAATCTTACTATCTTCTGTGGGCAAAGCAAAATAGCAGCCCATCACAAAAGTTATATTACACACAAAACGAGACATCTTGAGTTGGTTCTATTACCTATCAAACTAATGCTAATGTACATGAATATTTTGTGTCAAATAATAGTTTTAATTCACCTTAAAGTCATAATTTAACACGTCATTACGGATCCGGCCGATCCATTAACGCTGCTTTTAGGTACCACAAGCACCGGTCACCGTCCTCGTCGAACCCGTCGCTTGCGACGAAGGGCTCGACGAGCGAATTAACCCATAGACACAGTCCACTGAGTTTCTCGCCGGTTCTTCTCAGTGGGTCGCGTTTTCGATCCGGTGGTAGATTCTGCGAAGCACTGCTCTTGCTAGGGCCAGTGTTAACAACACTCCGGTTTGAGCCCCGTGAGCTCACCCACATGTTAGGGCGAAGCTCTCAAGGCTATCAGCATAGGCAGGAAAATAAAACATAATTTACTTAATGTTTTATTTCGTTATTTCATAGACGACATTAGCGACATTAGCGTCATGTTGCGATGCATGATCTGCTTGTCAACTGGCATAGTCCGAAACGACTCCCACGGCGTTCGTTGGAAGCCTTCTCAAGCTGGAGAGTGCCAAGTATTTACCAAAAGTTGTTAATAAACACCTGTGTGTGTGATCTTTTCGTGACCTTCCATGCTTCACGCCCATACAGCAAAAGATTACTTTGATTGACGATCAACTCTGTGATTACATAAAATGTACCCAAAGTTTCATTTAATCGCAGAGATAACGCTAAATTTTAATATTAACTCCACTATCGTAATGCGAAAGTTCACAGGCATTATTAACCTTTTTGAACCTTAGTTCTAGACTTATCTATGACCGAACTAAGTGTACACTAAAACTTCGCCTGTTTCGGACCAATTAAAACGTGTCATTTCGATAAAATCTGCCACAATAAACTTTGAAATGTATTACCACTGTTTTTCAGACGTTTTGGATAGCGTTTCGCGGTATATCTTCGTGAAACATTCAGTTTAAATTAATTAAAATATTAATAATTAAATTATATTTATTTACATTTTTAACGTTTGTTTGTTTATTTTTCGTGAAATTATTTTAAAGGGTCTTTTATTTATGTTGTAACGAATAGATTAGAAAGTTTTGACGTCAACAGCGTTAGTACTTTATTTTATCACTTGGCAGATTGTAGCGCGCGTTCACCTGCTACAGATTTTATGTTTAAAAAAAAACGTATTTTTTATTGCCCTGGGAACACGTCAGCATACAGCCACCTATTGTTCAGTTCTGCAGACGTTCGAAGCCGCTGCCTACCGCAGTTTTCCTCGATCCAGTAACTATCACTTCCGAACCCGAAAATGTTATCTAAGCTTGTCACATTTATTCTCATAACGACACTTAAGACTTTAAGCGATATATTTCTATTATCAAACTCCCAATCGAATAACAGTAATAATAGTAGTACTTCACAAGTCAAAAAACAAAGTATAGGTACGGTACCGTACAATGGGGTAAATAGGGACAAAATCGACCTTCAGATTGAATTTTAAAATAGTTCCAATTAAATAGTCACTGCTCAACCAAAGAAATAAGTTGAGTCTTGAACGTACCTAGGTGATAAAAACCGTTACATAATTTTAATTATTCATTTTAAAGAAATAATCGGTAAAATAATGGCCGTCCCAATTTACCCAGCGTCCGGGGTAAATTGACACGGTTAAGGGTTAAATTGGGATATTTGTAAGGGTTGTCAACTCGCAGCAACTCGATATATAGGTAGGTGCCATATAATTATTTATATGGACCGAAATGATGAATACAATCCATAATTTAAGCACAATACACAACATAGTGTAAATTAAGCTGGTTTCTATTCCGAAGCGATGTGACGTGAATGATAATCAACAATACAATGATCAAAAAAAGTATGTGCATGTTATATTTTAGAAAATTATTATTTAATTTCCTTAAAAATCACAACTCTGAAACAAAATGATAAAATAGAATAAAAAATAGAAAACAAAAGGACTGGAAATGCAATAATACAATTTTATTTAATCAACATTTTCAAAATAATCTTTGAGCAAGAGTAAGATCAGGTGAATAAGATAAAAAAACAGCTTTATCTGATTACTGCCAATAATAACAAAAATAAAAGAAATTCTTTCTAAGCTAAATAACTAAACTCAATTAATTCACTCACTCATAATTGGATATCTCGGATTTTTAATTAATGTTACATTTAAAATCTGAGGCCTGTTTTTATTTGTGTGTGCGTTTTGAATGTTAACAAAATCATGATTCGACGCGTGAATAGATTCTGAAATAACAAAAGTTTTGATTCGTTTGAGTTCTTTTAACTTTTAATTTTTTTTATTGCTATAAAGAACATACGACCGGGCAGATATTACAAGGTAAATGTCGCGAAAAAAAAGTAATTATATATATACTTTTCTTTTACCTATAATACTTACATAAACTAACTGATAAACACATTAACCTTCTTTACATCACTCAATTAAGTGATAGTATAGGCTAAAAAATCTATTATAAGATATCAGTGACAACCCTAACAAGCCATCCCTATTTTGTCTTTTGGCGTTCCAATTTTGTGTTTTCTCGTCCCAAATTTTTCCAATCTCGTTCCCAATTACCCTACATACGTCCCAATTTTCCCCAAAAAGAAAGGAAAAAATATACATTTTTTATTTTGTCGAAATATTGTATTTAAAATAAGAATATTGCAACTTACCGTTTGTTGTGGTATTTCCAGGTGTATTAAAAACTTATATAAACTGTGATCTTATTGAAAAAACAACGATAATATTACTTTTTTTAAAAGTTCTTTAAGCTGTTTTAAAACGCACTTTTCAACCACTATTTTCAATTTAATTTGACGAATTTTTGGGACCAACTTAACTCATATTTAGTACTTCCATAGTTAACTTGGTTTTTCTTCTATACATTGATAAATATTAACATAAACAAAATTAGGTAGATTCCGTGCTACAGGTACTTTGAGAATCTTCCGCAGGTTTGTCCCAATTTACCCCAGGATCCCAATTTACCCCATGTCATGGTAATTAAGATCCCTCTGAAAATTAGAGGGCACAGATAAAAAAAACGCTTTGTGTTTGTCTATGAGTTTAATTACTCTGTGCTCGGAACCGTCCGTTAAAAATATGAGCTGAAGGAATTAAATATAACAATACGAAATAATAATTGTAGTATTCAATCATAATTACTTGTGATTAAGACGTAACGATAGCCCCTCCGGGCTCATTGGTTATATACACGTCTCTAAAACATCTAGCCGATTGTTTGATACTATTTGAATATGTATTTATATTTTGATATTTTCTAGCACTTTCTTTATTACAGCTGGCACCATATAGTTATTGCACTTTTCAGTCATTATTGTTCTTCTTTGTCGTTCTCATTAATGAGGTTCGTTATCAAATTCGATTTGTCTCTATTTCCTTTTGTCTCACGTCAATAAAGTAGAAGGTTGTAGAGTTTCTTTCTCATGTTGTCTCTTATTTTCTCTTAATTCTCTTACACCATCGAGTTGGAGTTCGACCTCTGAAGAGCTTTCTGTGCATCTATTCCACGATCAACTGCTTCACCAACTAATCCTGACTAAGTCATATCTATTTGATCGCATTATATCGCACCTTTAGAATTGATGTGGCTTAATCCAAAATTCTTGTCTGTTGGTAAACTCCAAAAATATAATGAAGAATTCTACTTTTTTAGTTTTTCAATTTAATACTTTTAAGTATGTGCTATTTAATTTTGAAAGAGATGGAAAGAATAGATGTCTCCTTTTCTGAACTAAAATAGACTGAAGAAGAGAGAGAAATTTTATAGACTGATAGAATACATGTTTATAATTCGTTCAAAGTCTCTCTCTCTCTTCCCAGCTATTTATCCCACATGGTGGTGGGGTCCGTTTTCCTCTCTTTCTCCTCCACTTCGCTCTGTCTTCGGCATCCTCGTCAGCAACATTACATTCTCTTTTGTCCCTCAGCACTACTATTCTTTCAAAGTATAAAACTAATTTTCTTAAGATTTTTAGTATAGCCACTTCAATACTATAGATGCGATATATCCAAAGAAGTTTAGTGAACGTTCTCGACGTCGACAAATAAGTCATTTTTACGTAATTTATGTAATCATTATCCATAACAATCGTTATTTCAATTTTCTTATTGCTCGTGTCTCGTTGGACATCAAGCCCGTTAATTACAAAAAAGACATGTCTAATACCAATGCCAGTTGCTTTTTAGTAAGCTTGTTCAGCGTAAACTAATAACAAACGTATTATTAGAATTATCGTCAGAAAGGAGACGTTGATGCATTGCTGCATGTAACGGAACGTATTTGTTAATTTTTTTTTAACGCCGCCAGCCCTGACCGCTCGCCCGTACAGCCGAACCATGTAATTAGGCGGTAATAAAAAGTTCAAGTAATTAATTGCGTTTGAAAATGTTTTTTCTTTGTTTGTTTTCATATTGTTATTTATTGTTGACATTTAAAAACTTCTAGAGCTCGTCGTGATGATTGACGTATTTTTCATAATTGATAAGCAGTTTTTTTTCCTACTTAGGCTGGTGGCCTTAGAGGGTTGTGATATCGTAAATAGCTAGTAACGTTTGCTGTATCAGTTAAAGTTACTGAGCTTAGAAAGTCTTATCTCATCTAGTCTAGTAATGTTGAAACGGAAAACGAAAAAGTTTTTTTTTATTAGTTATTGTTGAAAGAACTTAAAGATTCACACTTTCGTTGCCAATTTATCTTCTGTCAATGTTCTGATATGTTTTAAAAATTATTCAAAATTTAAGGCCCGCACCTAACACCGTAATTTAAGTAGCAACTCACTTATTTTTAAATTAGTGTGACAACTATAAACTCCCGTAATCACTTAGCTTCAGGTGGACTGTAAACTCTAAGCTCTTCTAGTGCAATAAATAAAGGTATAGAAAAAAACATAATATGTTTGCTTTTTTTAGGAATACCACCACCACCCTGCCTATTTCTGCCGTGAAGCAGTAATGCGTTTCGGTTTGAAGGGTAGGGCAGCCGTTGTAACTATACTTGAGACCTTAGAACTTATATCTCAAGATGGGTGGCTCATTTAAGTTGCAGATGTCTATGGGCTACAGTAACCACTTAACACCGGGTCCACCCATTAAAGCAATAAAAATAAGGAATACGGTTAAAACATTTGAAATTTAAAAAAACAGTATAGGTGTATCGTATATACTTATAACTTAGTATCGACGTCCAATATGGATTATCAAATCTAATTTTTAACACAATACGAACTTAACTAATTGTTCTATTGATTTCGCTTAATGTATTAATAAACCAACGACAATAATAATAAAAGTCGCCATATTATCTGTAATGTGATCGCCATTATAACAAGGATTAATTATGAAATGACAACTGTCATTGCGATTTCATAGATGCAAACAATAACTTATGAACGAAAAACTAATGTTAATTATGACGCATTATACCTCAAGTCTTCCCCTCCTGGCTGAGCCTTTGCTCGCCCACCTGTCCTGGTGAAATTGGAAAGGCCTCTAGGCCACCAGTAATTCTCATTCATAAAAAAAACACGACTTTTTTAAGCAAGTCGTAAAGACGCAAACATATTTTGAATCCTTTTTTTCAAACTTTGTAGGCAACGGAATCTTGGACCCACATCAAAAACTGATAACGACTTAATTTTGTAGCTACGCCTTATGTCTTGACCGGTATCAAAAACAGGATAAAAAAAAGAAACAAGAAATTAATCTTTAGTTAAACTTCTTCTTTTTTTTCTCCACCTTATCCCACTAGGTAGGGTTGGCACAGCTAATTTTCCTCTTCCATTCTCTTCTATCAGCCGTCATCTCAACACTCACTCCTCTCTCTCTCATATCGTCATTCACACACTCCATCCATGTCTTCTTCGGTCGACCTCTTCCCCATCTACCTTGCACTACCATTTCCATACATCTCCTAGTCACATGCATCTTCTCTCTACGCATCAGTTGTCCATACCACGCTAACCGCCCGCTCCTTAATTTGTTGCTTACCGGGGCCACTTTCACACTTCCTCTGATATACTCATTCTTTATCTTGTCCATTCTTGTCACTCCACACATCCATCTCAACATTCGCATCTCTGCCGCATGCACTCCTCTTTCATGCTTTACTTTCGTCGCCCAACAATCTTCAGTTAAACTACATACTTTTATTTTACCGTCCAATAACTAATTGCAATAGAACGGAAAAGAATCATTCCTTTTTCATGTTCAAATAAAGAAAATTTCATATTATAGGATGTCCGCGTCTAAAACTTATTATACTTATAATTTCGACCCGAAGTTTATTCAACTTCATCGGTCGTATAAAGACGATAGCAAGTACCTAGTGGAATGAACACCGTCGCTAACACAGAATCGCGTGCGCTCAAACCATTAATTAGCAATTCAAACAAATTTAGCTTAATGACTCCCTGTTTACTCGTGAACGAACTCATTCATTCATTATTAATTCTTTCCTGACTTCAAATTTAAGTGCCATTAGAAATTAGTCAGCGTTTTCGTATTTATTAATAGGAATTGGATTAGCGGAAGTCGCGTCCGCTAGTGACCAGTGTGTTTAGTGAGAGTTTTTTAACGTTCTCGATAACGTAAAAGTTAACCCAATTTTGTATGCAGTTGGAACAGCGCCCCTAACGGCAAACGATCCCATTCCATATAAATATGAGCTAACTTTTACGCTATCGAGAACGTTAAAAAACTCGCACTAAGCACACTGGTCACAATGCTCGCGTTCTGCTTCGGATCTGGCAATAGTCGCAAAACCTTAGACATAGAGTATTGCCGCGACCTCACCAAAAGCCTACTAGGATTCAAAATGGGAAATAGGAACAGAGTTGCTCGTAAGTAATACACATTTGTAGCGTTTCAAATCGAACAGTTCCAAGTTAGGATTTTATGTCATTGGACCAAAAACCTAGAGACCGAAAATTGGGTTCCAAAATGGAATCTCTCCTAATAGTAGCGTTGTAATAATTTTGGTGAGTAAAAAAAAAACAATGAGGACATCAATATATTCGCATTTTAATAGCTAGCTGCGCATTTTTACTGACTAAATTAAGTCAAAATGTTATTTATATATATATATATATGAATTGAGTAAAAATAAATCTCACATGTTATAGTCAAGTAAAAAAAAATTTTATGGTTGCTTGAATCACATTTAAACATTTCATGTTGATATTTTCTTACTACTAGCGCCATCTATGAAAGTCTCCGAGAACAAAAAATTTAAAACTTACGTTTGATGATGAGTATTAATGAGAAGTAATGAGAAATAGTGAAATATTTTAAATGCACTTTATTATGAATTATTTATTATAATATCACTACAAAATAATTGTTAATGGGTTTTATTTGTAGATTTATATTTTATTCATCTATAATAAATTAAAAGATTGCCAATGCATACAAGTGAGGTACGACCGATATTTTTATAAGTGACAGAAATAAGGAATATTGACAGTGTATCAAAAAGTGTTGTATTTCTTTCTATGAAGCTATTGTTAGCAGCTGCAAATACATAAATTTTCACTTAATATTAAACATAATACGCACTTTGATGACAAATAACAGTATCAAAATTAAATTAATTTTATTCTGTTTCATTTAATAAGATTCAATAATCAAATTCCTTTTAAAATTTTCTCAGGTATCTTTTTGTATAACTTATCTTAACGACAAAAAATTGTAAGATTGCCAAGTTTAGTGTTTAGACTTTTTGTCTACTACTACTTACGTCAAATCAAATTTAAAAAAGTTTTTTCCATGTTGACATTTGATCTTAAAGGTCATTGTCATTCTCCATTCCTGTCATCATTACATTTTAATGTTAAACAATTCAATCGCTAATGTCGTCTATGAAACAACGAAATAAAATATTAAATTATGACTTTAAGGCGAATTAAAACTATAACTTGACACAAAATATTCATGTACATTAGTATTAGCTTGATGGGTTACAGGATAACCAACTCAAGATGTCTCGTTTTGTGCGTAATACTAACTTTTGTGATGGGCTGCTATTTAGCATCTTTGCCCATAGAAGAAGGTAAGATTAAGACTTACTTAGACTAAGTAGTCTTCTGGCTATTTACCCAAGTCCATTAATCGTAACATGAAAAACTTTTTTCACAGAAAAACCAGCATTGCTTAAGCAATCAGTTGCCGAAATTCCTACCATCAATACAAACAAAAAGCGTCTAGCAATCATCGTTCCGTTCCGGGACCGCTTCGAAGAGCTCCTAGAGTTCGTTCCTCACATGACCGCCTTCCTGAAGAGACAAGAAATTCCATTCCACATCTTTGTGGTTCAACAGAAGGACAGCAACCGTTTCAACAGAGCTTCATTGATAAATGTTGGATTCCTGCAGACTCGTAACAATTTCGAATACATGGCGATGCACGACGTTGATCTTCTACCTTTGAACGACAACCTAAAGTATGAATATCCTGAAGCAGGACCATATCATATCTCTTCACCAGACACCCATCCAAGATATTACTACAAAACATTCATTGGTGGTATACTGTTAATAAAGAGAGAACATTATGAGCTGGTCAACGGAATGTCCAATAACTACTGGGGCTGGGGGCTGGAGGATGATGAGTTCTACGTGAGATTGAAGGATGCAGGCCTCATAGTCACCAGGCCAAACAACATTACTACGGGACGAGAGAACACCTTTAGGTGAGGCAATGCTACATGTTAACATTTTAAGTTGTTTAGATAAAATAGATTTAAAGATTTATGTGTGATAGATGAATGTGTATCAAGTTTTTATTATTAGATTAACATAGATAAATTTCTAAATACACCAAATTATGCAGGCCTTCTTTTAAATAGTATCTCTGGGGTATGCCAGAGTGCAATACACTGCATGGCTACTGCCACGCCAGAGACAGAATCAATCATAATAATTTTAAAGTCAATAACAATTTTGAGCACAATATCTTAAATGGACAAATGAGCTTGCAGTTAATCTGACTAAGTGGTCACTTGAGGCCATATACACTTCATATGTCATCCAGATTCAGAAACAGGGTTAAAGATTGATTACATTATTATTGTAGCTAAAACGTTAAATATTCATAATTGAGTAGCCCCAAGCTGGGACTTTCTCCTAAATGACTGTCCTATCCTTTGTATTTAACATAGACAAGATGATGACTTTCGAGGATAAATCAATATAGTTGGCATATTGAATGGACTCACATACTGCTTTAAATGTTTCATTACAAAATATCTGATGGAGATGCGATATCAGGTACATGTGGTAGAGTTAACATTTTCATTTATATTTCGACATTCAACAAGTGTGTTATGCTGACATCCAGGTTGAAATAAATGATTTTGAATTTGAGTTGTCAAGGTAATAATGCACACAAAAAAACATTCAAATAAACTTAAGAGCTTTTTTTTTATTTGTGCACGCTAGAAGCTCATTGTTACATGGGACAGATGCTTATTTGCCTACAATAGCAAGAATACGGTTTTATTTTGATATGATGTTGCTTAAGAAAAAAATATACAAACACAGGAAAAGGTATTAAAATTACTGGTGATAGGACCCCTTGTGAGTCCGCAAGAGTAAGTAACACCACTCTGCCTATTTCTGCCGTAAAGCAGTAATGCATTTTGGCTTGGAGGGTGGGCCAGCTGTTGTAACTATAACTGAGACCTTGGAACTCATATCTTTAGGTGGGTGGCGGCATTTACGTTGTAGATGTCTATGGGCTCCTGTGCAATGAATAACTAAAAAAGTTGATGAACCATTTTTTTTTCTTTGACTAATTTGGTATATTTAGGTTAATAAAATTTTCGTTTACTGCGATACAGTGATCCCAACTTTTTTATGGTTCACAAAAATCTATGATTAAGAATAGATAAATACAATTGAAGCAGATAATGGCTACTGATATATGATAAGATAGATATTACTAAGTACTAGAACTGATATGAATGTATTGTGACATGTGTTTTTGGACTACTATAGAAGCCAGCGTGTATTTATTTTTCAATTAATTCATACACGGGCGCAAATGAGTTGTGTGCTAAAATTAATATTACTCAACTAAAAAATGCATGCTAATCGATCGAAATACTGAATTAATGCTAATAGATAAGAAAATATATACTTATGTTTGTATTTAGATAGCTTAATGTCGATCACATGTGAATAATTTTTATTATTTTTTTATTGCTTAGATGGGTGATGAGCTCACAGCCCACCTGGTGTTAAGTGGTTACTGGAGCCCATAGACATCAACAACGTAAAAGCCGCCACTCACCTTGAGATATGAGCTCTAAGGTCTCAGTATAGTTACATAATATGTGGAATGTGGCCAAGATTTTTTTCAGGAATAAAGATCAGTCATCTTACACAAGGTTGTAGTCAATAATGAAGTCAGAAATGCAGTAAGCTCACTTCTGTTGTAACAATCATCACACAGGCAGTTGATTGACTGGCTAAGTGGTGTACTAGTGAGCGACTTTGACTGCTAGGTTGTGGTCTTTGATACTAACATCTGGTAAACATTTATGTGATGAACAAATCTGTTTGCTCTTTGTCTTGAAGTTTAATATCTATATATTTAACCATATATAAGTATCTATGAGTCTCAAGTTTCCATAGTTTGGGGCCAAATGATGGTGAATGATTTTTATGATTTTTCCACAGTTATCATTAATATTATTCGTTTAACCTAGCCTTTCCCAAAGTGGACGACAACGCCCCCTTGTGGGCGCTGCAGGCTTAATGGGGGGTGGTAAGAGACCCAGAAAAAAATGGGGGCGTTGTGTAGAGGCTTGGGAGGTGATTTGTAATTTCATCTAGGAGGCCTCTTAGACACTGACTGAGATCTCGCTATAGTGGTTTTTAAGTAGGTAGAAAAAATGGGGGCGCTAAAAAATAATTTATTCTCAAAATGGGCAGTAGACAAAATAAGTTTGGAACCATTAACCAAAACTGTTACTCCTAAACAGCGTGTGGGAGTGGTATTTTATAGTAAGGAATCTTATGTGATTTTAACAAATTGTTCTAGGCACATGCACGATAAGACTTATCGCAAACGCGACATGCGCAAGTGTTACAACCAGCGCGAGGTGACGCGGCGTCGTGACCGCCGCACCGGGCTCCATGACGTGGCCCACCGCGTGCTGAGCCTCCACACCCTCACCATCGACGGGCTGCCGCTGACCGTCCTCAACGTGGAGCTCATCTGCGACCGGAACGCGACCCCGTGGTGTCAGTGCCCAGAACCACCTAAACCTAAAAAGACTTGATTCAAACAAAAGTGTTTTTTTAAGGGATTTTATGACCTGGTAACAAAGACCTTTAAGTCATGTCTTAGTCTAATTTATATTTGTAATTTTATGAAAACTGATAATATGGAGTGAAATGAAATGATTATGATTAATTTGAGACATTAATCAACTGGGATGAAATTAAATTAAATGAGATGATATGGGATGAAATATAATCTCAGTAAAATGGTGGTCATTTACTGAGATTTTTTTCAGTGGACTTTTTGGAGGATCCCGAGAAGTTACGTCCGGCGGCTTTGTTGCACTTTCACAGATATTAAACAGTTAATAAACCACCGTTATTACACATTTAAACCTGACAAAACACTAAATAGACAAAATAAAACGAATCACACAACTTCACTCCTCGCGTTCCCGCCAAAAAGTCAAAACAAAAGAGTGCTAGTGACGTTCAGAAGTGGAAATGCTCAAGTTAACCGTTGTGAAATTATGTATGTGACAAAAAAAAATGTATTGTAATTACTGAATTTGAACGAATATCCTGGGATTATTTATTAATTAGTTTTAAGCCCTATGCTGCATGGCATAGCCGAATATAATTTAATTAATTTAATTCAAATTAGTTGAGTTGTTAATTACATTTTTTTGGTTTTGTTATTTCTCGTAACTATTGTATCCTAGTCCTAATTCATAGATTTACTTGAGGCTTTTATAAATTTTTATTAAACTTTATCATAGTTAATCTGCTAATGTTTATGATATTACAATTAAAGTGTGAAACGGTGCTAAACGGTTATATTATACTTACTTAGTTTTAAAACAATATCGTTTTAAAATTTGTATTTTTTATTTTATTTTATAAACTGACCTTCAAGTATCTGCTGAAGTACACTCCAATCTGTTGTATTATTTATTTAATTATTTATTTATTTATGTACACACAGAAAAGAGGACATAATACAGAGTAATAGGAAAATTATGTACAAAGGCACTGCTTATTTCTTTAAGAAATCTCTTCCAGCAGACCTGCGAGAGGATAATGAAAATAATAATAAAAAGTGATGAATGTGTGTAGAACAAATAACACATAACTAAAATAACAAATACAACATGAGAATTATAGTAATGCACATACACATAGCAAATATTGTTAAACTTGAATACAAAATATTATAAGTAACACAGTAACACTCGTATATACGAAGAGTATAGAACCATGATCATTCGGTTGACGAGAGATAAAATTGTTTGACCTTGTATTTAAAAACAGAAACCGACTTGCAAACTCGGATGTCAGCCGGCAACGAATTCCACAGTATAATTGTATTATTGCGACGCTTCCTTCAGGTTTAATGGTATCAATAAAAAATATTGATTGAAGCAAAAAAAAAAAAAAAGTATGTATGGGCAGTGGAGATCCCACACTAGTTGATGGGAAGTTTTAATGGTAGCCCATGGACCACAGCGCTACCGACCACCTTGAAACACGAGGGCGAAGTGAATTAATTGCCATGATTGCTGTAGTTCGACCCGGGACGGAAAACAAATTTTCCAAAAAAATATATACAACTTTTGATATTAAGTGAATCCCAGTGTAGCTGTAGCAGTTGTTTGTAATTGTAAATAAATTAAGTAATTTAACTTTCAATGTTTCATTATGGGTTTTCCTCGTCTCCGACTTTATTTCAAAAATCTAGAAAGTTCTTGGAGCGTTTCAGAGCCGAGAAAAAAGATTTTCAAGAGATTCATGACAGAACGTATGTAAGTTTTGTAGAGTGTCACCTTGTTACGAAGTGATAATTTACTTCGGTTGCAAATAATCGGATAGAGTCGAGCGAGTAGAAACGCAGCACAGTCTCGCACTGTCTTAATCTGGGGATCGAATGTGATTCCTCTGTCGAGGGCGACACCTATAGTAGAATCATTTTGTCGGTGCAGTTTGGGCCATAAAACATAGCCCGGCTAGGGCAGTGAGCATGTTGCGCGGGTGCAACATCATTGTCGATAAAAACAAATGAGTCATCGAAGGCAGGTAGACAGTGGTGAGGTGGTATACGAAGAGTGGTGAGACATTGTTATGTTATGAGTCGTTTGTTGTACCTACCTGCAAATTATAGTACATATTATGTCGAAGAGAAATGTGTTTTTATGCATTCGCTCTCTGAATTTCTTTAGCTACACAATGGCTACTCCTTTGTTTTGCACCAAAACGGTACAATTTATTCAAAATAATATTTGCACGTGTTGTTATCAGCAATGTGTTAAAAAATTTCACTGAAATGAAAATAGATCCCGAAAAGTTACAAAGTGTTTATTTCTGCCGTTCTCGTTAACTTGCTGCGGCGATATGTGGTGTAAGTGTTCGATTACTTTCATTTTTATCACTAACCCACAAAATGACAAAATGAAATACACTATCGATAACGCTTATCGAAAACAATAATGCGCATCACTATGCCCGTCCATAAGGCTCGTGAGTGGAAGAGAGAGTGAAATATTCGCTTCACCGCTCCGATCATTTATGACCCAAACTGCACGGACAAAATAATTCTAGTATAAGTACGTGACTTTCGAAGCCCACGTTATCGGCTGGCCAAAGATTTTATTGGGTTTACCGCACCTAATTCGCTAGCAGATGTTAGCAGTGGTGTAGGGAGGGCGACGCCCTTTGAAGAGCATGGTTGTGCTTTTCGTAGGGTTGATGTCGATGCGCCACTTCCGGCACCACTATCCTAAATTGGTAGTTGCCATCTAGGATTTAATTAACCAGTTAACAAATACCAGGCCGTAAGCTCCTTCACCCAGCAACTTAGCAGTATGCAGCGGCTTGGCTCGGCCCCTGGCATTGCTGAAGTCCATGGGCGACGGTAACCACTCGCCAGCAGGTGGGCCGTATGCGCTTCTGCCTACAAAGGCAATAAAAAAAACTTTAAAAAACTATCATTTAACGGCAACAGACTTCGAAATTAAGTGATCTTGCTAACTGGTCACCGGAGCCCATGGACATCAGCCACGTTAATGCCGCCTAGAATTCTAGCATTCTAACTCTTCGTTTTTACAGTAGGTAGGTACATGATAACTTTTTAAAAGATAATATTATATTTATTGCCATCGGTATGGAAATGTAACGTTATTTTTACAAATAGTTTTAATATTTGATAGTAATAAATATGCGCGCATAGATAGACAGTAATATCATGAATATAAATTACGCAATTAAATGAATAACTAATTTTATCCATTGGAAAGTTTTAGATACATGTCTCTTGTAGAGTTGAGATCGCTATAATCGAATTTCGACTTCTGCAATTTTGACCGAAAGAAAAAAGTCACGAATTTATATTTTTTATTTTTTATTGCTTAGATGGGTGGACGAGCTCACAGCCCACCTGATGTTAAGTGGTTACTGGAGCCCATAGACATCCACAACGTAAATGCGCCACCCAGGGCTCAGGATTAATGCGCCACCCCTAGGGCTCAGGATAAATAAAACTCCATCGAAATACTAATTGAAACATTCGTGTAGTACTTCTTATACCTGAAGACTGATCATCAATTTACCAGTGTTTTTTTTTCGCAAAAAAGAGGATTATAATGGAAGAAAACGTGTAAAATATATCGTGGTTGTCAAAGTTGAAGTTGTCAAGTTTGAAGTCGTCGTGGCCTAAAGGATAAGACGTCCGGTGCATTCGTATGTAGCGATGCAACGGCGTTCGAATCCCGCATGCGAGTACCAATTTTTCTAATGAAATGCGTACTTAACAAAGTTCACAATTGACTTCCACGGTGAAGGAATAACATCGTGTAACAAAAACCAAACCCGCAAAATTATAATTTGCGTAATTACTGGTGGTAGGATCTTTTGGGAGTCCGCACGAGTAGGTAATACCACCCTGCGTATTTCTGCCGTGAAGCAGTAATGCGTTTCGGTTTGGAGGGTAGTGGTAATTTGCATAATTACTGGTGGTAGGTGAGTGAGTCCGCACGGATAGGTACCACCATCCTGCCTAACTTGGCCGTGAAGCAGTAATGCGTTTCGGCTTGAGGGGTGGGGCAACCGTTGTACTGTTAAAACGGAGACCTTACAACTCATGTCTCAAGGTGGGTAGCAGCATTTATGTTGTAGTTGTCTATGGGCTCCGGTTACCACTTAACATCAGGTGGGCCGTGGGCTCGTCCACCTACCTCCACTTCGATAAAGCGGCACGACACGAGAACCCTCTCATCGTGGCCGCCGGTAACTACATTCCCGATCCTGCGGAAAGAATGGAAAGCCGTCGACGTCGCCCCAAACACGTCATTTCGGATCCTCCTGATCCACTAACGGTGCTGTTAGGTACCTCAAGCACCGGTCATCGTTCTCGTCGAACCCGTCGCTTGCGACGAAGGGCTCAACGAGTAAGTTAACCCGCAGATACAGCCCACTGAGTTTCTCGCCGGATTTTCTCAATGGGTCGAGTTTCCGATCCGGTGGTAGATTCTGCGAAGCACGTCTCTTGCTAGGGTTCGTGTTAGCAACGTCATCAGGTTTGAGCCCCGTGAGCTCACCTACTAGTTAAGGTTCCGCTGATATAGCCTCTCAAGGCTACCAGATTAGGTAGAAAAAAAAATACCACTTACCTAAGCAATAAAAAAAAACGAAACGGAAAGGTAACAAATTTGGGTTTTAAGCGAAATCGAAAACCTTCTTGTTGTCGAATGTCTTCCCTCTCTAGTTCCAAGCTGTCTGAATATATTATCAAGCGCAAATACAGCAAATATCGAATGAACAGAAAATAATTGTCTTTTTCACTATCGTTTCGTAGGAGCACCTCAACTAGTTTTTGAATTTTGAAAACTTTCACTAAGTACAATTAATGACATATTATTCAACGTTTTTTCTATCACTAAACGCTTTTCCCTTGACGTTCCGGTGGACTTCAGGTACCCTACGGTACTACTAAGATCATTAACACCATGCCAAGGTTAAGGTGCCATTCCAGATGTCTTCAACTAATATTGTTACTTTTAGCATTTCTATTCAACTGGTGCTCGGTTTGTTCGTCCAAAGTAGGTGAGTGTTAAACGTTTGGCCTCGCTAAGCTGATATTGAACTATTACCTTAGTTCATGGGCAAACACAACGCGAATACAGCTCTGTACCTTTAGACATAAGATTGAAGTTGTGTCTGTCAATTGTGTTGCAGATAGCAATTCATCATCATCATTATCCTCCCCTTCTCCCAGTCACATGGGGTCGGCGCAACATGTTTTCTCCTTCCATACTCTTCTATCATATACCATTTCTTCGCTCACTCCCCTCTTTCTCATTGACGCACTTCTCTTCCTCGTCTTTCGCGCAATCCATCCATTTCTTCTTAGGTCTACCTCTTCCTCTATATCCTTCCACATTCATAGTTAACTTTCTCTTACCAACCTCATTTTCATTTCGTCTCATTCTATGTCCGTACCATCCCAACGCGCACTTCTCAGCTTCTCTGTCAGAGATGCCACTTTCAGACTTCCTCTAACATATTCATTCCGTATTCTATCCATTCTGGTTACTCCACACATCGATCGCAACATTCGCAACTCTGCTGCATGCAATCGCCTTAGCAATTATGACTACGATATCCAGACCTTCGACAGTAAGATTTAGCTCTTACAATCAGTAATTCGCATATTTTAACTATAGACTTAAAATGACGAAATATTCTGAAAATACCCCTACACTCATTATAATCGGCTTTTTTAATACAATTACAAATTTATAACAAACTAGCTGTAACCGTCCGCTTCGCTGGGCATTTAAAATTAACATTATTATTTCTCACCCCCACAAATATTCTCATCATTAACGCCCCCGCAACTGGTGTTGGGAGTCCAACACTCATATAAATATTAACCTATCCATTAAGTACATGTATTTTCTACATGGATACCAAGTTTCAAGTCAATCGGATGCATGGTTCAGTAGTTATAACGGAACAGTTATAACGGTATAGTTATAATTAAAGTCGTCGTGGCCTAAGAGATAAGACGTCCGGTGCATTCGTGTTGAGCGATGCACCTGTGTTCGAATCCCAGGCGGGTACCAATTTTTCTAATGAATTACGTACCTACTCAACAAATGTTTACGATTGACTTCCACGGTGAAGGAATAACATCGTGTAATAAAAGTGAATCCCGCAAAATTATAATTTGCGTAATTACTGGTGGTAGGACCTCTTGTGAGTCCGCGCGGGTAGGTACCACCGCCCTGCCTATTTCTGCCGTGAAGCAGTAATGCGTTTCGGTTTGAAGGGTGGGACAGCCGTTGTAACTATACTTGAGACCTTAGAACTTATATCTCAAGGTGTGTGGCGCATTTACGTTGTAGATGTCCATGGGCTCCAGTAACCACTTAACACCAGGTGGGCTGTGAGCTCGTCCACACATCTAAACAATAAAAATAAAAAAAAAACCGTAAAAACCACTGTAGATTTATATATTAGTATAAATGTAATTGCAATCAGGAAATATTCGCATTAATTTTTGCTATAACATCTTTTAACAGAATTCCAAATACCAACAATCGATACGGACAAAAAGCGTCTGGCAATCATCGTTCCGTTCCGGGACCGCTTCGAAGAGCTCCTAGAGTTCGTTCCTCACATGACCGCCTTCCTGAAGAGACAAGACATCCCGTTTCACATCTTTGTGATTCAACAGAAGGATATGAATCGTTTCAATAGGGCTTCACTGATAAACGTCGGATTCTTGAAGACTCGAAGCCATTACGAATACATAGCGATGCACGATGTCGACCTTCTGCCACTTAACGACAATCTGAAGTATGAATATCCAGAAAAGGGGCCATGTCACATTCCGTCACCAGAAACGCATCCGAAATACAGCTACAAGTACTATGCCGGCGGCATAGTGTTGGTAACGAGGGAACACTACGAGCTGGTGAACGGAATGTCCAATCAGTACTGGGGCTGGGGGATGGAGGACGACGAATTCTACGTGAGATTGAAGGATGCGGGTCTCACATTCACCAGACCCAGTAATATAACAACGGGACGAAAAAACACATTTAGGTGAGCCGATGCTACAGTCACTATAATGAAATGACGCCATAGACACGTCCGTATGGATCCATTAGATCAAATAACTCTTTTTTTTTATCCTACCTATGCTGATAGCCTTGAGAGATTATTTTAGCTTTAGCCTAGCGTGTAGGTGAGCTCTAGGGGTTCAAACCGGAGGTGTTGCTAACACTGGCCCTAGCAAGAGCACTGCTTCGCAGAATCAGCTACCAGATCGGAATCGCGACCCACTGAGAAGATCCGGCGAGAAACTCCTGCATAGACGCCTTCAGCTCTAACACAAAGAGCAGGCTTAGGGACCCCGGTAACCGTACTCGTCGAACTCGACAAAGAGTTCGATGCGCAATGTAACCCATGCATCAGCTCGTTGAGTTTCTCGCCGGATCTTCTCAGGGTCGCGATTCCAATCCGGTAGTAGATTCATTCACGAAGCAGCTATTCTTGAGCTATTAGGTTAAAGCTGAAGGCATCTAATGCAAAGGTTATTGCATCTGATGGATCCGTAACGACGTGAAAGTCGTTATGAAGTTTCTTGAGACATGACGGATTTTACCAAGTGTTGTCTAGGGACTACGGGAATCACTTAAAGCGAAGCGAAAAACAATAATACGTAGATATCTGAAGTAAGATTAGCATACTATTGAAATTAAAACCATTAGATGTCTGCTAATGAAATTTGCATTTGTCTTTTTGTTAAAATAAATACAAAACGGTTAATAGCAAATTCTATTAATACATTTAGCTAAATAATTTATGCAGTGGAACAATGAAAACGTCAGATCGATTCGGTACCTCGCTGTGATGACGCGATGTCTGTGTGCCGCAGTAAGAGGAGACGGGGTGCCGAGAGATTTGAACAATTAAAGAGCACGGTAGTGGTATACAGAAGGAAACGGGAATGCATCTGTGTGGGACTAGATACGTGAATAAACTCACGTCCAACCTGGTGGTGGCAGGACACTGGAGGCCATTGACCTTGCACCGTCATATGACCCACTATGAGACATGAGCTCGAAATCTCAGTCGTATTGTATAACGGCTACCCCACCCTTCAAAACAGAACACAGGCAGGGAGGGTACCTACCCACCAGTGATTCAAAGCTTCATTTTCCACCTTCGTACTAGCAGCTTTTTTTTCCTACCTATGCTGATAGCCTTGAGAGACTATTTCAGTTTCGCCCTAACATGTAAGTGAGCTCACGGGGCTCAAACCTGACGACGTTGCTAACACGAACCCTAGCAAGAGCCGTGCTTCGCGGAATCTACTACCGGATCGGAAACGCGACCCACTGAATAGATCCGGAGAGAAACTCAGTGGGCTGTGTATGTGGGTTAATTAACTCGTCGAGCCCTTCGTCGCAAGCGACGGGTTCGACGAGAACGATGACCGGTGCTTGAGGTACCTAAAAGCACCGTTAGTGGATCGGGAGGATCCGAAATGACGTGTTTTGGGAGACGTCGACTGCTTTCTATTCTGTCCGCAGGATCGGGAATGGATAATCTTAATACTTTAAACCCTATTATATCACTACATAGTATAAAACAAAGTCGCTTTCTCTGTCCTTATATCTGTCTGTCCCTATGTATGCTTAAATCTTTAAAACTACGCAACGGATTTTGATGCAGTATTTTTAATAGATAGAGTAATTGAAGAGGAAGATTTATATGTATTATACATATAAACCTTCCTCTTCATCCATTAAATAGTGGAGAAATCAATAATAAATTACAGTTTCCGAAGCGAAGCGAGGGCGGGTCGCTAGTAGATAATATATAGATTCGTAATGTTTTGTTAAAGGCATATCCACGACGACGCGTATCGTGTCCGGGACAAGCGGCGGTGTTACAACCAGCTCGAGATGACGCGGCGTCGTGACCGCCGCACCGGACTCCATGACGTGGCCCACCGCGTGCTAAGCCTCCACAGCCTCACCATCGACGGGCTGCCCCTGACCGTCCTCAACGTGGAGCTCATCTGCGACCGGAACGCGACCCCGTGGTGCCAGTGCCCGGAAATGCGAGAACCCGAAATGCCTTTTAAATCAAACTACGAGAATCACGTGTTTCATGAATTCAATTTGTGTTATAAAAATAAATGAGTGATTTATGCCTTTTTTGGAACGTTTTTATTGGTGTGGATATAACTACGAACGGAAAAATCTTTCAGTGAGCGGGTTTTTCTTCCTGCCTAAGCTAATAGCTTTAAGAAGCCATTTTAGCGTTTTTTTTTATTGCTTAGATGGGTGGACGAGCTCGCAGCCCACCTGATACTAAGTGCCTACTGAAGCCCATAGACATCTAAGACGTAAATGCGCCACCCACCTTGAGATATAAGTTCTAAGGTCTCCACGTATAGTTACAACGGCTGCCCCACCCTTCAAACTGAAACGCATTACTGCTTCACGGCAGAAATGAGCAGGGTGGTGGTATCTACTCGCGCACTCACAAGAGGTCCTACCACCAGTAATATACTGTATAATAACAGCCCTTAGTTTCCGCTCCGGTGCTAGTAGATCCTGCGAAGCACAGCCCTTGCTAGGGCCAGTATTAGCAACACCTCCGGTTTGAGCCCCGAGAGCTCACCTACACGCTAGGGTAACGCTGATATAGCCTCTCAAGGCTATCGCATAAGTAGAAAAAAAAGTCGTCTCGTAAATTTGCTGTTTCGATTTAATTACACCCTGTATAATAGCGACGGTGACTGCTGTTGTATGACTGACTGCCGGTGACTGCCCTGTATATATAAGTATACTACTTAGCTGTACCCGTCCGCTTCGCTGGGCATTTAACATTAACATTATTATTTCTCACCCCCACAAAGTTTCTCATCATTAACGCCCCCGCAACTGGTTTAGGGAGTCCAACACTCATATAGATATTTGCCTATCCATTAAGTACATGTATTTTCTACATGGATCCCAATTTCCAAGTCAATCGGATGCATCGGTCAGTAGTTATAACGGAACATCCGTAAAAACCTCTGTAGATTTATATATCTGTAAGTATATATTAATACGTGAACAAAAACTTTGTATCCCTTTTTACGAAAATTGCGTGGATGGAGGAGTATGAAATTTTCCACACTTATAGAGAATATAGAGAAGTGCACAATGCTAATATTTTTTTTAAATAGTGCATAAAAGGTACATTAAATTAATAAAGAAAACATTACACACACTACCATGTATTTGACACACACACGCATGCATACTATTTATTGTCAAACTTTTGTTCTTGACGTCTGTAGTCAAATCGAGAATAGATTAAAATATTGTTTGTCTTTATTAATATTTTTCTATAGTATAGTCTTGGCGTTGAAAATACAATCATAATAGTACACAAACTTACAATTCCAATTAATTATAGTCGAATTTCGACTACTGCGGGACCTCTAGTTAGTATAGATTTATCAGTCTCGTCGAAGACAGAAACGAACGATGTATGTAGTTAAGTATTATTTAAAAAAAAAGTATAACAAAATATGTTTATCAGTGTCTGGTACCCATAACACAAGGAACTCTAAACTAAGGCCGGATGACCGTGCGTAATTTGTTTCCAGTTATATATCTATTTATTCGGAAAACTTTTCTTCTGGATGCGTAGATTCGAACCCCGGTACATTCGCATCGCCCGGTACACCTCTTATCCTTTAGGCCGTGTCGACTTCAACATTTTGTATTCACTAGTACAACTTAGATCACCGTGCGTATCGATCCAACATATTCACACAATCGATACAATCGCGCACAAAATAAAAATAGGGTTTTTAAATAAAATCAACGTAAACATAAAATTAAATATTTATTATAACAACCAAAGTTTCAAGTAAGTACATGGAATAGTTCAACGAATAATTCATATATACATTACAACCGATACAACTTGAACATAACATAAATAACACGAAAGTATATAATTATATTTTTTAATCCAATATTAAGTTTAACATTACTAACGTAAATACATTTAAAAACATGCACAAACAAAAAAAAAAGGGATATTTCACCTGAAAAATCCTGAAAGACGCGAGATAATTATATATATATACCGTGCATGTGTTTGTATATTGTATAATGTAGTCTGGTTGTTTCACATTAAGTAATGCACCTACCACAGGATTCTCTACACCACCCTTGGTTGACTAGTAGAGAATGCCTCAGGCATTAAGTCCGCCATTGTACTTATGTGCATTAAGTTGAATAAATAAATAAATAATTCGTTATGAAAATAAATTACTGCTCTCGACAATAAACCCTGAAGGTTTCTCTTAGCTTTTATATAAGAATGTAATATTAATTAAACAAGCCATATACTCAATCGAGTTAGCCGCCTACACTAATCTTATTTCTGATAATGTAATAAGTATTAACAGTGTCTGAACGCAAATCTACGCAAATACAATTGGATAAAAAGAAATTAATTACTAATCTGATAATTGAAGATTTTCGGATCCTAAAGAATTTATCAAGCGACTATTAAAATTTCGATTGTATGAAAAAAAACTTTAGCCGATATGGTGGCGGACTAAGTAACGCTCGCGATTGCTGAACCGTAGGTCGTAGGTTCGATTCCCATCGAGTAACTATACTCTATAGTCGGATTTTTAATTAGACGAAGCCAGCTGACAGTAGCTAATGTCACTTTGTGAAATAATGTTGCTATATTTAAAGTAATAGTGATGCGTTCAGTTCTCGTTCAATCACATAAATGAACAATGAGTGTGAAGAGTTACTCATTAATTTCAAACTATAAAAGAATATTATTTATATTTTACAATAAAATTGTATTAAAGTGATCCAATATAATAATATGTTACTAGTAGTATGTAACTACAATCAGTTTTTTTTATTTTCATTACCTATGTACCTATAATTGTTATATTTTATACATCTATAGTTTCAACTATATGATGCATTGGAAATAGGACAGTCTTACAAGCTTCCTCGCAATGTTTTTCTTAATGTTTAAAACACTCGGTATTCAGTACAGGTAGATACCATAGGAACATAATGTTTCGTCGAAAACTCGTTGGTATGTACAAAGCACGGCTAAAATTCGAACCCCGTGCCCGATATCGGCAGTTCGGCACACTAACTATTCACTAGACAATCGAGGCAATTTCATTAATTCAGGAGTTTTTTCAATCGTTCACTTTGTCACAACACTATTTTTATTTCATCAAAAACTGACAACACAGTAAACGTCAGTTTACTTCGTCTAATAAAAAATCCGACTATAAGTCTGGCCTTTTAATATATACAGGGTGTCCCAGAAAGAATGAAGAAGAATTTAACACCAGGTGGGCTGTCCTATAAAAAATTAATAAAAAAAAAGCATGGATAATCCTGAAACACCTCATAGTAGAGCTATTAGGGGCCACAAAAAAAAACTCAGGTAGTACCCAAATTACGTATTTAAAAAAAAAGTTGTTGTTTCCATACTGCTGTGCATTTCTGGAATATACAACAGCTACAAATAAATGAAATCCATAGGCTTTTTGGTGTTATAATATTCTACATGGACTGTAACTAATGAATATGCAGGAAATAGTATGAGTAGCTAGTGTAATTTTTTTTTAAAGTTAATCTGAACTTAAATTTTAATCATGAAATTTGGTAGTTTTTCTTTATTTTTAATTTGGATACTAACTAAGAAAGATTTTTTTTTATTTTTGAGTCCCGTATAGCTCTGCTATTAGGTGTTTCAGGATTATCCATTCTTTCTGGGACACCCTGTATATATACATAGAAATTTGTATATAAGTACGTATATCAGTCTCTGATTCCCATAATACAGACAATCCAAAATTGAGGACAGGATTAATGGAAATTAAATTAAAAACGCCACTAGAAAACGGCTCGATCTTAACCTGTATACATACATACAGACAATACCTACATTGGAAGATTATCGATCGAAAAATATATATACATAATTGTTTTCAAAGTCTCTAATTACACAATCTATCGTGATACGTGATAAAATTTTAGGGTTTTATTTAAACACTAGCGACCCGCCCTCGCTTCGCTTCGGAAACATTAAAACACACATGAAAACAAAAAATAATTTTTTTTTAAAAATTAAAAAAAGTAGCCTATGTTCATCAGGGACAATGTCGGCTTCTAATGGAACAAGAATTTTTCAAATCGGTCCAGTAGTTTCGGAGCCTATTCGAAACAAACAAACAAACAAATCTTTCCTCTTTATAATATTAGTATAGATATAGAAGTATAGATTCCTTTCAAACGATAAGATCGTAATTAATTAACGATAAAAAACATATAAATAGCATTAGGTTGTATGGTTTTTAAATATCCCCCGCCCCGCTGCCCTCCTGGCGTAGTGTGAATTTCAAAGTATGTTTTCATTAGGTACTCTTTTTATTATTATTATTGTATTTCATCTTCGAGCCGATCAATTGCCAATGTTATGTACGCCATTATTGTCACATGCATCGGGCCATAAATCAAATACTTCAAGTTATTTTCAATGTTAAATATTTGTGATGTGGCAGTACTTTTTTAAATAAATAAATAAATAAGTGTGAGTGCGTTCCCGGTACAAAGGTCCTCTGTATGATACGCCTAGATTTTATGTAGTAGTATTATGGTCCTATTTTATTTACAGAGGAGTACCATGAAAAGGGTGGGAGCAAATGGCGTAGAGTGATCCATAATAACCTTTTGTTGCGAGGAGGTGGTCGTGACTCTCAGCATTGAGGAAATCGAAGGAGGAGGAGACCATGAAAAAATCACGCCAAATGTTATTGATTTCAAAAGAAAAGCCCGTCATTAGGTGATCATCGAATCGTTTTATCAGAACTTATTAAGGATATCGTAACGCCCCTAGGGATGACAACTTTCCATCTTATGTGCCGTCTTCTCGTTCGCTTTCTAAGAGATTTATATCGAATCCGGAGTGCGAGAAAGAGACAAAAAAAAACTTCACACGATTTTATATGGCAACGATTTCTGTAGAATCACTACATAGTATAAAACAAAGTCGCTTTCTCTGTCCGTATGTACGCTTAAATCATTAAAACTACGCAACAGATTTTGATGCGGTATTTTTAATAGAGAGAGTGATTGAAGAGGAAGGTTTATATCTATATATATATAAAAATGAAACCCGTTTTCCGTTGTCACGACATAACATGAAAACGGCTTGACCAATTTGGCTAATTTTGGTCTTGAATTATTTTTGGAAGTCCAGAGGTTTAAAAGGTATAAAAATATGAAAATTCTCGGAATTAAATAAAAATAACAATTTTGTTTTCCCTTTGACGTGTCCCCCGTCGGACGGATTCCTTTTGTTTGTTTTAAGTTTATTCTATATAAAAGTCTAGGTCTTTTATTTATCGATTGAGGCACTACGAAGTCTGCCGGGTCAGCTAGTGTATAATAACATCCATTAAATAGTGGAGAAATCAATAATAAATTACAGTTTCCGAAGCGAAGCGAGGGCGGGTCACTAGTGTATTTATATAAATCTATATTAACTTATGATTCAATCGCCTAAATACATTTGATGATAAGGTGTTCTTAGTTCTTTATTTATTTTTAACTTTAACGTCAATTAAAGCTTCGACTTGTCATTTATGTTGAAATGAGCGATGGTTGTTCACCAAAACGATTACGGGTCCTCATTAGTCCGTTTTAAGCAAAAAATTTAACAATAATTACAAACATTCACATTCTATATATTTAAACAATAATTTCAACTAATTGAATTATTTTAAATTATCACAATATATATTTATTTATTTGTAACGTACATATTATGTATTAAAATATTAATAATTATTATAATTCTAAGTAAACCGATATAAAAGTTATGAGACATTTTTTTTATAAATAGCGTCATGAATAGTTTTTTTTTTCAATAGTTTTTTTCTTCATATTATATGTATGTATCACACTAAGCTTTGTTCATATATATCACTAACCCCAAATAAATTACTATGTTAACAATAATAACAAAAACAACGAGCTGTAGTTTCCAACACAGCGATATTATACATACAGGGCGTTTAAAAACGAATTCGTTAATTTCTATTTGCATTTAAATCAAAAATCGATAGCTTCGTTCTGTCGTAGATATAATAATTAAGCGAGTGATAGTTTCTTTGTTCACGAATTGAAACTAAATGAGTCGAATAAAATGAGATGACTACAAATTTCTAAAAATTAAACATTAACACAGTATCAAATTTCTAAAAGCGAACAATCAAATAGGGTTGCCACGTTCTATCAACTTTTTGAACGATAACAACAAGAGAATAATCAAATAAATAAAAAAATCCAATACGATTTTAAATCTACATTAAATTATGCATTGAGATGTCTTTTTCTCGAATTAGATATTTTAATGAATACAAACTTTATTTTCTAACGTGATAAAGTTTGTTTTTGCGTGTTCGAAAATGAGCGAAAATGAGCATGTTTTTGAGAATCCGAACGTGCTTTACTATATAACATACTGTAATAGTATAGCAGTGATGAGATATATCGAAATGTTAAAGAAATTTTCACAATTGAATTCAGGCGAATCCTCGATGCTATCCAAAGCTATCATAGAAGCTTATATCTTTTAATGTAAGGACGTGCGTAATTAACTGCACCACATGACAATACCGAAAAAGCTATTATTTTGTATTGTATAAAGCTTCAAAGCTCACATTCGTATTTTTCGGCCGAAGTTTTCCTTCAAATTCTTAATCGCGACATAAATACTTAAAAAGCACAATTTTACTAACGCTCAAAAAGCTAAAGAACGTAACGTATTTTTCTATATCGACATGCACGGATCGGGAAGCTTAATAGATAAAGAGTGGAAATCCTTTGGCGAATTTCGCGTCCTTTTTCGATTTACGAGTGAGAAACGAGAGAGACAATAACCCATTTATAATTCGCTACCATGTCTTAAATTTTTCTAAAGAAGCTAATCTATAATGTTTTTATGAAAGAATATATTCGCAAAAGCGTCTAGGCCAAAGCATATCCACTGAGTTTCTCGCCATATCTACTCAGTGGGTCACGATTCCGACCCGGTAGTAGACTCAGCGAAGCACTGCTCTTGCTAGGGCTACTGTTAACAGTTCTCTCAAGTTGAGCCCGTGGTGAGCTCACCTAACGATCCGCGTGAAGTCGGAATAGTCCCTTAGGCTACCAACGACTAAGTAGCGCGAAAAACGCCAAAGCAATTCCACTTAACACATTGTACGCCGGTATGAATCAATGATTACGTAAAGAAAACATTTAAAATTTGGTACATTTTCATAAAACAATAAAAAAATTAAGATCGGCGTAATCATGGCAACAGAAGGCGGATTACCAAGCAACAGAATCCCGCATTATCGCAGGGCCGGCGTTAAAGCGAGATTCCGAACCCCGCATTATCGCAGGGCCGGCATTAAAGCGAGATTTCAAATCCCGCATTATCGGAGGACCGGTATTAGAGCGAGATTTCGAATCCCGCATTATCGCAGGGCCGGCATTAAAGCGAGATTTCGAATCACGCATTATCGCAGGGCCGGCATTAAAGCGAGATTTTAAATCCCGCATTATCGGAGGACCGGCATTAGAGCGAGATTTTAAATCCCGCATTATCGCAGGGCTGGCAAATCCCGCATTATCGCAGGGCCGGCATTAGAGCGAGATTTCGAATCCCGCATTATCGCAGGGCCGGCATTAAAGCGAGATTTCGAATCCCGCATTATCGCAGGGGCGGCATTAAAGCGAGATTTCGAATCCCGCATTATCGCAGGGCCGGCATTAAAGCGAGATTTTAAATCCCGCATTATCGCAGGGCCGGCGTTAAAGCGACAAACTTCGAATCCCGCACTATCACAGGGTCGCCAGCGTACAATGCGTCAGAACAAACATCGAATACGACACTGGCTACATACGACGTGGTCATGCACACAGGGCGGCTCGCGCCTCGGTCACGTCGCGGCGCCGGCGTGTCGCGCTCACGGGGCGGACCGCGTCGGCGCGCAACACGTCAGCTACAATGCGCAACCGCTTCCCTACCAACAACACAACACCAAAGTTAAAACCGAACGAAGGGGATGCGCGAACGAAAGAGGGATTAACAAAAAACAACAAAACAAAAACAGAGAACTTAAATGAGTATAATTCAAACAAACAAACAAAATTGGTTTTTAATACGCTCTTTTATTAGCTTCAGACGTATGTATGTTTAGTATGTAACGGAATCTTTGAACATGTTTTTGACCCCCTTCAAAACGTCGGATTAACTCGAAATTTGGTATACTTATTAAGAATGACAATGAAAATGAAAAATAAAGAATAGTTTAAAAAAATAAAACAAAATACGCTTTTATAGAAAACCCAACTAAAAAATAGAAAATAATCCTTAATAAATTTGAATTAAAAATAGTGTAAGAAAAAATGATTTTATTGTAAAAAAAAGCGTGTGGTGCATGGTATCAGTAGTTATAAATATTTTATGAACAGATATGAGTAGAAAGGGTTATTTTGATAATATCCTGAAAAGCACTCCACGTTTTTTTTTTACAATAAAATCATTTTTTCTTACACTATTTTGAATTCAAATTTATTAAAATTTATTATGTGATAACGTCAGTAGCAAAATTATTCCAAGTGCTACGTTCTGACGTCACTTGAGATATAAACGTGTCACGAGCCAACGCTTGGGGCGATCGTGCCTCTCTATCGCGTGTTCCTCGCTCTCGCTTGCACGCTCAAGCTCAGGCGGAACGTGACACTTTTTCGTGCATGCAGTCGGTGTTCATCGATATATAACATCGTCAAAAAAAAAACAAAAAAATATTAATGCTTTGAGCGACTCGTATTTGGCTGGAGGAGTTCTAATTGACAGGACCAATCGACGCGTCTTAAAAAAAAACATATTTCGAATTTTCTATTTTCAGAACTTTCATGAGCGCATTTAATTGTTTAGCATCCATTGCTGGTTGATAACAAGGCGGTTTAACACCTTACAAACGCTGTCAACACGTTTTTTTTTTAAATATATATGTATTATAGAAACGAGAGGTATTATAAACGTGTATTTGATATTTTATAAATTCAATAAATATTTAGACCGTCATTATCAGGCATTGACAATTAAAGTACTTTAGCATAAATTAAAATAACATTAAAAATATTAAACATTCTTTTGCAATTTCAAACTGTCGTAATAATTACAATGGCTTTTTTATCTCAAAATTAACACTCCTAAATATATGGATCTTTTCGCATTAAAAGTGTACAATTTCCAAAAACATTGGAAATTGAGTTAATATGCGGAATCATTTGATATCATCAGTATTTTTCTCATAAATACTGTCAAAAGAGCGTTGTTTATTTTTTTTTTTTATTTTTTTTTAGTTTACCTATTTTTTAACTACTAGTAACAAAATTAATACATAATTTTATCTTACTTTAAAAGACAGATAATGTAACTGGTAAAAAATAAAAAATAAACGTTGCAAATATGATTAATATTAAAAATATCACAATATGTTAAACCTTTAAAACACTCTCCTGTAAAATTAGTAAGTTTTGAGATTATACAGTTTTAATGCGAGAAGACGATATTTTGTTGAATTCAGTGGTTGGACAAATAAGATAAATAAAATTAAGGGATATTATAAAAAAGAAAACAATGAAAATGGTTGCCTTTAGCGAAATTTGGCCTAAGTTTGAAACTATAATTACGTTTTACTGGGATGTAATAATAATTGAAGAATGCAATGCAATGCTGCCTATAAGCATACTAAGCCGAAAAGACAAGAAAAAATATAGTATATTTAAAAAATAGCTGAATAAACTGCGTTAAATATTTTGTTACTTTTGTGCTTGTACCGGGCTTAGCTTAGTAGTCTGTGTCGAGTAGTAAGTAAGACTGTACTAAGCTAAGCCCGCTACATCATTATTCATCATCATCATATTAAATTATTTATCAAGCCTTATCGTTGAATAAAAAAAAATGACACATGATAAATAAACAAAGAAATTACGCTACCAAGTCCAGTGTAAGGCAATTAATATACTTAGTCTGGCCATAAATACTGTTACAATTAAAAATAAACAAAATATTACATTTGAATTTGGAATCTGTCATTTTTATATGATTGCTCATTGGTTTTCTCATTTTGGCGCCAATACATTGTACAATATTTTGCGATATTAAAATGTTGTGGGGTGATAAAGGGAACCGAACCGCTGTGATTGCATTACACAAAGTAGGTATGGAGCCAAATGCAATTTTAAAAACTCTCCATACGCTTGGTATTAGGAAAATTTTTGTGTACCGGGCTATTAATAGGTGCAATGAGACCTCCTCTGTTTGTGACAGAAAAAGATCTGGCCGTCCACGTAGTGTTCCTACGAGAAATGTGGTCAAAGCAGTAAGGGAAAGAATTCGAAGAAATCCTGTCCGAAAGCAAAATATTTTATTTCGGGAGATGAAGATAGCACCTAGAACCAGGTCGCGTATTTTAAAAGATGACTTAGGACTTGCAGCCTATAAGAGACGTACTGGTCATTTTTTAACTGATAATTTAAAAGAGAATAGGATGGTAAAATCGAAACAACTACTGAAGCGGTACGCAAAGGGAGGTCATAGAAAAATTATGTTTACGGATGAGAAAATTTTTACAATTGAGCACCATTTTAACAAACAAAATGACTGTATTTATGCTCAAAGCTCTAAGGAAGCTTCCCAATTAGTCGACAGAGTGCAACGTGGGCCCTATCCGACTTCAGTGGTTTGGTGGGATATTAGCTATGAAAGAGTGACTGGGCCATACTTTTGTGAAAAAGGTATCAAAACATCGGCACAAGTGTATCAAGATACCATTCTTGAGAAGGTAGTGAAGCCCCTTAACAACACCATGTTCAATAATCAAGAATGGTCCTTCCAGCAAGACTCGGCGCCAGGTCATAAAGCTCGGTCTACGCAATCTTGGTTGGAAACGAACGTTTCGGACTTCATCAGAGCTGAAGACTGGCCGTCGTCTAGTCCGGATCTTAATCCGCTGGATTATGATTTATGGTCAGTTTTAGAGAGTACGGCTTACTCTAAACGCCATGATAATTTGGAGTCCCTAAAACAATCCGTACGATTGGCAGTGAAAATTTTTCCCATGGAAAGAGTGCGTGCTTCTATTGATAACTGGCCTCAACGTTTAAGGACTGTATTGCAGCCAATGGAGACCACTTCGAATAAGCTTTTTATACTTTAAATTGTTTTTTACACTGTAAAAACAGTTTGTACACTGTAAAAGTAATAAATGTTATTTGCCATAGATTTTTTTTTGTTTTTTATTTGTAACAGTATTTATGGCCAGACTAAGTATATAATCAAGAAGCGTAAGTCCAATCAATGGAAAATGTTTCTAGTCTCCCATACGTTTTCTAAAATAATATTACAATTTCTGATATTTCGATTACTTCACAGTATTCATCGTCCCGAAATTTGGATGTCTTTTTTTTTAATGTTTAGATGGGTGGACGAGCTCACAGCCCACCTGGTGTTAAGTGGTTACTGGAGCCCATAGACATCTACAACGTTAATGCGCAACCCACCTTGAGATATAAGTTCTCAGTATAGTCACATCGGCTGCCCCACCCTTCAAACCGAAACGCATTACTACGTCACGACAGAAATAGGCAGGGTGGTGGTAACTACCCGTGCGGACTCACTCGCCTACCACCAGTAATTATGCAAATTACCACTACCCTCCAAACCGAAACGCATTACTGCTTCACGGCAGAAATACGCAGGGTGGTAGTACCTACTCGTGCGGACTCCCAAAAGATCCTACCACCAGTAATTTGGCAAATTATAATTTTGCGGGTTTGATTTTTATTACACGACATTATCTTCACAACTTCACCGTGCTTTCAAACCGAAACGCATTACTGCTTCACTGCAGAAATAGGCAGGATGGTAGTACCTACCCATGCGGACTCAAAAAAGGTCCTACCACCAGTAATTACGCAAATTATAATTTTGCGGGTTTGATTTTTATTGCACGATGTTATTCCTTCACCGTGGAAGTCAATCATGAACATTTGTTAAGTACGTATTTCATTAGAAAAATTGGTACCCGCCTGCGGGATTCGAACACCGGTGCATCGCTACATAATATGAACGAACCAGACGTATTATCCTTTAGGCCACGACGACTTCATAAATTTTAACTAAATATTATTAAAAATTAATATTAGTTTCTATTATTCTAGTTTACACGAATCAAAGAGATATTCAACTAGATAAATCTTTATAGGGAAATATATTATATACAATTTAGGTGGCATCTACAATAAGGGTAGAAAGAGACATATATATTTTTTTAATTTTATATTATTTTTCGTTTAGATTAAGATATTTACTCGAAATGTGTGAGTAGCTCGATGTTGTCTGCAAACTCTGCGTGTACTTGTGTTTAGAAGCAGTGAATACTTGTGCGAGGGAGAGCATGATGGATTTAGGCTTGATACCGGCTTGGTCCTGTTTATCGCACCGCCTTTAAGGTTAGAATAAATCCAATTAAATTTGATCCAATATTTTAGATTTAAAATGAGACCATTTTTTTTCTTCGAAAAACCAATTTGAACTCATTTTCAAAGGAGACTGTCTTTACATTTTCAAATACTCCCCATTCAAGCCCCTCAAATCAAGCCGCCTGGGCCTCACGGACCTAAGCGTAAATCCATCATTAGTGGGGGGTGGTAAGTTTTTGGAAACCATACTGACGGTGGAAGACGACAGACAAGTCCTACATTTTTTTTATTGCTCCGATGGATGAACGAGCTCACGGCCCACCTGGTTATCGTAAATGGTTATCGAAGCCCATGGACATCTACAACGAAATGCCGCCACCCACCTTGAGACGTGAGTTGTAAAGTCTCAATTTTAACAGAACAACGGCTGCCCCGCCCTTCGAACCGAAGCGCATTATTTCTTTACGGCAGAAATAGGCAGGGTGGTGGTACCTACTCGTGCGACCTCTACATACGATTTTCGGAGACTCTACGTCATTTATATCCGACAATACAGGACACACCGACCTTAGGACACTTCCTTCTTATAATATTGTTTTGAATGCGTATTTGTGCTGTCTTTTGTTATATTGCGCGATATTTGTGCATTAACTTCTCATCAGACCTTGAGACATGAGGTCGTATTCTCAATTGTGCATTAACTTCTCATCGGACCTTGAGACGTTTGAGGTCGTATTTTCAATTTAGCCACCGTGTAAACTGAAATCCATTACCGTTATGCGGTAAGTAATCAAATCGATTTGGCACCAGAACTGTATATTAAGACTTTTGTGTAATCACACATTTCGAGTTTTTTTTTTCCGTATTTTAGATTAAATATTTTTATTTTTAATAAATTCTATAATAATAAATAAAATACGATAAAATGGAAGATTAAATATATTTTTTTTCTAAATTCGAAATAGAATACATATATTATTATAATAGATATAAGTAGGAGTTTCATAATTGAATTGACTTTCTAATTTATTTATTTTTGTAAATTTGGCAATGTTTTTGGCTTTTAATTCTTTTCGAATACAATTATGGAGGTTCCATTGAATAAATTTTAGATAATATATTTAGTCGACGCTGACGACACGCTAATAAAATAAGTTATATTATATTTTTAATATTTCAACTTTACAAATAGACTACACATCCGTAAATTTAAAAGTAAAAAGAGTTGAGTGTTGCTAGATTTATCTAGAGTGTTAGTGTTGCTAGATATATTTAAATTATCCCAGTGTTACCATATAGGGTTACCGTATCGAAGCGTTGAGCAAGTACCGTTTTTTATTTGTTCAAACGACAAAATTTACATACGAACACATCCCGTAGTATGTGTTTTACTTTTTTTTTTTGTAGAAAGAAATTCAAGTACATTACCTATTTCTCATATTACACAAACATTGCTGTCTCTACATTAATTGATTGTAGAGAGAAAGAAAAAAAAGGTCTTATAAAACATAGTAAAATATTGTCAAGTGGAAGTGAAGGTTCTGAAACATTGTGTGGCGGCGGTATGGCGGCTGCTCACACGACGGCCTCCGAGTCGCTCAGCACGTGGATGCCGTGCTTGGTCAGCAGCAGACGCACGATGTCCTCGCAGCTCCGCGACCCCCGCGCCCCAACCCCCGGCCCCCGCACCGCACCCCCCAACCCTCGCCCCGCACTGGCCTGGTCGCACAGCTTGCTCGCTTCCGATCGACTCGTCTTAACGTCGGCCGCGCACCGCCCCTTCGAGGAGCCGCGGGGGGGCGAGGGAGGCCGCGCGGGGGGGTCGCCGCCATACGGGTGAGGACTCACCTTGTCGCCGGCCGCGGCGTGCTGGGTGACGTCACTAACGATCTTGACCGCCTTCCCGGGCACGTAGCCGGGGGGCACCCTGTCCACGTACGCCAGCTTCGGTTTCACGCCGTCGACCGGACTGACCGAGTCGGTGCGGGAGCTCGATATAAGAAAGTTAGTTTTTTTGGCGCGCCTCCCAGGCGGCGGGCGCGCGGTTGATGACGTCACGTCGCGCAGACTCGCGTGCTCACTGTCCCGGGCGGCGTGCGAGAGAAGCGTCCGTTAGTACACGTGAGTATCGGGTTAGCGCGGGTGGTGGTGGTGGTGGTATACTCACGGCGCGGCGGCGTAGAGCGCGTGGCGGGCGGCGTAGGCGAGCACGGCGTCGTCGGTGAGGTAGCGCGCGCTCTCGCCTCGCCGCAGCAGCCGCCGCACCACGGTGGAGCTCACCTCGTTGACCACGTGGTTGGGCACCAGCAGGATGTTCCTCTACGTTACAACAAACAAACACACCCCCAATTATTTTATGTACTCATTTTTACAACGATAAACAAAAATGCAATTTGCACACGGCAACTTTTTTTTTTAATGATTGATAGATTACTGGTGGCCCGAAGGCCTTTCCAGTTTCACCAGGACAGGTGGGCGAGCAAAGGCTCAGCCAGGAAGGGACGGCACGGCAACATAGAAACCTTCAAAAATATTCTTTCTCATTCTCTGGCAAACTCAATACCATGTTTATCTCTTTTTAGTTTCAGTTTCATAGAGTTTCAAATACAAAGTCGCTAAAGGTTTTTTTTTATTGCCTAGATAGGTAAACGAGCTCACAGCCCACCTGTTGTAAAGTGGTTACTGGAGCCCATAGACATCTACAACGTAAATGCGCCACCCACCTTGAGACAAGCTCTAAGATCTCAAGTATAGCTACAACGGCTGCCCCACCCCTAAAGCCGAAACGCACGGCAGAAACAGGCAGGATGGTGACACCCACCCATGCGGACTCACAAGAGGTCCTACCACCAGTGAAGAAGTGAAAAATGATTTTACCAGACCACTTAGTTTGACCACTTAGTTTCTATATCTATCTCTCTCGAACGCAACTGTTAGAGGGAGACGACTGGTGCGTCACGTAACAGTGGTCTGCGTATATGGGTAAATGTGTATGCAGAGTACAGAGTGCTCTTAATTGAATAAAAAACAAATTGATTTAGGGGAATGATACCCCACCCCACTAGACTTATTACGCAGTTTTAGTAATAAGCCAGTTTTTTTGGCGGGAACGCGAGGAGCGAGGTTGTGTTTGTTTTATTTTGTCCATTTAGTGTTTCTTCAGGTTTAAATGTGTAATAACGGTGGTCTATCTGTTTAATATCTGTGAAAGTGCAAAAATGTGGGAAAATGAAACAAAGTCGCTGGACGTAACTTCTTGGTATCCTCCAAAAAGTCCACTGAAAGTCTCAGTAAATGACCACCATTTTACCGAGATTATATATTTTCATTCCATATCATCTTATCTCATTTCATTTAATTTCATCCCAGCTGATTAATGTCTCAAACTAATCATCTTCATTTCATTTCACTACATATTATAATTGTTCATAAAAATAAGATTAAAAATTAAAATAAGACGTGACTTAAAGGTCTTAGTTACCAGGCCTAAAATCCCTTTAAAAAAAGTTATAAGTCATATATGTTAATCTGTGGTTAACGCGTCAGATATCCATCGCGGTCGCTGATACCAACAAACATGTAACTATATTTGTTTTATTAACCTCACATTACCTTCTCTATGTGTACAGTTCACGGCTTACCCTGTGCTTATAAAGTATGTCAGATTCGTGAATAAACTTGGAGGGGTTACTGCCTGCCCTGGTGACCACCACTAAGCCATGCGTACCGACTATTGCTTCGATCTGAAAATTAATTTAACTATTACATACGGACTCACTGATCTGTTGTTGCTACTGATAAACTGGCAATGTTGGGCCAACGTTAGTGTTGCCAGAGAAAAACACTTAATCCCATACCCAGCTTGGAGCATGAGATCGGCGTCTCAATGGTATTGTACAATGGCTCTTAAAGCCTTCAAAATGCATGAAAGATCCATGACAAATAATCGGAAACAACCTGTATGAACCTCTCAATATGTACAAAATTATGCATTTTGTTAATATTCTCTGAATTTGCATATCAAGCGAAAAGGCTATTACATACAAATTTGAGTTAACTTTTACGCTATCGAGAACGTTACAAAACTCGTACTAAGCACACAGTTCGAGAAGGCGAATCTTGTCTGCCTATTCACAATCTCTCTACTCACATCTTCATCAGACCAAAGTCCCGGGGTGGCGAAGGACTCCAGAAGATCAGCACCGCAGAGCAGCTTTACTGTCACCCGTTCTTGATAGTTACCATTCGTCATTAGAGGAAAGTTGTCAGTCTCATCATAGCTGTTCACATTGAGAACGTCATCTGGCAACCACTCCGCTGAATCTGGATCTAAATTTGATTTGTATCCGTTTATTATATCCTGAAATTTATAAATTGTTTAGCATAGCGATTTAGAAATAGGCAGAATAGCTAAACCTACCTCATAACGGCTTATAGTACATCTTGATTGTACAATGATGATGAACTTTCCAGATTCATTTTCTGTTGTTTTTTTTGCAATTCTTCACAGTATGGATCAACTCTGCTCTAGTGCGATGATCAAAACAACATGACGAGACTATTTGCAAAAATTCCTCAGAGCACACCAAACACAAACTATCTCCATCGACCAAGGTATAGAGTAGATACTCCGTATCTCTACAGAGAGTATCTAGGGAGATCATTTCGAGCAGAGGCTCCAATCCATGAGAACAGGATTATCGACAATTTTATCATACAAACAATCTTATATAGTCAAACGGAAATGAGTTGAGCAGTCATGACCTAAAGTATAAGACGTCCGGTGCATTCGTATCTAGCGATGCACCGGTGTTCGAATCCCGCAGCCAGGTACCAATTTTAGAAATGAAATACCTACGTACTTAACAAATGTTCACAATTGACCTCCACGGTGAAGGAATAACATCGTTGTAATAAAAATCAAACTCGCAAAATTATAAATTGCGTAATTACTGGTGGTAGGACATCTTGTGAGTCCGCTCGGGTAGGTATCACCACCCGGCCTATTTCTGCCGTGAAGCAGTATTGTGTTTCGGTTTGAAGAGTAGGGCAGCCGTTGTAACTATACTGAGGCCTTAAACTCATATCAAGGAGGGTTGCGCATTTACATTAAAGTTCGTTTGAAGCCGAACCTGTGTATACTGCTAGGTGTATGAGACTGTTTCGCTTTGTTAAAGTCTCATAATATTTTATATGCCAACTTAGCTTTACTGTCTAAATGACTTCAATACTGTACCACAATGGGTTGAAGCTAAGAAAATCCAGCTGCCCCTTTTGAAGATGTGCTCCAGAGAACAATTCATTTTTGTTATATTTGAAGTACCTGTCCTTCACCACATTCCGAAATAAACACTGATAGATGAAATATCACATATACCCTTACAGTAATGCATGTCATCAATGAATAGCATGACGAAATTGTTGATATCAATGTAGAGAGCATGGTTAATGATCATGACCAGAGCAGCAGCTCTCAATCTTGGTTGTGATATTCAAATTGAAAATCCACAAGTAGATACCAACGAATATACACTTAACACATGCTCATGAAATTTGACAACACTTTTGACAATTATAGAAAACCAGAATGTAATAAAAATCTGCTTAACAATTTTCCAGCTACATTTGTATGAAAATTACTGAATGTTATTGTGGACCAGCAGAGATGGGTACCTGGGCCGTCCTGCCTATTCCTGCTATCATGCAAGATTTCAAACACATGGTTCAAGGGTATGGCCATGATGCATTTATGTTGTGATGCCTGTGTGCTCCAGTAACCCCTTAACAACAATTATATCATGCGACGGTTCACTTAATATTGCAATAAAACATAAAAATAATTATTTATTAATATCAATTCAGTAAGTAAACTTTTTTACTTTACGTTATATTACTTTTGGCTTTGCAAATTATTAAGTACCTCACAGCCAATTTCAAAACTTACTTGATGGTATTTTAAGGACAATCTGGTTCTTGTCCAGCCAGCCTGACGAGATTCCCATTCCGATACTTTGATCCAGTTTGAGGAACGCAAGGCTAATTTCAGCATGCTAATTCTGAAAATTTTGTAAATTAAATTAATATTTATGTATGCTTTTTTTGCCAGCTTACAAACTGTTGGCTCACTTGGTCTTCTGCCACTGTCTTGGACACTAGCAAATAGTGATTCATTTCAAAACTGGCTTGAAAAATTAAGTGTAAATAATATTATGAAAGCCAACAAGATTTGTGCTTTTTTTTTTTATTGCCTAGATATGTGGACGAGCTCACAGCCCACCTGGTGTTAAGTGGTAACTGGAACCCATAGACATCTACAACGTAAATGCGCCACACACCTTGAGATATAAGTTCTAAGGTCTCAGTATAGTTACAACGGCTGCCCCACCCTTCAAACTGAAACGCATTACTGCTTCACGGCAGAAATAGGCAGGGCGGTGGTACCTACCCATGCGGACTCACAAGAGGTCCTACCGCCAGTAATCAAACATAATCAAGCATAGCCTAATCAAGCATAGCAAGACACAGATCTAGAAGCATAGCTTTAAAGTATCCACTGCCACTTGTAATCAACCTGGGATGAAGGTTGGCAAAATAGAAAAACCAATCTCCCATGGGTAAACCACAGAAAACAGATTCTCCTCATTTTGTACTTTCGTTTTATAGATTTGGAAACAATTGAATAAAACAATTGAAATCATTGTCATTTTTAACTATGTAAGTAAAACAAGGCGCAATCACAAGTGTCCGAGAAATACTTAGGCTTATTATCTCGAGGATCGCGATGCAAAACATTCAGTGGTATGTCTTTTGGGACGAGGTGTGATATTTTTATTTACCTGTGATGCGAAGCAACTAAATCCTTTTTGCCGTAAGCGTCGTGGACAGGAGAAACGATTCCGCCGACTACTGAACCAATACCAAACGAATGTATGTAATCACGGGCAATTTCTAAAGAAAAAATAAAATAAATTAACATAAATATATATTGTTTGACGATTATCGTTAGAAAATGAGCTTTTATAGTTTTCTTTAATTTTTTATATTTTTTATTGTTGCTTCTTTAAAATTTTGAGTGCAATTAAATATTTAAATAAAATTTAACTTTTCCTTGACCTTTTCGCGTTTATGATAACTTACCGAACATTCGCAGATGCATATACGTAGGAGGGCTGAAACTCCCACAGGCTATCAAAACTATCGACCCTTTAGACATTTTGTTAATTTCCTTTGATTCTTATCATGTAAACAGGCGATTTTCCTTTTTTTTATTTAAAAACAAATATTTAAAACGTCATGGAAGTGCCTTTCACAGATCAGGCAAAACCACGACCACGTAGTAATCTGTATTTTTTTTTTAATTTTATGACCTGGTGACAGAGGGCTTAGTGAATTTAGCCCCTCTTTTTTTAATTTTCGGATTTTTTTATTTTAATTATTTGTTCGTCGTTTCTTCGTTAATGTTCGAATGTAAAAATTGTTTTTTCGTCTTTTATTTATTTATATTTAATTAAACAAATGATCACCTTTGAGTTGGCTCCCTTTACTAGATATCTTTATTTTTATCGCTCAGATTAATTAATTTTGATCGATTATCGTTTGTTCGACGACTATTGCTGATTGCTCGATTATAAAAACAATTAAATTCCCAATTATTAGTTATTTTATGTCTAATAAGCAAACCATCGCCTCACGCCACGCCACCTATTTTGATTTTCGGATAATAAATTAAAATAAGACATGCCCTAAAGGTCTTAGTTACCAGGTCATAAAATCCCTTAAAAAAAACATAGGAAGTAATAATAACCATAGATTAAACACATATTATAAATAATAACCCTTCAAAGAACAGCTGTAATTTTTTTCATTTTCATTTTCATGAATGAGGTGAAAAAGTATTTAATAGGTTTTTCTATTACTCTACAAATATGCGGTTGACTTTGCGCTTACTATCCTCGGCGATCGCAAAAAGACCATTCTATGTCACGACTCCGATATTTTACGTTAACGCTCGTAAGTAAACATTGGATTTAATAGAATTAAAAAACACTTATGATCCTGTATACAAGATTTGTTAAATTAAATTTTGGTAGTGGTGTTAAGTATTGTAGGTTCGTAGGCCGATCAGCATAATTTTCTGTATAGTTGTTCGGTCGTCATTGGTATTCATTAATGTGAACACTTATTAAGATAAAAATGAAGAAGTGAAAAATGCATTAACAATTCCTTCCAGCACGTTTAAATATTAAAGCGGTATAAATTTAATTTTAACACTAAAAATTACGTAATGTTAAAGAAAAATTTAATCCTATATTTTTTGTTTATTTCTCTGCTTATCTAGATAAAACACGCATGATATCTGTGAGACAAAAATAAACAGTACAACCTAATAATTTACCAGATAATAAGTAAGCTGATACAGAGAAGACAGTAGTCAATTGTACTGGTCTACTCGGATTTGATGTTGCTACTTGATGACAAGTTATTATTAAAGTAAAATTAATATATTTATGGAGAGTTTGATTTGGAAGATTTAAGAAGTATTCGTTGTTTTAATGAATTCATATTTCCTAAGCCCATAATCAAATACGGAAGCTATTGGATACCTCCTACACTCATGTAGCTTTTTGATTTTGTATGTCAACTGATTAAATTATGTTTGAACATCTATAAAATTATTTCATAGTTTGTGCAATACTAAGTCATTAAACAATAATTTTGATTGCTTTTTTGTTTCTTCTAAATTATCGCTGTGTATTACTAATCGGACCTTGTAGACATAGACAATAGCACAGCCAAACCACCTTTTCTTAATTGATGGGAAGTAAACACAGGTTTATATATATAATGATATGGAATTGTTCAGAATGAATAAACAATAAAATACTGAATTGTGTTTTCTTTAATATAATAAGAAAATATTTAAACCCCTTAATCTCTTTTAAAATTATTATTTTAAACGGTATTATTATATGAACTATACAAAACTGAACTCTGTTTTCACTCAATGACAGACAAGTGAGTGATTACATATAAGAATTTTTTTTTATACTAAAGAGTTTTAAAGGTTTTTTTTTTATTGCCCTTGTAGGCAGACGAGCATACGGTCCACCTGATGGTGAGTGGTTACCGTCGCCCATGGTAATTACCTCTTTTAAAGAAGGAAGTGTCATAGCGCTCAGAAAACACCGTGGAGGGGAGCTCATTCCATAAACGATAAAGATTTTCTATAGATATTTATTTAACTGATATATTTATTTAACTGTTTCAGCACCACACATCGGTCACTTGTACTCAGCAGTAGTAGCAGATGCCATACAGAGGTTTGAAAAGCTCATCAGTCCTGAATGCAATGTCATATTCAGTACGGGTAAGGTACCAGCATTGAGCAACCCACACGTATTACTCAACTTGGTTTTGATTTAAAAGTCTTAATTAAGGCGTAAGTGCTCAAAGCTTAAATAAATCCACAGTATATTTCGATTAAGTGATACTAGCACATCTAGGTTCAAAACTTAAAGCAGATACAATTTTTTGTAAAGGAGTAATAAATCATCACAAATAACTTCCATGGGGATGAAACGATATTGTGTAGTGATAATCTGATTTGCTCAATTACTAGTATTACAGCGTTTTGTGAGTGCACAGAAATAACTACCGCCATTCCCTCTATTTCTGTCATGAAACACTAATGATTCTGGTTTGATCTGAGACTTGAGAGAAGCTAAATTATCTAGGCAAATATCAAAATAGAATTGTAATATTTTTAAAAGAGCATAGAAAATAGTTATGCACTAATCAATAATACAATGCAGGTACAGACGAACACGGTACAAAGATCCAGCAAGCAGCATTAAAAGCTAACCTCTCCTTACCGCACTACTGTGACACCGTGAGCAATGAGTACAGGCAATTATTCAAGGATTTTGATGTCGAATACACGGATTTTATACGTACAACTGAGGAAAGACATACTAAAGCAGTTACACATTTCTGGGTAAGATGTTTAGAGTAGAGATCTGGTTAAAGGTAATTGAGCCATACAGATTTGATTGAGGAATACAGACTCTCGGTTCCTCTCATGAAAACAAACTGACCCTAATGTGCTAAAGCCACAATTTTATCATACCCCAGTGAAAATGGTGTCAAAATAATACATGGCTTCAACAGGTGCCCAAATTAAAATGTGATATATACATATTTTTATTTAACTAGCTGAAAATGCATTATGTTGTCAAATATTTAAAGAACATTTATAATTCATCAACAATAGTAACATCAAAACAAAAAAAAAAAAATTAATATTGTGTTCGTAATATCACAAATGGTATGTAATATCGTATCAATTGGTAATATCACAAAATGTATCTATCATCTCGATTGTATTCTTTTAGTAGTTTCATAAAGACTTTAAAGGTTCTCCAGAACCGACAGAATTTATCTCTCTGGTCGATCGTAGGCTACTGAGGGATCAAATGTTTTTATATAAAATAATAAATAACGAGATTGATTCGAGCTATCTTCTTTCCAAAATTTCATTTAAATGTAGTCGTATTTTCGCGCGTTCTAAACAGACCTTCCACATGTACACGGCTCGAACCAAATATGCTTCTAACTCTTTTGTCCATAGATCTTGTAGGTTGTATGATGCTAAGTTCTTTAATGCTGACATGTTTTGCTTGTCACTTGTAGCATATAGAAAAGCTATTTTAAAATATTTATAAGGTGATTTAGCCCGATAAGTATTATAGTTTTATAGTGTAAGTTAATGTATAAAATAATATGTGTGTATTGTGTTGCTTTTGTTTTTTTTTAATTTAAATTTCTAATTTCTCTTCTTGTTCACTTTCTACTTATATGTGATTTTGATTGTGGAAACATATTTGGTTATTGTTTTAGCTATATTTTTTAAAAATATTATATGTTTGTATTGTTTCCCAAATAAATAAATAAATAAATAACAAATTCAATATCTGTAACAATACTACCCAATGGCAACCCTCCACTCAAATCGATTGAAAAGAAAATGTACCGATAGGACAGTTATAATATTGATGGTGATTTTTTACACAGAACGAGCTGCTCAAAAATGATTACATTTACAAAGCAAAATATTCAGGATGGTACAGCGTTAACGATGAGGCTTTTGTACCCGAGACACACATTAAAGAAGAGATCAGAGACGGTGAGAAGGTGGGTGTACTAAATAAAACTTGTTAAGGAATTAATGCCTTGAAACTTTGTATACCTTAGCATCATTATTTGTTTCATTAAGTTCATGTTCCGTAATCGAAAGTAAAGGCACGCCGTAAAGTCATTAACCTCGCGCGTCAGATTCTTTTTAACTGTTTTACATTGCGCGTTCAAACACCAGTGTGCTTAGTGCGAGTTTTTTAACGTTCTCGATAGCGTAAAAGTTAACTGAACTTTGTATGCAGTTGGAACAGCGCCCCTAGCGGCAAACGTAGGCAAATGTTTCAACTCCATACAAAATTGGCTTAACTTTTACGCTATCGACAACGTTAAAAAACTCGCACTAAGCACACAGATAAAATAAACAAAGAATGAATTTTCCCACCATATATTTTAGTATATATTTTTGCTTTGATGGGTGGACGAGATCACAGCTCACTTGTTGGTTAAGTAGTTAAAGGAGCCCATAGACATCTACAACGTAAATGCGCCACCCACCTTGAGATATCTTGAGATATCTCGCAGGGCACCGGTGACCTACGTGGCAATCAACATGTTAATGTCAATTGAGAACAATGAAGACGTGGCTTCGGCCTTTAAGACTACCAAAATTCTTCAATTATTACCAAGAACTAGACCTGGCTGTATGGACTAAAGTCCTTTGCCTTTCCCATTAGGGATAAATTAATATCATCATCATAATGTCAATTGACAGATAAAAGTGGCAACGGACTCAGGGCATCCCGTCGAGTGGACTGAAGAGTCCAACTATATGTTCAGGATGAGCGCCTTCAGAACTCACCTTCAGGAGTGGCTCAAGACTGGTACTTAAAGTTTTTACCTGACATTTGTATATACAAAAAAAGAATTTATAGATAAGAATTAATTAAAACAAAATGTTTTCGGAAGGTTGAGATGATATGTGTCTCTACTGGAGCCCATAGACATCTACAACGTAAACGCCACCCACATTGAGATGTGAGTTCTAAGGTCTCAGTACAACGGCTGCCCCACCCTTCAAACCGAAACGCATCGCTGCTTCACGGCAGAAATAGGCAGGGTGGTGGTACCTACCCGCGCGGACTCACCAGAGCTCCCACCACCTGTATTACGTAAATTATAATTTTGCGCGTTTGATTTTTATTGCACGATGTTCTTCTTACACCGTGGAAGTCAATTGTCAACATTTGTTAAGTACGTATTTTGTTAGAAAAATTAGTACCCGCCTGCGGGATTCGAACACCGGTGCATCGTTAGGTACGAATGCACCGGACGTCTTATCCTTTAGGCCACGACGACTTCAGAGGTCTCCACTACTAATTCTTAAGTCCAGTATGTGTAGAGGGGTAATTCTCCCCCGTATCCAGGTAAGCGAAAACCATCCCTCCATCGACAGATGGTGTTGTGACACCGGCCAAATACCAAAAGCAGCTTCTGGACATGCTGAGAAATGACACTTATTTCCCGGACATATCCGTCAGCAGACCTTCGTCCAGAGTGCACTGGGCCATTAGGGTGAGCACAATGAATACGGTTTAATGAAGACATGAGTGGATGAAGGGGATATGAAACTATTTGTAAATTTTGAGAAAACGGGCCACAAACTTTTGTTACTTTTACTTTTCTTCGTACATAACTCCTTCATCACGTGCAATTTCTAAAAATAGCCCTTAAATCCGGAGTTATAAGGTCTAATATGGCTTACTAGCCTATGCCCGCGACTCCGTTCGCGTGGAATAGTTCATAAATAATGCTTTATTTTAGAACAGATTTGGTTAGCATAAAAAACGTTATAATGAGCCAACCTTTAAATATAGACATATGCTGTCGCGGACTTTTTTAAGTTCTCTTAAAGGGGAACAATTCTGTCATACATTATTTTAACCGTTTCCGCAGAGCACGCAGCGGAAGCTCTCAAAAGAGAAAAAAACCCGATTTTGAAATGTTCTTTATTGGTGCTTTTATCTTAGCGTGATTGTAATTTATGTTGGTTCGTAAGTTCGTGGAATGCACTAACAGAGGTTTTTGTCAGAAAAATATTTATTATCTATAGTGGCGTCGGATGACAAAAACTTTAGTGGTTAGGAAGCGCGCGGCGTTCGTTGCTTTGGTCACAGCACTGACTTCGTTCGCCTCAGGTCATCGGTCCGAGGCCCCCTCACCTCTCGTTGAACCCCGCGCACTTCCTCTTACAAATCTTGTTAATTTAAAACTAAGCTAAAACTTTTGTTAACTTGTCCTAACAAAACGAATTCACCATACAAACAAACATACACCAAATATACTAATCACAGCTCCAAATTTATATTTAACGCATCGCTAACAGTGATTTTATTTAACTCTTCCTCAATAAATGGGTTATCTAACACTGAAATAATTTTTAAAATCCGGCCAGTAGTTCCTAAGATTAGCGCGTTCATACAAACAAACTCTTCAGCTTTATAATATTAGTATAGCACATAACATCTTCATTCAATGTAAAAACTCAAAAATCTTAAAAACGGTACGTAACCCCTTCATCCACTCATGTCTTCAATTGGATTCTTATAATCATGCTTTTTCTTATAGCTTTTTGTGACACATCTTATGACATCAGCAAGCCCAGTACCATTGCCAAGGTGCTCCCGCAGATTGAAGATTTTATGATAAGTAGCGCTGGTACTCACTTTAGAATAGCCTTTCCTAAAGTGGGTGATAACGCCCCCTTGTGCGCGCTGCAGACCTAAAGGGGGCGGTAACAGGCCCAGAAAAAAAATGGGAGCGTTGTGAAGAAGCTTAGGAGGCCATTTGTAATTTAATCTAGGAGGACTCTTAGACACCGACTGAGCTCTCGCTATAGTGGTTATTAAGTAGGTGAAAAAATTGGGGCGCTAAAAAATAATTTATTCTCAAAGTGGGCAGTAGACAAAATAAGTTTGGGAACCTCTGCTTTAGAAGGTACCGTCATCCAGCTTATTTTTGCTGCGTAGCAGTAATGCTTTCCGGTTGGAAGACAGCACAGTTGTAATTCAATACGAATGGAACCTCATGTCTCAAAGAACTGTCTATGTAATCTTGTAATTAGTTGCATCTTAGTCGATCAGGATACCCTCGACGCTGTCTCAGTCTTCGCGCGCAATGTATCGTGCTGTACTTTTTTTTATTGCTTCGATGGGTGGACGAGCTCACAGCCCTCATGGTGTTAAGTGGTTACTGCGCCACCCACCTTGAGATATCAGTTCTAAGGTCTCAAGCATAGTTACAACGGCTGGCCTACCCTTCAAACCGAAACGCATTACTGCTTCACGGCAGAAACAGGCAGGCTGGTGGTACCGCGCGGACTCACAAGAGGTCGTACCATCAGCAAACCACATTCCTTCCACCTCCAGGTCCCGAACGATGAGGAGCAAAGCATATACGTGTGGCTGGACGCTCTGATCAACTATCTGACTGTGATCGGCTACCCTGACGACGACGCGATGAAGCTCCGCGGCCGACCCTGGCCGGCCGACGTCCACGTCATCGGGAAGGACATCCTCAAGTGAGCGCAAATGTTCACGATTGACTTCCACGGTGAAGGAATAGCATCGTGTAATCAAAATGAAACCCGCAAAATTATAATTTGCGTAATTACTGGTGGTAGGACGTTTTGTGAGTCCGCGCGGGTAGGTACCACCGCCTTACCTATTTCTGCCGTGAAGCAGTAGTAGTAGTTTGAAGGGTGCGACAGCCGTTGTAACTTACTTGAGACCTTAGAACTTATATCTCAAGGTGGGTGACGCATTTACGTTGTAGATGTCTATGGGCTCCACTAACCACTTAACAATCAGGTGGGCTGTGAGCTAGTCCACCCATCTAACAAAAAAATTAAATAACAAAAAAAGGATTGTGTGGTTTTATGAAACCACGGTAAAAGTGAAACTTTTTTTCACATTATAGACATTTAACTCTGATAAACAACATTTATATTAGATACTGACAAAAACAAAATAGCGTGGAGCACTGGCACAAATGAGTAACAATGTATACACTAGACGGTCAGCTGCTGCGAACTATAGGCGCCGCCATATTGGCCTTGGTTGCTCTGACGAGCGCCTTTCACTTTATACCTACTCCGTGGCCGACCGTCACGCGACATGCAACACACAGGCGAAAAAGTTTGAGATGATGTAATAAAAGTGTCAAAGTCATCCATGTTGAGTGGTCGTCTCCATTGCCGCGGATTGTCCGATGGTTACACCATGGATGACTAACTAGTGGGTGGTCGCGGCAGGTTTCACGGGCTGTACTGGCCCGCGTTCCTGATGGCGGCGCGCCGGCCCCCGCCGCGGCGGCTGCTGTGCCACGCGCACTGGACCGTGGACGGCAGCAAGATGTCCAAGTCGCGCCGCAACGCCGTGCCCCCCCGCCGCGCGCCCGCGCCCCCCGCCGCGCTGCGCTACCTGCTGCTGCGGGGGAGCACCCTGCCGCACGACGCCAGTCAGTACCGCGCCACCACCCCGCCGACCCCGCGCATACCTCACCACTTAAGTGGGGGAAAAGTTATGCCCTCGTAGCTTGCGGTAAGCAGCGGCTTGACTCTGCTCCTGGCATTGCTGAAGTCCATGGGCGACAGTAACCAATCACCATCAGCTGGGACGGATGCTCGTCTGCTTACAAGGGCAATAAAATTAAAAGAAGATAAAAACATCTATTTGGTCGGACCGTGAAGTTAAAGGCTATGATTAAACTTATCTAGTTTGTCCTCATAGGGGGTATTTTTCACATAACGTGTCCTTTTTGTTGAATTTATTCGGGATACCCACAATGGGTGTGTCAAGTTGAAATGTGGCTATAGTACCAACAATGGAAATCACGTAGTTTCGATGACAGATGACGGGTAGGTACCACCACCCCGCCTATTTCTACCGTGAAGCAGTAATGCATTTCGGTTTGAAGGGTGGGGCAGCCGTTGTACTGTAAAATCTCATGTCTCAAGGTGGATAGCAGTATTTTCGTTGTTGATGTCTATGGGCTCCGGTAACTACTTTATCGGGTGGGTCGTAAGCTCGTCCACCCAACTAAGCAATAAATAAGATACATTCGATATGTGGTAAGTCGAATTTGTATGTAAAACATAATTCAAGACTTGATTGTCATAATGGTGGTCAAGAACGGTGCTCTATAGACACAGCCCACTGAGTTTCTCGCCGGATCTTCCCAGTGGGTCGCGTTTCCGATCCGGTGGTAGATTCTGCGAAGCACTACTCTTGCTAGGGCTAGTGTTGGCAAATTCTTTCAAGTTGCTACCTCTCTGCGAGAAGCTGGAATAGCCTTTTAAGCTACCAACGAATAAATAGTTAGGGACAAAAAAGATGGGGGATTGCCTCAAGAGCTCAGGCGCTGTGACCCAGCTTCTAGAATCATCGATGTCATCCGCTATCAGTCAGCAGTGTCTTGTTATTTTTTTCCTACCTAAGCTGATAGCCTTGAGTCTTGAGAGGTTATTTCAGCGTGACCTTAGTAATTAGGTGAGTTCAGGGGGCTTAAACCGGAGTGATGCTAACACTAGCCCTAGCAAGAACGGTGCTTCGCAGAATCTACCACCGGATCGGAAACACGAACCACTGAGAAGATCCGGCGAGAAACTCAGTGGGCTGTGTCTATGGGTTAATTTACTTGAACGATGATCGGTGCTTGAAGTACCTAAAAGCACCGTTAATGGATCGGGAGGATCCGTAATTATGTGTTTTGGGCGACGTCGACTGTTTACCATTCAGTCTATAGGATCGGGTATGATGTCTTATTGTTATCACTGTTAGCTCTCGTACAGCGTAATGTCGCTCGGTCCACAGACTACAGCGAGACGAAGCTGATCAACATCGCGAACTCCGAGCTGGCGGACACGCTCGGCAACCTCGCCTCGCGCTGCTGCGGCGCCGCGCTCAACCCGCGCCAAGAGTTCCCCGCGCTGCGCCGCCCGCACCCCCGCGCGCGCCCGCTGCGACACGCGCTCGACCGCCTGCCCGGTAACCGCCCGCGCTGGCTTGCAGTCGTCGCGGCCTAACGGATAAGACGTCCGGCGCATTCGTACGTAGCGATGCACCGGTGTTCGAATCTCAGACGGGTACCAATTTTTCTGATGAAATACGTACTCGACAAATGTTCACGATTGACTTCCACGGTGAAGGATTGACTTCCATTGTATAATATAAATCAAACCCGCAAAATTATAATTTGCGTAATTACTGGTGGTAAGATCTTTTGGGCCTACGTCCGCACAGGTAGGTACTAGCGCCCTGCCTATTTCTGCCGTGAAACAGTAACGGGTACCGGTTTGAAAGGTAGGGCAGCCGTTGTAACTATACTAAGACCTTGGAACTTATATGTCAAGGTGGGTGGCGCATTTACGTTGTAGATGTCTATGGGCTCCAGTAACCACTTACCAGGTAGACTGTGAGCTCGTCCAACCATCTAAGCAATAAAAAAATAGAAAGGGGGGGGGGGGTGCGGTACACTTATTGTTCCATTTCGTTCGCAGACGCATGCTACGAGCACTACACGAACTATGAGTTCTACAAGGTGGCTGATGCGGTGATGCACTGTCTCCACCAAGCAAACCTGTTCTTCGAGACTGAGAGGCCTTGGGAGCTGAAGAACAAGGCCGAGTGTCAGTCGGAGCTGGACGCGGTGCTGCACATCACGATGGAGACGCTGCGGCTGTGCGGCATCGTGCTGCAGCCGCTGGTGCCGGGGCTGGCGGGGCGGCTGCTGGACCGGCTGGCGGTGGCCGAGCGGGGCTGGCGGGACCTGCGCCCCTCGTGGCAAGCAGCCGACGCCATACACGAGACCAGACGCATCCAGGGCGGGAAGTTTGTGCTGTTTCCCAGGATTAGTAAAGACAAGGACAATTTACACAAGAAGCAGGCGAGTGCGTGACCCCAGGAGAAGCCGCCACGCGATGTCAAACAAATAGTCTCAGCACCAGTGTGCTTAGTGCGAGTTTCTTAACGTTCTCGATAGCGTAAAAGTTAAGCCAATTTTGTATGCAGTTGGAACAGCGCCCCTAGCGGCAAACGTACGCAAACGAGCCCATTCCATACAAATATGAGTTAACTTTTACGCTATCGAGAGCGTTATAAAACTCGCACTAAGCACACTGAGTATCTTTACAACTCTGCTTAAATATATCATGAGGGTACTTCCATCTAAACTCAAAGGGGCGATAATATCGAGCCCCGTCGTGTCGAATTGACGAGAACTGTATATATAGTAAGTTTATTTGAACCTTACCCAAACTATTAGAATCCGAAATTGTATGAAATAAGCAGAACGATCGTACATTTACTTGCAGCCTTCAATCAGCCCTACCACAGCTGATGTCCATGGGCGACGATGATAACGTGTAACATATTATTCTGATCTTAGTGAACGTTCTTTGTGATGGATCGTATAATTAAAATTTTAAAATAATATTTTTTGTTTTATTGAGAATTTCGTCTTCGTTGCTGTTGTCGTTGTTGTGAAGTCCAGGGTCAGGTCGAAATTTCAAGTAGGGGTAGGTCCAAGCTTAATGTGCAACTTACGAGCAAGTTCAACTAGAACGAATGAGCATTAGAGCGCAGAATGGTGGGTAAGATTCCCCAAAACCCCCTCGAACGGTCTGCTGGAAACTCACCCACTGCGTCCAGCTGTATAACTCGCGTGATGCTCAGTATGCATACTCTGCATGTTAACGAATCAACGTCGCGTCATACATTGATGGCTGTGATTGGCCAACGATGACGTCATATCGCACGAACCAATCACGAAACAGGAAACGCAATAGTGACACCAATTGTCAAAATTTTAAAAAATATTACAAGATGAAAAAGACGGACGCGCATGTCAATTCTATATTTGTAAAATAATTAAATATAATATAATTAGTGTTTGAAGAAGTAAACGTATATTAATTTTCCTGGCCACCTCAAGACGCCTGTAAGAAATAGACGCAACACTGCAGGCGCAGGTTATTTTTATAAACGTGTCAAGTGAACACAAACATCAATCACAACCTTGAAACGTGAGATTAGCCTCAATTGTATATTATAATGACGGTTGTCTTATCATTAAAACTGGTACGCACGAGTGCATCGCGGCAGATATAGGCGGGATCGCGGCACCTACCCGTGCGAGCCCAGGGCTTCCAACGTACGCACCAAAGGACAAAAAATAAAACGACAATATTCTATAGGGTCATTTATTTACGAATAAGTTTTTAAATAATATTTGCATCGAAATACTGCAATAACGACTAACTGTAAGTTAAGAAGCTACACTAACAAGCTAGAGTACAGCGCGCTGTGTCCAAGGACAGCATACAAATATCATCTCGAAAACAACTCGATCGGACGCGTCGCGGTTCCACGACTACCCACGTCGAGCCACGAATACCCACAACTTTATTAAATACCAATAAACTGTGGGTAGTTTGATTTTCTCGAGGAAATCGATCGTGCGTGAAGAGTCTCGTTGCTATTACGCAATTTTACGTCTTACGGAACTTCTGCTATCTCACCCACGACAATTCATCAACTACCCGTATTTTTTATCGTAAAACGAATGTCTTTAATTTCAAAATATCGAATCTCATTAATACCAATATCTTTTTGATAACGTTTAAAAAAAACAAGACTTCGTGACACGTCCAAAACGAGTACAAAATGCATTAAAATGAGTATAATACAGGTATGGACTTAATCGATCAATAATAATAATAATAAGTATATATAATAATAATATTTATAAATTCTTACAAAAATTCGGCCACACGTACATCGTAATATTAAATGCCTTAAAAACACATCGGACGACAACATATATATATATATATATATATGCACATACATATGCACACCGCCAGCGTCATAAACCATGCTCATAAATGAATATTACCGTCGACAATACAATAAAAGAGAACGCCCTATAAATCCTTAATAAATCCACATACGAATTGAGCTCCGAAAAGCGTTTGAGCTTTGATTAAAGTAAAAACGAACAACAACAACAAAAAAATAAAGTAAATACGCTCAAAGTATATTGAACCATATCGCCATACAAATTGAATGTACAATCGCATTCACACCGACACATACGACATATACTTTTACGTATTTACGAGCGACGATGCGATGATCTGTCATTTTTACTTTTTTTTAATTCGCTCACACTTGCATTGTACTTGTGTATGTGACAAGTTAAACTAAATCTAAAATGTTTTCAATAAACTAGAGATTTTAAAAATGATTAAAATAAAATTTTAACCTCCGCTCGATGAGAACGCTTAGTATTCGGAACAAATATTTTGTTAAATTTATTTTTATTGGAGTCTTAAGCGTGTAACGACGAAATAATGATTAATTCGTATTTGAAAAAAAAACGACCAATTATGTTTAACTCTTCTTTATCTGTTTCTTTAGAAAAAAATCCGTCGAACCCGTCGCTTGCGACGAGGGGCTCGACGAGCGAACTGACCCATAGACACAGCCCACTGAGTTTCTCGCCGGATCTTCTCAGTGGGTCGCGTTTCCGATCCGGTGGTAGATTCTGCGAAGCACTGCTCTTGCTAGGGTCAGTGTTAGCAACTCTCCGGCCGAGCCCCGTAAGCTCACCTACAAACGTTAGGGTGAAGCTGAAATAGCCTCTCAAGGCTATCAGCATAGGTAGGAAAAAAAAAAAAAAACTGTCTAACTCCATTACTGCCTCGGTAAATATCCACCGTTGTACCAAAATATCATATGATTACTAGAAGAACCAAGATGAGCTAAAAGGTCGGGTGACCATTAACGTAATAACCATAAACGAATTAAAAAACCGACCCGTGTAATCCCTTAAAAAAATTCATTAAAGAATAAATACGTATATAAGAATGCGATTAAATCTATTTACGCACTAACACCCCTTTCGTTATCTCTAATAAAGATCTCTGAACTAAATGAGGCAGTCCGTGCAAAAGTGGCTTAAGCTTATCATAGTTAGTGTAGAGATGAGGTTTGAATTTACTTTTACACTGTTTCGTAGGCAATAATAATAATACGCGCAAAAATAATGTTTACAAAGCCATCTGCTATCTGTGGTTGAAACTATGGATAGGCTGGTTTTCCATCAAAATTTGTCATGTTTTGAATAAATTGCAATATATATAAGCATGAATATGAAAAATTGTGTATTAAGCCACTTTTGCGCTGACGACCTCAAATGTAACCAAACCCATCGCGCAAGACATTGCCCTTCGGAAATAGCCTTGGATAGGACATATTCATTCATGAAGCTAGGGATCGCAGTAGATGGAGGGAAATCACTTGAACGTCAACAAATATGCGAAGACCAACTTACCGAGGACTTTAGAATAATAAGAAACCGCTATTTTCATGGTTGGAAATGTTGAGTTACCGAAAATAAAACATATCGGTCATTTTCACACAAATTATATAAAGCCTTCGTCAAACAGAACGCGTACTTAGCGCCGCGTACTTAACGTCGCGCTCTTCAAATTGATTAGATGAGTCTAACGCTCCTTGACGCAACACATTCGCCAAATCATAGTGCCTTTCGATAGCAGTGTGAAAATTTAAAAGTATTAAGAAATCGAGTGATTCAGATGTGGCATTGTATAAGCATGGGTATTTTCTAACTATTTATATCATTTTTTCGGGCATTATCTAGTATTTTAATACACATTCACTCGGACGCAAAATAAAATTTGTAAAAAATTACAACGCCTGACGTCAAAGCGTCCTAACGCCGCAGCAGAGCGCTGCGTACTTATAGCGCTGGGGCTAGGTTTGACGGTATGTTACCATAGTAGTACAACACATCTCGGCGTCATAGCGCGGCGTCAGTTTAGCGCTCTGACGCTCGCTAATTACGCGTTCTGTTTGACGAAGGCTTAAAGTCCTATCATAATTAATTGAGGTTGATTTCGTCTTGAACCCCAAACAGAATTCGTTATTACTTTGATAGCGGAATATAAAAAAGCAATTACAAAAATGAAAGATTTCGTTACACGTTAAGACCAAGCTTTCTCTCGACAATTTTTCAAAATCGATTGCCAAATTGATAATCGTTCATTTAAAATCGATTATAATCTTAAAAAAACGCACACTTAAAGTCCACTACAAAAATCAAATAATGCGTTTTGTAGTGTAGCTATGACGTTACTAATTTTGAATACAGTTTTTTTTAAAGGCCAAAGGACCTTCAAACATATAAACGTTCAAATCAGTTTGAGTAATGTTTATCGATTTAACACAAACAATTAAAAAAATCGTATCACAATGGAACTGTCGGTGACTTCACGATAAAAAAAAAAACTAAATTCGGAAAACAAATTACCCCATTCATTCATTCGTTCATCAAATGTATATACAATAATTCAATCAGTGCAGGTCGACTGTCAACAATCTTTACCCCTTTATTTTTAATTTAATTAATATAATAAATTGCGTGATGCTATGAGAAAACATATTTGTATCTATCTAGCTTAACATCCTATAAAAACACTTTCAATCGAAATGTTTATTTTTGATTCTCCTAAAGATTGTCAATCATCTCGACACTGCTTTAACAAAATGTTTATACGTTACAAATTATTCAACAATACACCTTATTGCTAGAGTAATAAGAATTAGGAATGAACGAGCCACCGCAAATGACCGAATGGTGAACGAACGAATTCCCGCGTTCGATCGAACGAAGCGCCATTTTCTTTGAAACGCGATCTCTATCGACCTCATTCAAATAAACTTAATACACACTTGTCATGGCTTGACATGATCAACGTTTTTGATAATCAATCATTATGGCAAAAGAATTAAATTGCTAACGATCCTGGAGGCAGAAATACGGAATGTAGAAGTACACACAAGATATTATTAATTGAAGACGTGAATGGATGAAGGGGATATGATACAATTTGTTAATATTGAGGGCAACAACTTTTGTCACTTGTACTTTTTCTTCGAACATAACTCCTTCATCACATGCGATTTCAAAATATAGCCTTTAAACCCAAAGTGTTAAGGTCTAATATGGTTTACAGGCGCACTTTCATTCAATGTAAATCATCAAAATAAAGTATTTTATGTTTGGATCTGTATAGATAAATAGGAATATATGATATTTAAAAAACATAGCAGACATTCCATATTTTACACGTGTCGGATATGCCAGGAATAAGTACGAGACAATAGCATACACATGACACTCGAATATTTATAACATAATTCATATTATGAATTTGTATCGCTCAGATACTGATTCCGTTACGGGAATCGAACCCGGATACCGTGGCATAGCACCCATCCAACGACTCAATCGTCTGGCGATTGACTCCAAAAAATCAAATAAAAAAACAACTTTAATTACAAACATAAATATATCGCGTATTAAGTGAAAATAATATAATAGTATAAATAACTTTTTATGTCTCGGATAGCATAAATGTAATTCTATTTGCCATAAAGATAATATCGTGTTTAAATAGATTAAAATTCGCCGCGTTTAATACACGAACACGCCACCAGAGTCCCGACACAGAGCATTAAGACGGATTCGTATGTAACATTATTTCTGAAGACTGTATTTTTAAAACAATTCGCTTATTCTTAAAATTATCGCGCAAATATCTGTAATACATCAAGTCGCGTCACTGATGCACCAATATTATAAAGGGCAGAAGTAAGAAGAACAATCTCAATACTAAAAAACTTTCCGCTGAAATGGAGCTAATTAAAATGGCGCCACCGTAGCAAGTGGAAAGAATTTAAAAACAGCGCCAATAAGCTATTAGAGTAGGTTATCAAAGAAGGAAACACTTCTTACGTAAATAGTAATGACAAAAATAAATGGTTGAGATTTTAAATAATGCATATTTTTTAACTACCAAAGTTTTGCTTAGATGGATGGACGAGCTCACAGCCCACCTCGTGTTAAGTGGTTACTAGAGCCCATAGAGATCTACGACGTAAATGCGCCACCCACCTTGAGATATAAGTTCTAAGGTCTCAAGTATAGTTACAACGGCTGCCCCACCCTTCAAACCGAAACTCATTACTGCTTCACGGCAGAAATAGGCAGGGTGGTGGTACCTACCCGTGCGGACTCACAAGAGGTCCTACCATCAGTAATTACGCAAACTATAATTTCGGGGGTAACTTTGTCTGCTGAAAAGGAGCTAATTAAGGTGGCGCCACAGTAGCAAGTGGAAAGAATTTAAAAAACAGCACCAATAAGCTATTAGAGTGAGTTATTAAAAAAGGAAACCTTTCTTACGTAAATAGTAACAAAAATAAATGGTTGAGATTTTAAACAATGCCATATTTTTTCACTATACAACTCACGAAATTTTTTGACGTGACAACGTCTTATAATTCGATGGAGCCGGCTGCACGCACGAAAAAACATGACTCATGTGGCGTTACTTCGCTCTGAGGCGTTCCATTTGAGGCAAGTGCAAGCGAGAGCGCGCAACGAGCGGCAAAGAGGCACAATCGGCCTCTGCGTTCGGCAGCGTTCGACATCTGTCTCTCTCCTACTTGAGTGAGCGATGCATCCGCGTGGACAGCTGCTATACAATAATACATTTACATGTTTTCGTCAAGTATGAAGTTCAGTGAAAAGTGAATGTGGTGTCAATTGTCCATACAAAATTAGTATCAAACAAATAAAATTAAAATTTTCTTTTGAAAAATGAAACCATTCCATCAGTATTTTCTGATGACGTTGTCACGTTCAACTATCGTCAGTAAACCGACTTTACAGACAACCGATTTTTTTCAACCCAGCGCACTTCGCTCTGTTTAAAACTGGTTTAATCATATAATTTCCATTTCCTACACTAGCGCTACTTCGATGAGTGTTCCAACAATAACTCGCTGTTAACAGGTGGACACTTTATCAACTTGTCCCCTATACAAGATAGTACTCTTTACCTCTACCCTCCATAATCAATATTATATCGATACGTCAGAACCACAGAGCAACAAGTCTAGAAGTGTTATCGAGTTATCAATAAAATCTTTTTCAGAAAACTACACTTTATCAGAACCATTTAGTGATACTTTTAAAATCCCAAAAAAATGGTACTTCAATTTTTTTCGTATCGCACCCTTTCACATTCATATTATTGTTTCCAAAACTGCTTAAAATTGAGACTTATGACCGTTTGGTTCTGACGTAACGCTATATCGTTTTTAAATAAATAAATATATAAAAAAAAACGGAAAATTACAAGACACCATTTTGTATTTATGTGTATCATCAAATTGCCCGTTGCTATCAGGGAAATCGCATAATGTCTCCAAAACGGAAAAACTACGGTCTGCGAGCACATAGCTTGCCAAATAAGTTCTAGATTATTCCGTACATAAAGGTTAGTTTACACGGACGAACGATCTATAAGACCGTTGTTATGACCGGACTGTTGACCGATAAATAATGTAAATAAAAAACAACTGTAATTAATTATTAGGAAAGTCTCAAGAAGCCAACTCAAAATATATTAGTTTCTCGTTTGATGACGTCACTCTTGACGTTTCCACATTTAAGATGGCCGCTTCATTGATTAGTAGCGTGACGAGTGTCTTAGTGTCAAGTTATTTCACGCCGACTTTTAATATTATAAATAGGAAAGAAACTGTCTATCTATTGCGTTTTCACGCCCAGTGCACTGAACACATTTTAAACGAAATTCGATATCGAAATAGTAGCTCACGACAACAATAATAATTATCGTTTATCGTGCACTAAACATACTGAACTAATGTCGGCTTTGTTGTAAAACATCGTTTGCCTACAACGACTATAAAAAAAAACTATCGTTTGACAGTTGCGTCGTTGACCTGTCAGTAGCGCGACGCAGTTAAACGGTATAAAGCCAAAGGTACCTGATTACAGTCAACAATCCCTATATTCGTAGATACAAACTTCTTTCTGTAAAAATTATATCGAGAATTAATAGTATAAAAAAATATTTTATAACTTTTCACGTGGGACATGTTCAGTTGTCCCCAGACCAAATAGAGACGACATAGTGACTGCCATTCATTGGATATAGGTGAGGCGGAACACTAAATATATTCTGTTCAATCGCTCAGGAACATTTGCAACTGGAAATCGACGAAAAGAAAGTACAACGCCCAAACATTATACAAATTTAAATAAAAAAAATAATGTTTATGGTGTGAACGGAATAATTGATTGATTTATTGATATCAAATCGATATTATATCGATTTTTTATTTTATCGATACGCTTGTGAAGTTAGCGTCTTTCTCAGTTTTCTTCTCATTATGTTTTAAATCGATTAATATCTACGTTGAAAGTTTAATTATGTGCGTGACCAAAAAACACGAAAAATGAGTACATAATTTTCTCCTCAGTCACTAGTGTTGGCGTATTATTTATTAACATAATCGTAATGCTGGTATTGTTACATTCATGACTATTCTGTAAATGTGAAAAATATAGTGTTTTTTTTTTTATTTATTTCTGTTTAAGGTTGCCCTATAGGGTTGGTAAAATTCTTACATAGTTTTCCTTAAAATCCATTTTCTTTATAAAAAAAAATGTATACAAAATCTTTGTGCGTTGATTGGTTTTTCTATTATGTCTGTACTCTATTTTTAGCTCGACACGACTAATGTTTACAACTTCAATGACAGCTTCATTACTGCAAATAACGAATAGCAAATATCATCTTGATTTATTGTTGTGCATCCAAAATACTTTTTTTATTGTCGTGAAAACATTTCAATATCGTTCCTTTAAGCAAAGCATTATTTAAATACCATTATGTATCGAGCGTGCTTTTGACAGCTGTCACGCGTAACGAAACGTCAAAAAATGTGATGTCAGATGTTGATGGTACGGTATTTAGGTAAGTAATTCAACAGTTGATTACTTTGTAAAATAATAATAATTATAATTGATGTGACCTTGTGCAATCACGAAGCCCACCCAACAAACCAGAATCCAAACCACACCAAAAGACATCTGAGCATAATCAAAACCACACTCTATAAAACTTGACTTTGGCGAAATCAAAAAGGACCGCCATTACAAAAGAAAATGAAATGATGTTACGGTACGGTACGGTACTATGTTTGCGATCAGGGAACGCATCACTGTGTCACCATAGACAATAAGCTTGTGCACAGAGACGAATGAAATCTACACAAGTCGAAAACCATAGACAATAAACTTGTGCACAGAGACGAATGAAATCTACACAAGTCGAAAACCATAGACAATAAACTTGTGCACAGAGACGAATGAAATCTACACAAGTCGAAAACCATAGACAATAAACTTGTGCACAGAGACGAATGAAATCTACACAAGTCGAAAACTTGTATTCTTGACGATGAGTATCAAAATGCAAACTGAGTAAATGAAAAAAATAAGATAATTTGTCTGAAAATAAACAATAACAATAAACGTATTACCATATGTTTTTTTACTTATTTTTAAACTATTAATAAAAAAATTGAAAAAAATAGCAGGGCTATCTTTTTCCAATACAGTAGTAGTATGAAGGTACTGTTTTCCTTTTTCTGAATATTTTAATGAATTCATATGTTACTGCAAACGAGTCTTATAGCATGTACAAAGAGTCCGTTTTTAATTTTCTATTTTTTGTTACATCTTCAAATTAAATCGTAAAAAACAATCACGTGTTTGTTAAATACATTTTCAACTCAACACGTTACTTACACAATATGTAAATAATAGGATGTATTATTTACGAAAAATATTATCGATATAATTTCATAGAACCATAAATACGTATTATTTTTCTGTGGCGTATCGATTAAAAAAAAAAACTTAATGTGTTACGCAGTTACACCTCTCTCGAATCTTAATATCTTAGTTTCGCAATAATAATATTTTACACCCGGTATCCAAACAGCGGGAGGATTTTACGTTCGCGATATCGATACGACTAATCGATTCGACGATCGATTACATTCCCTTTGCTATTTAGGGTTGTGCACGTTGTTATCGTTAGTGTATAGTCTGTGCTCGTAGATCGGGGTTGTGTGTGGTGGGGCGGCGCGCGCCGGTCAGCTAGAGGCAGCGGGCGGCGGCAGGAGGTGCTCCGGGACCGACACGGGACGGAGGCGCGCCGGGACTTTCTTTTGAGGACACAATACCTGCGTACAAACATATATTGTGCATTAAGACGAACTGACGTCACTCTTTTTAAAAAAAGAACAAGTCCTTTTCTAAAACGCTGTTTTATTTGAAAAACGTTCACAATAAGTGGGGACTTTTTGGCGGGAACGCGAGGAGTGTAATTGTGTGATTTGTTTTATTTTGTCTATTTAGTGTTTCTTCAGATTTTTAAATGTGTAATAACGGTGGTTTATTAACTGTTTAATATCTGTGAAAGTGCACAAATGTGGGAAACTGAAACAAAGTCATGAAAATGAAATAAAAATGAAAAATAATTTTCATAAGTAAGTTGTGAAAGTTGGTTAACATAGAGTACCCACTCGTCTTGCGAAAACGAAGCATCCCTTCTCTTCCTCGGCGGCGGCAGTGGAGGGCACCAGCTGCAGATCCACCGTCGGAGCCTCCCGACCCTCCTCCGCTGAGAACGAACACAGGTTAATAAACTTTAGTTCTACTACGAAACTCATGTTGATCTCTGAAGGCAGGCAGCGGCTTGGCTCTGCCCCTGGCATTGCTGAAGTCCATGGGCGACGGTAACCACTCACCATCAGGTGGGCTGTATGGCCGTCTGTCTACAAGGGCTATAAAATAAAATTAAAAAAAATGTATACTCCGCGCGCGAGCTCCGAGGATTCGGGGGCTGAGGAAGCGGGCGGGCGTGCACCGCGCCCGAGCGTCGCTTCATACCCCGCACTCTCCCAGTACTAGTGTTGACCTTAACGTGAGAGTACGCTTACCGACACGTTGTTTTTAATTTTGCGACAGCAGTGTTAATTACGTGTGATTTCTAATATAAATAGTCTTACACTTATAAGTCTTTTTGTTTGCACAAACAGCTATTTAATTTGATGAAAAAGGAATGGCGAGCACTAGCATAGTAAACATGTCTTAGCATTAGAGGAATATTACTGGCAAAAGGATGGCTTAATGGAGGATGTTGTCGAATCATTTATTATTGAAGTACGCGAGGAGAGTGACATCAAGAGGAGAGTACATCAAATTCTTCAACTACTGATTAATCTGATTGCGAGAGTAATTAATAAGATTTCACGTTCATATTGTTCACTAAAAATCAGTTCATTAAATGAAATTCATACGTGATCAACTGTTTTTTTTTTTTCAAGTATATAATACCCTCATAAAACTATTTTATAATTTACACTCGCACGGAGGCTTAAGATGTGTTAGTATCGATAGCCCAATATCGACTAATTACAACACTAGCTCATTACGTCAACATTCCATAGAAATCCTCGGAGCTCGCGCGCGGACAGTACGATAAATACCATATGGTATCTGATGATGAGAGGTCACCGACCTCCGTGAACATTAGCAATGCGAACTGCGTATTGCTTAGTTTTTATCGTCTTTTAAAAAGACATCGACCGCAGAAAACTCCGTGGAGTTTATTCGAGGTGAAGAGGTCACCTTGAACACACTTAAAGTAAGTATTATAAGTTTTTACTGGTGGTAGGACCTCTTGTGAGTACGCGCGGGTAGGTACCACCGCCCTACCTATTTCTGCCGTGAAGCAGTAATGCGTTTCGGTTTGAAGGGTAGGGCAGCCGTTGTAACTATACTGAGACCTTGGAACTCATATCTCAAGGCGGCATTTGACTAATGACAGGGTTTGATAGTAATGACAGAACAAGGCCTAGTTGATAGTATCATTATGTTTGTTTGTGCCATGAGCCATTTAGGGCTTCCAACCGTCTGAAGGGGCACGTAATACCGCTTCCACTCTTACAAAACTAGTCAACGCAGCCAAATAAACAAATCGGATACAAAAGAATACGTCTGTTGAAGCGATGCCATGTAAAATATAGATTAGGTCATTGCGTTGAGGATGTCTATGGGGTCCAATGTCCAATAACCACTTTAACATCAGGTGGGCTGTGACCCCTATGCTATATATATATTTATATGGTCGGCGTCGTCAGTGCCGCGCGTCCGCTACCACAGACAACCTACAGCAGTACAGCACTCACTCGACGCAAAAACGTTTAGCTCCTTGAAGCAGCCGGTCTCTATCATCTCGGCCTGCCAGGGTATGGACACGCTGCCCGTGTTGAACTTGCCGTAGAACGTGTCGTCGGCCGCGTCAAGGTTGACGCCCTTCACGGTGCTGAACTGCTCGATGTCGAGGACGTCCTTGGCGTAGACGGCGTGCGGCTGCGGAGAGACATTAGCGTTACATAACGTTCGGGGGGGCGCGGGGGGTTGGGGAGTTAGGCGCTGCATGTAGTTTAATTACATAGTTACATAGGCAACCCAAATTACCCACCGTAATTACATTGTAATGTAAAATAAACTACCTAATATCACTGTATAAAATTTTACACCCATATTGGAAATTATATTGTTTTTGTGACAAACATTTCTCGTTTTATATAGTTAGCAATGACGCACCGTACGCAGGCGCTACACTTTTTCAATTAGTAAGTATCTACAGTCGGCATCATTACCCCACTTTGAAAAGGCGGCACGACATAAAAACATTAAAAACCCTCTTGTCGTGGCCGCCGTCATCCCTAGAATTATCGAAGAACATTCCACACAAGTCGAGTATTGAGTTTCCGTTATCTGACAATAGATGGCGTTGTACTCATAGATGGCGTTCTAGACGTTACTAGATCCTTCGGCGACAGATGGCGTTACAACATTCTACTAGTAAGCAATGGATACTAACGTCTGGCACGAAGGGTGCTGGCACCATGCCGGCCTCGAGGCGCGCCCAGTTGAGATGCGCGAAGAACCGGTGCGCCTTGACGAGCGCCGCCCCCCGCCGCCCCGCGCCGCAGCCCAGCCGCGCGCCCGCCGCCTTGCTCAGCAGCGACGAGCACAGCGCGCGGCTGCACTCGCTGAACTTGCTCGAGTACTTCTCCGGCTCGTGCTGCGCGGTAGAGGCCAGGCCACATTAGGGGACAACCTCAGCACGACCACAACATCGATGCGTTTTTATTGCTAGTTGGGTGGACGAGCTCACAGCCCACCTGGTGTTAACTGGTTACTGGAGCCCATAAACATCTACAACGTAAATGCGCCACCCACTTTGGGATATAAGTTCTAAGGTCTCAGTATGGTTACAACGGCTGCCCCACCCTTCAAACCGAAACGCATTACTGCTTCACGGCAGAAATAGGCAGGGTGGTGGTACCTACCAGTGGGGACTCACAACTTACTGGTGGTAAGACCTCTTGACCCTTTGAAGGGTGGGGCAACCGTTGTAACTATATTGAGACCTTAGAACTTATATCTCAAGGTGTGTGGCGCATTTACGTTGTAGATGTCTATGGGCTCCAGTAACCACTTAACACCGGGTGAGCTGTGAGCTCGTCCACACATCTAAGCAATAAAAAAATTAAAAAAGTCGTCCTACCACCAGTAATATACGTACGTATTATGTACGTGTACTGTAAAAACGGAGACCTTAGAACTTATATTTCAAAGTGGGTGACGGCATATACATTGTAATGTCTATGGACTCCGATCACCACTCAACACCAGGTAGGCCTAGTCCACGCACCTTATCAGTAACGGTAGGCAGTGGCTTGGCTGTGCCCCCGGCATTGCGGAAGTCCATGGGCGACGGTAACCACCCACCATCAAGTAGGCCGTATGCTCGTCTGCCTACAAAGTTAATAAAAATAAACCTAAACAATAAAGAAATAAAAGTACTTTTAACATCCATTTAACAATGTGTTTACATACTACTATAACCGAAATGCAGAATACTACACTTTCGTTTTTATTACTATCACCATTCAGCCTATTAGTATATGATATGATATTTAGATAGCTAAGTATTTATGACAATCATTACCCTAAAAATCCACAGTACAGAAATTACAATAAAAATAAATAATAGTTTAAAAAAACTAACAAAATACGCTTTTATAGAAAATCCAACAAAAAAATAGAAAATAAATTTGAATTGGGGTGCTTTTCAGGATATTAACAAAATAACCCTTCTACTCACATCTGTTCATAAAATAGGTATAACTACTGATACTATACACCATGCATAAAATCATTTTTCTTACACTGTTTTTAATTGTAATTTCTTAAAAAAAAAATTCTATTTTTTAGTTGGATTTTCTATAAAAGCGTATTTTGTTAGTTTTTTTAAACTATTATTTATTTTTTATTTTTAGTTGAATTTTTTTTTATTTTTTTTCTTAATATTGAATTGTCATCAGTCCTTAATAAGTATACCAAATTTCGAGTTAATCCGACGTTTTGAAGGGGGTCAAAATCATGTTCAAAGATTCCTTTACAAACATACGTCTGAAGCTAATAAAAGCGTATTAAAATACTCTCACCTTTACCCTCCTGTCGACATCTTCCCTTTTGACCTTTTCTTTTCTAGCTCGAAACGGCGCTCTACCCTCGATCATCTCATACACCAGGCAACCGAACGAAAACCAGTCTGGACTGAACGTGTACCGCTCGTTGTCGATCACCTGCAACGGAGCGCACGGCCATTAGGGCAGGACCTGACGCGATATTAGACCTTGTAATTATTTGTTAAAGGTACAACACTAACAAACAACCTGTCCCCCCACAGAGCCCCCCTCCGGGACGTCCAATGCCAACTGGGGTTAGAGATATACAGATAACGCGCACCTTCTAATGGTGAAGTACCTTACCTCGGGCGTCAAGTACCCGACGGTCCCCACAAGTCCCACACAGAGCCCCCTTCCGGGACTTCCAATGTCACCCGGGGTCAGAGATATACACATAACCCGTATCACTTAAGTACGCACCTTATGTGCAATGTACCCGACGGTCCCCACACGTCCCCGCACAGAGCCACCCTCCGGGACTTCCAATGCCACCCGGGGTTAGAGATATACACATAACCCGTATAGCCTAACAGTGAAGTGCGTATCTCCGGCGCCATGTACCCGACGGTCCCCACACGTCCTCGCACAGATATCCCCCTCCGGGACGTCCCATACCACCCAGAGTCAGAGATGCACACCTAACCCATATCGCCTAACAGTGAAATACGTACCTCGGGCGCCATGTACCCGACGGTCCCCACCCTCCCCCGCACAGAGCCCCCCTCCGGCACGTCCACCGCCAGCCCGAGGTCAGAGATGCGCACGTGACCCGCGTCGTCCAATAATATATTCTCCGGCTTGCAGTCTCTAGAAACACGATTGATACATTATCACACTACGGTTTTTTATTTTTTATTGTTTAGATGGGTGGACGAGCTCAGAGCCCACCTGGAGTTAAGTGGTTACTGGAGCCCACAGACATCTACAACGTAAATGTGCCACCCACCTTGAGATATAAGTTCTAAGATCTCAAGTATAGTTACGACGGCTGCCCCGCCCTTCAAACCGAAACGCATTACTGATTTACGGCAGAAATAGGCGGGGTGGTGATACCTACCCGTGCGGACTCACAAGAGGTTCTACCACCAGTGTCTGTGGGTTAAGTTGTACGTCCAACCCTTCCACGGGTTCGACGAGAACGGTAACCGGTGTTTGAATTGCAGAAGTATCGAGTAACGCGAAATTACATGCTGTTGTTATTTATTCTGAAAAAAAAATACCAAAACAATAAAGAAATTTAAATCTTAAAGCATCAGCGATTAAGGTCTAATTCCTGCGAGTGGACGAGCACTAAGCGGTGTCATTAACACAGCGTAAAGGCTACCTGTAAACGATGCCCATCTTGTGTAGGTGCTCGAGGCCGCACGCCACCTGCGCCGCGTAGAACCTCGCGCGCTCCAGCCCCAGACCCGTCTCCGCGCCGCACATGTTGTAAATGTGAAACTTTAGATCGCCACCTGAAGAATTCGTTACTTGTACCAGACTCCGTAGTTACCCAGAAAAAGGCACGAAACCGCGACCCGCCTTAAGATGTACGTCTTTTTTTGTTCCTACGTATGCTGATAGCCTTGAGAGGCTATATCAGCGTTACCCTAGCATGTAGATGAGCTCACGGGGCTCAAACCGGAGGTGTTGCTAACACTGGCCCTAGCAAGAATCGCAGAATTCGCAGAATCTACCACCGGATCGGAATCGCGATCCACTGAGAAGATCCGGCGAGAAACTCAGTGATTTGTATTTGTATAATATTATTATTATTATTATTACATAGATTGGTGGATGATCTCATAGCCCACCTGGTGTTAAGGGGTTACCGGAGCCCATAGACATCTACAACCTTGAGATATGATTTCTAAGGTCTCAATATAGTCGGCTGCCCCACCCTTCAAACCGAAACGCATTACTGCTTCACGGCAAAAATAGGCAGGGTTGTGGTACCTACCCGTGCGGACTCACAAGGGGTCCTACCGCCAGTAATTTGTAAATGTTGGTACCTGTGAGAGTTCCTAATTTCAATCCAAGTTTAATGGGAGTAACATGAGAGCATTGATCGACTTACCGTTCATGATAGTGAGGACTAGACACAGTGCGTCTTTCGTTTCGTATGCGTAGGCTAAGTTGACGACGAAGCGAGAATTGATCCTCTGCAGGATCTGCTTCTCGATCAGCACCATCGCTTCACCTTTGCGCTTCTTGATCCTTTTCTTTTCTAATTTCTTACAAGCGTACATTTTGCCGGTCGCCCGAACCTACAAAAAGACAACGTACATATTATTATGCATGTATGTTCAAACATATGTAATTACTGTCGACCCGTACCGAATTGGCGCGTTTTTTTTTTTATTGTCCTTATAGGCAGACGAGCATACGGCCCACCTGATGGTGAGTGGTTACCGTCGCCCATGGACTTCAGCAATGCCAGGGGCAGAGCCAAGCCGCTGCCTACCGCTTAATACTCTCCACAAGCCTCGTTTGAAGAAGGACATGTCGTAGCGCTCGGGAAACACCGTGGAGGGGAGCTCATTCGATAGCAGGATGGTACGTGGTAAAAAAGATCTCTGGAAACGCACTGTGGATGACCGCAGTGGCTCCAGGTGGAAGTGATATAAGTGCATTACAGTCATTACACATACAGTAGAAGTATTAGGTATGCATTATCTTATGAGCTTTACACGGGATATTTCAAGATGGAATTTCATGTGAGAAACCTACAAAAGTGAAAAACTTACACCTTTAGATCACTAATACCCCCGCCCTTAAGAGTAATTTTGAAAATCGCCTATACACTTGTATGTTTATGTCTCAAGAATCCATATATTACGATATCTTCACTTAATATAAATTTCTTAAGGTCAATATATCCACGAGTTTAAAGTTATATTCAATGGATGACTTTAATATTTTCCTGAATTTTTTAAACGCTTTAATATAAAAACACATTTCCAAACGACCACCAAAGTACACGATAAGAAATTCGCGGGTAGGCACAACTAATCTATGCTGTTCTTTAGTCTCGCTAAAACTCGAGAACGGCTGGACCGATTTGGCTAATTTTGGTCTCGAATTATTTGTGGAGGTCCAGAGAAGGTTTAAAAGGTTAGATAAATATGAAAATGTGCGGCATTAAATAAAAATAACAATTTTGCTTTTCCTTTGATGTGTCCCCCTTCGGACGATTTTAAGTTTATTTTATACATTATCGATTGAGGCACTACGAAGTCTGCCCGGTCAGCTAGTTCAGAAATAAAATGAAATGCGATTAAATGTTTGCGAGGCGACTGACCTGACAAGCGCAGACCTCGCCGAAGCCGCCCTTCCCGAGGACTCGGTACATCCTGAAGGTGTTCTGCGTGACCGGCTGGGCCTCCAGCCACTTCCACTGGAGGTACCGGTGGAAGTACATCGAGCGTTCGAACTCTCCGAACGGAGTGCCCGCCAGGAAACACTTCACGTATTTGATGCATTCCGAGAATATGTCCTTGGAACCGCCTGTGCACAAAGATCATGATATATATCCTTAGACAACCAACTGTAGACGAAATATTGCCAAATGGAGATCGCAGTTTATTTTTATTTTTTTATTGCTTAGTTGGGTGGACGAGCTCACATACCACCTGGTGTTAAGTGGTTACAGGAGCTCATAGGCATCTACAACATAAATGCGCCACCCACCTTGAGATATAAGTTCTAAAGTCTCATGTATAGTTAGTATAGTATAGTTTCAACAGCTGCCCCACCCTTCAAACCGAAACGCATTACTGCTTCACGGCAGAAATAGGCAGGGCGGTGGTACCTCCCGCGCGGACTCACAAGAGGTCCTACCCCCAGTAAAAAAATCCAGTTACTATGGGACACTAAAAATTGGTAGTTCTGTTGACAAACAGCATTACTTTCAAAAGTCAACGATTCGGGCTGAGCTCTGCCGGTATGTGTCAATCGGCTAACAAAATTTTACTGGTGGTAGGACCTTTTGTGAGTCCGCACGGGTAGGTACCACCACCCCAACTATTTCTGCCGTGAAGCAGTAATGCGTTTCGGTTTGAAGAGTGGGGCAGCCGTTGTAACTATACTTGAGATCTTGGAACTTATATCTCAGGGTGGGTGGCGCACTTACGTTGTAGGTGTCTATGGGCTCCAGTAACCACTTAAAACCAGGTGGGCTGTGAGCTCGTCCAACCGTCTAAGCAATAAAAAAAATAAAAAATAAGCACTCAAAAAAACTTCTTATTTGACCCGTCTACTGATGCAAGTAATTAGCAATAATTATTATTTATAAACAAAAAAAAAAAAACCGAGCGCAGATAACACAACCTCGTCCCACTTCAATACAAATTTAATTAAAACCCTGAACTGAAAATTACGTTAACACTGAACATGTACAGTATAATTAGAGTGGAACAAGTTAATTAATTATTATAATACATGTTGAGCCCATGTCGAGTCGTGGAGTTAGAGTTTGAGCGACCGCGGTACTGAATGGCGAACATTACACCTTTTCACGTCATTACGGATCCTCCCGATCTATTTACGGTGCTTTTAGGCACCACAAACACCGGTCACCGTCCTCGTCGAACCCGTCACTTGGGACGAAGGGCTCGATGAGTAAATTAACCCATAGACACAGCCCACTGAGTTTCTCGCCGGATCTTCTCAGTGGGTCGCATTTCCGATCCGATGGTAGATTCTGCGAAGCACTGCTCTTGCTAGAGTCAGTGTTAGCATCACCCCCAGGTTGAGCCCCGTGAGCTCACCTCCTAGTTAAGGTTACGCTGAAATAGCCTCTCAAGGCTATCAGCTTAGGTAGGAAGCTCCTCTACCTACTAGATGGTAGCCTAAGGGGCTATTCCAGCTACGCACGTTTTGGGTAGGTGAGCTCACGGGCTCAACCTGGGAGTCGACACTTCACGAACTGGTTACAAAAACCGAGTCTCCGAGTTTAAATAGGATGACGAAGTAATTTCCAATATTCGCTTTTGGGAAGAAGGAGATAATAGATGAGTAGACATGATCGTGAATGAGTTATGGGAATAATGTAGACGGAACTAAACATCCAGAAAAGGCTCTCTGCTATCTGCCGGGAACGCGTTATGAGCTTCTTCGGACACATCATGCGGTCTCCCAGACATGAATTAGAGGAGCTCGTGCGAAGCACGGTCTTGCTATGGTTCGTGTTAGCACCTGTTAGCACCTCGCGACCTCATCCACTAGCCCGGCGACGCTGACATGTTCTCTCTGGACCAGCCTTTCCCAAAGTGGGTGATAACACTCCCTTGTGGGCGCCGTAGGCCTAAGGGGGGGCGGTAACAGGCCCAGAAAAAAAGGGGGTGTTGTGTAGACTTGGGAAGCGATTTGTAATTTCATCTAGGAGGCCTCTTAGACACTGACTGAGCTCTCGCTATAATAGTTTTAAATAGGTGATAAAATGGGGGCGCTAAAAAATAATTTATTCTCTCACATTGGTCAGTTGACAAAATAAGTTTGGGTACCACTGTTGTAGACCATCAGATTAGGTAGGAAAAAAATAAAATCGGATCGCATAGAGGGCAAGTGCGCCGTGGGCAGGACACCAGCCAGATGGTCAGATCTAGTAAGGGAAGCCCTTAGTAGTCTGTACGATGTGGTCCATGCCACCCATGATCGAACACATTGGAGGAACGACACATGTGGTCGCGATCCTCAGCAGTGAGGAAACGATATAGAAGAAGAAAAACAGAAGCCATGAGTATAGTTGGTCGCCGGTTCATTACCGGTTCCTTAGTTTTAATTTTATATTTTATAGTAAATCTAAATTTTAAAAAATTGCATATTTATGATTATGAAAATTTACAATCAACAAGTTTACATTTCTATTTATCGCATATAAAATCACTTACAGTTATATATATTTTTAAGTGATTTTATGATCTGGTAACTAAGACCTTTAGGTCAAGTCTTATTTTAATTTATATTTTTATTTTTATGAACAATGATAATATGGCTGAAGATGATTAATTTGAGACATTAAATAATGGGATGAAATAAAATGAAATGAGATGAGATGATATGAGATGAAATATAATCTCAGTAAAATGGTGGTCATTTACTAAGATTTTTTAGAGGATCCCGAGAAGTTACGTCCAGCGACTTTGTTTCATTTTCCCACATTTGTGCACTTTCAAAGATATTAAAAATTTAATAATCCACCGTTATTACACATTTAAACCTGAAGAAACACTAAATAGACAAAATAAAACAAATCACACAACTTCACTCCTCGCGTTCCCGCCAAAAAGTCATCACTTACAGTTATAATAACGAGAAAATATATGTACCCTTTTTAGTATATAACAATTCATAGTGAACTATATTAATTAAATTATTGATAACCAGTCAAGAAAGAGCTTCCCTTATTACTTAGGGCAGATTGACTGGCGCACATTGAATTAATGAAAATAACTCAACTGCAATTTGAGTCGTCTATTATCAAAGGTGGCAATCTGTGCATTTGGACAAAAAAAAAAAAATTGATATGTCAATACAGATTGATTTGAATGTAATCGTCTCCTTCAAAGAATACGGTTCAAAACCTGCATTAAATAAAGATTAATAGTTAACCTGTTATTTATCTAAGATGTCGTTCCGAAGAGTTTTGTGACTGCCAATGGAATACAAAGTCAATAATTCGTTTTTCTGATTTACCAATCATTGTTCAAAAGTCAGATTGCCGGCTTTGATAATAGTCGACTCATTTATAGGTTTACATGTCGCTAATTAATGTAACATGTGTAATATTGTGTTTGTGTGTGCATTTAGTGTAAGATTAATGTATTTGCTCCTCGTAACGTATTGTGATGATTTATAACATGTACGTACCCAATAAATAAAATGAAAATAATCAAGTATTTATTACAATTAAGTACATAGGTTTTTATTTATTTATTGCTTAGATGGGTGGACGAGCTCACAGCCCACCTGGTGTTAAGTGGTTACTGGAGTCCATAGATATCCACAACGTAAATGCGCCACCCACCTTGAGATATAAGTTCTAAGGTCTCAAGTAAGTTACAACGGCTGTCCCACCCTTCAAACCGAAGTAGTAGAAAGAAAAAAAATTACTAATACTATACTTGAGTTGTAACTATACTTGAGACATTAGAACTTATATATCAAGGTGGGTGGCGCATTTACGTTGTGGATGTCTATGGGCTCCAGTAACCACTTAACACCAGGTGGGCTGTGAGCTGATCCACCCATCTAAGCAATAAATAAATAAAAAGTTTAATTTTATTTTAAATAAATATACCGCAAAATCGAATTAAGAACTACACGTTAGTTATGTACTGTTTTACTATCACTTACATATTAATATTATGAGCGAACAATATTTATGATGAATCGTGATTTAGTAAAACTTTAAAGGTAGACTATAAATTATATATTTTAGTAAGGAACTCTGGTAAGAGTAAAAATAAATCAATCAGCTAGCCATTCAGCGTCACCCCAATAGAGCGGACACAAGAAAAATAAATATATAAAGATCTTGTGCTTAGTGCGAGTTTTTTAACGTTCTCGGTAGCGTAAAAGTTAACTCAAATTTGTAAGAGCGCATGATCGCCGCCGCCATTTTAGATTCGTTTCTTTACTGGGGCGGCTTATACCAAGAATTAGGCTGTATGTTATGATCATACCTTTGCCTTTCCAGTGGGAAAAATAGAACTACTACTGTACCTTCGAGCAGCGCGCTGGCATCGTCAATCGTCTGCCTGCCGACTACATCCGTCACGGCGTCGCAGTCTTCAGTCTTCAGATATTTTCCGAATATGTCGACCGCTAGAGCCAGCCTCGTCTCGTCCACTTCCACTTCGTATCTTTCGACCTGAGCATAAAACTTTATGTATCATCAGCCTCATTCTTTCAACGGCCCGACAGACAGTAAACTAATCTATAATAATATATAAAAATCTAATAATAATATATAAATCTACAGTGGCTTTTACGGATGTTCCGTTATAACTACTGAACCGTGCATCTGATAACTTGAAACTTGGTATCCATGTAGAAAATACATGTACTTAATGGATTAATTTTTTTTTTGGTCAGGAGGAAATCGCCCGACTTCCGCCCTCCACTGGGGATGGAGGGCGGGGCATGTCAGAGTCGAACTGACTAAAACCTCCTGTCGCTCAACAAACCGCGTCCGAACCTCGCATGAGACAGAACCAATTTCAAGGCAAAGGGGGGAAAATGAAGCGTTTAGTGCGGAGCACATCTATCCCATCACCCTCCCCCTCGGAACGCCGGACCAACGGTCATCGGCGCCACGACCACCAGCCCTCTCGGTCGGCAGGCTATCCGGAGCCCGCCTGGCGGATGGCGCCGGTTAGAATGGGTTATTGTACGGAATACCCCGCTGGGTCAGAACCAGCGTGGGTCGAGGATAGCCGGCCTTCCATCACCCGGATGCACTTGCGTAAAACGCGTGCAGAGCAGCTTGCACGTCGTCTTTTTAGGCCATCTTCGCTGGTCCCCAGACCGACATATGAAGGGGACCCGAAACACTTAGAGGGCCAGGGCTTGGGCGGCATACATTAAAGAAATTAGTAGCTGCCTGCCGGATTCGAACACCGGCACATTCGTATCGCTGGATACGTATTCAGCGGTCGTCTTATCCTTTAGACCAGCCTTTCTCAAAGTGGGCGATAATGCCCCCTCGTAGGCACTGCAGGCCTAAAGGGGGCGGTAAGAGACCCAGGAAAAAAATGAGAGTTATGTAGAGGCTTGGCAGGCGATTTCTAATTTCATCTAGAAGGAATCTTCGATACCGCCATAGCTCTTGCTATAGTGGTTTCCAGTAGATAAAAAAATGGGGACGCTAAAAAATAATTTATTCTCAAAGTTGCAGTAGGCAGCGGCTTGGCTCTGCTCCTGACATTGCTGAAGTCTATAGGCGACGGTAACCACTGTACCTCTGTCTGCCAACAAGGGAAATAAAAAAAAAGTGGGCAGTAGACAAAATAAGTTTGGGAGCCCCTGCTTCAGGCCATGAGGACTTGTGTTTATTATACTTTTATAGATAGTCTGGCGCTTAAGCTGTCCCGAATTCGACAAATATCACAGCTCCAATACCATAATCCTCCTCGAGACCAGCTCGAAGAATCAATGATATACCGGCTATCCGCCCCGCCCGTCAAACAGGAACGCGTGCCAATTCCGCATCAGATATAGATTGATTACCCGTAAGCGGGCTCACACTGTCAGAGCGACACATATCTTTGTTAACAGAGGCACCTAACCCGGCTAAGTGCATGATCATAACGGAAAATCGCACTTTCTAATGCACATTTGCACTGCAAGCAATTTATGTAGCGCAATTAAAAATCGAGTGACGTGCGGGGTCAACAAAATATTTAATAACTTTCTAAAATTATAATATCGTTACTCGTGTTGAATCTCTATATCGGGCAAGGATTAATAAGACACGTGTTCAGTTAAGTGACTAATGTATATTGATTGGGATTACAACCTAACGTGCTATCGACAGATGACAATCCCGAAACTAACGTAGCATCATTGCAATATAATTACCGCTAACACATACATATAATTGTTAGATGCTATGGGGACATTTGTGGTCCCTACACTCGTTTTTTTTTTTTATTGGCTTACTTGGATCGCGGCCCAACATGTGTTAAACGAAAACCGTTCTGCGTTAGATTCTGCGAGGCACTGCTCTTGCTTGGGTTAGTATTAGCAACGTCGTCAGGTTTGAGCCCCGTGAGCTTACCTACTAATTCGGCGAATATAAGAATCTAATATAAAACTAGTATAATGTAACCGTTACCCATAGACATCACAACGTGGATGCCACCCCCAAGACAGGAAACTTCAAATCGGAACCTAAGCAATCGGATTAAAGTCACTTAAAAATTGTTTTTTGTGGCGCTATATTATAAACCAAAGATGGCATTTACTGGTTCTTTCAATTTCGTAACTAATTACCGCCTCAAGGCTTGCTAATGGTTTCTGGAGTTTAGCAAATGGACATCACCCTGTATTCCGAACCGCCACTCTACAGTAGTCTGCGCTCACGAGAAGAAGTCTTAAGTGCAGTATAACTTCATTCAAAACTTGATTCGCTTCGAACTATCTAAAATTCAGGCACTCGAGTTGTTGATAAGCAACCAAAGTTAGGCCTATAATTTAACTTGTGTATACAGGATGTTTTTTTTACAAATCAATAGTTTAGTAGGGTTTTGTTTTGAATTATCATAGATACAAATTCAGACACTCGAGTTGTTGATAAGCAACCAAAGTTAGGCCTTTAATTTAACTTGTGTGTATACAAGGTGGTTTTTTTACATATGAATAGTTTAGTAGGGTTTTGTTTTGAATGATCATAGATACGCCTTTAAAGAAAAAAGTATCTAATAAACAACGCAATAGTCATCAAATTTAATTGGACGAATTTTAATGTGAGGGCTGACAAGCTTGCTACTCGAACCTCGCTCGTAACACATAGTTCATAGTGTCGTTAATTAAGTTAACAAACAGTTCAATGAACGTCTCAAATACAACGGCCCTGAGCTAGCCTTTTCTCCTGTGTTATGTACGCTATAAGCATCCGAGACAAGAAAATGTAGTTTCTGATTAACGAATTTAATGCGGGCGACTCCCGGGGGTCACTCACGTCTAGTGACTAACTAAAATAATGCAATTACAAAGTAACTTGACCCACATAATGCGTTTGTGTATTAATTAAGTTACCGAAATCTTCCAATTAGGAACGAAACGGCCGGAATCATTTAGAGGCGGCTCGGATAAAGGTCAGGCGGTTCGGTGAGATGACGCCCCCCCCCCCCCACCTCCAGGCGCCGTCCGAGATTGGAATAGAGGACCTCGTGTTTCGAGTGCGAAACGTAACGAAATTGCAAAATTCAATTCGGCAATTTAATCTTTATATTTCGGAAGATCAAATCAAATCAAATCAAAAAAAATTTTATTCAACATAAATGAAAGTACATACTTGTTGAACGTCAAAAAGATGAACCTTTTTTTTCCCTACCTATGCTGATGATAGCCATGAGAGGCTATTTCAGCTTCACCCTAACGTTTGTAGGTGAGCTCACGGGGCTCAAACCGGAGAGTTGCTAACACTGACTGACCCTAGCAAGAGCAGTGCTTCGCAGAATCTACCACCGGATCGGAAACGCAACCCACTGAGAAGATCCGGCGAGAAACTCAGTGAGCTGTGTCTATGGGTTAATTCGCTCGTCGAGCTCTTCGTCGGAAGCGACGTGTTCGACGAAGAACTATCGCGAGACTACTACTACACTGAGAAGACCCGACGAGAAACTCAGTGGGCTGTGTCTGTGGGTTAATTTACTCGCCGAGCCCTTCGACAAGAACGATGACAGAGAACCACTGGTTACCACAAGCACCCCTACAGCGAAAACGTATAAACGTCACTCTGCCTAATTTTAATCAGAATATTAATACGTGAAGCAAAAACTTTGCAACCCTTTTTACGAAAATTGCGCGGACGGAGGAGTATGAATTTTTCTACACTTATAGAGAATATAGAGAAGAAGTGCACAATGCTAATATTTTTTTAAAATAATGTATAAAAGATACATAAAATCAATAAAGAAAACATTACACACACTACATACCATGTATTTGACGCACACACGCATGCATACTATTTATTGTCAAACTTTTGTTCTTGACGTCTGTTGTCAAATTGAGAATAGATTAAATATTGTTTGTCTTTGTTAATATTTTTTATAGTGTAGTCTTGGCGAAATTTGTAATTATAGAAGTATAAAATACAATCATAATAGTGTACAAACTTACAATTCCAATTAATTATAGTCGAATTTCGACTACTGCGGGACCTCTAGTTAGAATAATTCGACAATGTAAAGCTAATTTTAAACGAGTACAGCCTAAGAAAAGACTATGCTGATAGAGACGCGACATCATAGATACTAATAACTTCCCGTGTATAATTAACCACGACTATTTATTTTAGTCAAGACTCCGATATTTCACCGGTTGCAAACGCCATAATCAAAGGTATCCTAGTCCAACGGTTCTCATTTTTTTTTTACTCAGCTACGCACTAAGCATACTGTTTAAAAATTCGTGACATACATACATTTAAAAGATTTGATAGTACAAGTGAAGTTATAGGTGCTGTTTTTATATTATAAATCACTAGCGACCCGCCCTCGCTTCGCTTCGGAAACTGTAACTTATTATTGATTTCTCCACTATTTAATTTCGTCTTCATCAAAATCCGTTGCGTAGTTTTAAAGATTTAAGCATACACAAGGATATACGGACAGAGAAAGCGACTTTGTTTTATACTATGTAGTGATTAACCTATTAAACGTGGTTGTACAGTTTACATTTAGTCGGCAGTTGTAAGCCATTGGGCAGATCAAGTAACCGCGCTCACCGGACTCTACTACAACCGCCCTGAGGGTATCCGAAAACCAAACGAAGTGGAAAATGATTGTACAAAGAGCCATGGAGGCATTTCAAGGACACGGACCTTCAGCAATGAAGTATGCGAGTAAGTAGTAAGAAGAAGAAAAGAAACAGTTGTATTACTTATTATTATGTAAACAGTTATTCCATATATACCGTTGGTAGGACCTCTTGTGAGTCCGCGCGGGTAGGTTCCACAACCCCGCCCATTTTCTACCGTGAAGCAACAATGCGCTTCGGTTTGAAGGGTGGGGTAGCCGTTGTAAGTATACTGAGACCTTAGAACTTATACCTCAAGGTGGGTGGCGCATTTACGTTGTAGATGTCTATGGGCTCCAGTAACCACTTAACGCCAGGTGGGCTGTAAGCTCGTCCACCGTTTTAAGCAACAAAAAAAATGAAGTAATTCCCGCGGGTCGCTTAAATTAAAAATAATCATAAATGAGGCAGCAGTTGGGAGCCGCTGTCCTAATCTACCGCTGAAATACCATTTATAATTAATTGATGGTTTCGTAGTAAGATTTTTCTTTACATAGTCTAAGGATATTGCACCTGTGGCAAGCTGTAATTCATTATAGCCAACAAACTAATTAAATGATATTATTTACAATGCATAATAAGATAAAGATAGCCTTTATTAACAATTTGAACATACACATTTACATTTTTCCATCTTATTTTAATAACCAACGTATATGAATAATGTAAATAAAAACACTGTAAATAGTTAACCGCAAATGCTTCAAAGTTGTGAATATTTGACTAATTAACTGTATATTTTTGTTTTCATTTACAAACAATTGCGGGGTAATTTTACGAATGCAATGATTTTAGTATCTTCTTCTCAATCGTGTCACTCACTCTTGACAGAGTGGTCGTGATCGTCATGTAGTGTTGGAAGGGGCAGACTTGATGCGTCTCACGATGTTCCGCCATCTCTCCCTGCTCGAGGCCATTCCACTGCACTCATTTTGGGGACCTCCCACTGCAGTTTTAATTTGGTCGGTCCACCGCATTGGTGACTTCCCGCGCGGTCTTCTACCGTCAACCCTTCCCCGTACAACGAGGCGTTCTACGGACCGGCCATCTCGTCGCGAAACGTGTCCGAAGAAATTTTATTATTATTAAAGATTTTAGTCTATCGGGCCAGAAATCACACAGAATCACAATTCGTCTTCGTTATCGAGAACCGTCGGGAGTATGTGTCATGATATGTGATGTGTTTGATGTGTGTGATTCTTTAGTTTTTTTTAACAATTTATTTTGATGAATACGATAAATACCAATCGTATCAGATTCCTAGATAACAAATGCACAGCTAAACTAGCGGTTCCGCGATTACCCGGCCCACAATAAAATTTGTGTATTAACAAGATGGATCGCGAGGTCATTGTATATAGGTTGCTTTTTGCTTGCTAATTGGTTGTAAGCAAAAAAAAAAGTGCTTGTAAAAGACTATCATACCGAGATAAGGTATACTACTTTTTTTTTTATTGCTTTGATGGGTGTACAAGCTCACGACCCACCTGGTATTAAGTGGTTACCGGAACTCATAGACAGATAGACAACGTTAATACCACCACCTCGAGATATCTTCACGGCATAAATAGGCATGGCGGTGGTGTCAACTCGTCATGCATGGCGGTGGTGTCAACCCGTCATTATTTCTGTGGGTTTGATTTTTATTACAATTATTAATAATTATTTATTACAATTAAATATTCCTTCATAATGGAAGTAATCCGTAAACACCGTCCGTACACAATCCGTATTAAGTACCTACGTATTTCGATAAAATATATTTGATGTCAAAAAAAATAATACATGCAAATTTTCAGCACAAGGACGCAAGATGCTAGTAGATAAGAGAACGCGTGTTTTCAATGAAGAACTAGACATGTTTTCCTTGTCGGGCCGTGCTGTGTCAATTGATGACAGAAAAATGTAGGTTGGTAAATTGATAACGCAAGGTACACGCGTCTCGTGAGGTATTATGTTCAAAACAATGATTTTATTACGCGGCTGAATCAATAAATAAATAAAATGGTGCGCGTGCAACTTCGTGCACGTGAAAGAAGTGCAACTTCTTTTGCGGTTTGTAGTATTGTAGTTTTCTTCGTTTTGCACCCTTAAATAAAATTTCTCTTGTAATAGGGAATGCTGTGTTTAAGAGAAACGACCTAGCTCACTTCGTCGTTTCCTTATCTCCACGGTGGAGTGGTTCGCGAGACGCACTGTCTGTTTTCTCACTCTCGCTCTTCGTAAATTGTATTTTTTCTCTCTAGCCGCAACGAATCTGTGGCGAAATAAATTTGACCCTCAACGCGCCTAAAGAAGTTTCACTTCAAAAGCATATTATTTCTTGGCGGTCAGAAGATTCTACGACCGACCCTATATTTAGAATGATTCACATCGGGTCTTCAGTGAGACGAGGCGCACAATGAAATCGCAATTTAAATCATTTTTTTTTATTTTTGTTTCTATTATAAAACAAATGCTTATCAAACGCGTTGCATTGCCCAGGTCTATGTCATCTGTGTAGACTAATAATCGAGCAGCGTTTTCTGCGGACCACGCACTTAAGGCGAATCTCTAATCATTTTAAATAAGACATTCGGTTTCTCGTCGGATCTTCTCAGTGGGTCGCGTTTCCGATCCGGTGGTAGATTCTGCGAAGCACTGCTCTTGCTAAGGTCAGTGTTAGTAGCACTCCGGTTTGAGCCCCGCGAGCTCACCTACACGTTAGGGTGAATCTAAAATAGCCTATCAAGGCTATCAGCATAGGTAGGAAAAAAAAACACATTTGATTACTGTAGGATCTCCATGTTCATTCAACGAATGTGGTATCACTAATGTGACCATTTTTTTTTTTCGATCAAAGCGGGACGCCTACGGAATTTCATATATAAATAAATACATGTAATAATATAGGGTATGTCGAGGTAAAATGTAATATTTAAGTGCAAAATAAAAAATATGGTTTAAAAAATGACTTAAAATAATTTATTATGGTATCTCACCCTCACTGACATCTTAATTCTTACACCAACTTGCCCTTAAAATAATACTTATAAATAATTTCGCAAAAAAAAACTACTTTTCTACAGCAAAATTACAGTTACTTTAGTATGTATTTTGTAATACAATAAGGATTTGGGATAAGTAAGTATTCGGTAAGTTTCTAATAAAACACATGGACAACAGATAAATGAAAGCGGGACATTTTTGTACTCGTTGGGGACAGCGGGACTGACAGCTTGAAAGCGGGACAATCCCGCCTAAAGCGGGACGTATGATCACATTAGGTATCACCCCCTTTCGGTACGTCACGAAGCGTTTAGCGGGCAGGAGTTTTTGTGACTCCAATTCCGTCATAATACTTACAGCATCAAGAAAGCTGTTGTACTTGTGATAATCGGGCCTGTTCCTCTCGCAGAACTGCCTGAAGAGTAGCTTCCCGATCGGCTGCTGATCTACCACGTAATCGTAACCTACATCTGAAACAAGAAAATAACTCTTATCAATAACGATGCACCGCATAACATATACAAGTATTTTTCGAACCAAGGTCAGGGGGTATTTCTTAACGGCACAGTAACGCGGCTGTGCCTTGGTGACATGCCATCAGGTGCCGCGGTAGGCAGCGGCTTGGCTGCGGTAGGCAGCGGCTTGGCTGCGGTAGGCAGCGGCTTGGCTCTGCCCCTTGCATTGCTGAAGTCCATGGGCGACGGTAACCACTCACCATCAGGTGGGCCGTATGCCCGTCTGCCTACAAAGGCAATAAAAAAAAAAAAAAAAAGGTGAACTACATATCTATACTAATATTATAAAGAGGAAAGATTTGTTTGTTTGTTTGTTTGTTTCGAATAGGCTCCGAAACTACTGGACCGATTTGAAAAATTATTTTTCCATTAGATGCCGACATTGTCCCTGATGAACATAGGCTACTTTTTTTTTTAATTTTTTTATTTTTTTTTTTGGTTTCTTGTGTGTTTTAATGTTTCCGAAGCGAAGCGAGGGCGGGTTGCTAGTTACTATATATACATCTGTCCAATGAATCTTTCGCATTCCTTATAAGCAACTAGCTGCACTCGCTCGCTTCGATGAGCATTTAAAATTAGCATTACTATTTATTGTCATTATTATTAGGGAGTCCAACACTCATATAAATATTAGCCTATCCATTAAGTATGTACATGTATTTTCTACATGGATACCAAGTTTCAAGTCAATCGGATGCACGGTTCAGTAGTTATAACGGAACATCCGTAAAAACCACTGTAGATTTATATATTAATATAGATACCATTGTCAAAAATTTTTTACACGTATACTGTCGGTACAATAGCAATAATTTAAGTTTTATAAGCCTTTTTCTGGAATAATTTAAAAAACTCGTCGTGGGCTAAAGGATAAAACGTCCGGTGCATTCGTATCTTGCGATGCACCGGTGTTCGAATCCCGCAGACGGGTACCAATTTTTCTAATGAAATACGTACTCAACAAATGTTCACGATTGACTTCCACGGTGAAGGAATAACATCGTGTAATAGAAATCAAACCCGCAAAATTATAATTTGCGTAATTACTGGCGGTAGGACCTCTTGAGAGTTCGCGCGGGTAGGTACCACCACCCCGCCTATTTCTGCCGTGAAGCAGTAATGCGTTTCGGTTTGAAGGGCGGGACAGCCGTTGTAACTATACTTGAGACCTTAGAACTTATATCTCAAGGTGGGTGGCGCATTTACGTTGTGGATGTCTATGGGCTCCAGTAACCACTTAACACCAGGTGGGCTGTGAGCTCGTCCACCAATCTAAGCACAAAAAAATAGCGCGGCTGTGCCTTGGTGACATGCCATCAGGTGAGCTACATATTACTATATATACATTTGTCAAACGAATCACTTTTCTTTTATCCAATACCATTGTCAAATATTGTTTTACACGCACATGTACTGTCGTTACATTAGAAATAACAAAAGTTTTATAAACCACTCTTAGATATTTTGCTGGAATAATTTAAAATACTTCATTTTGTGGATTTAATGACCTTTGGTGTACAGACAATCCAGACCTCATTGCTTACCGGCTCCTGTAACCAAGTCACGGCCACGTCCCATCTACACCAATAACAAAGAAAAATAATAGATAGAAACTATATAGATAGAAAGGTAGATAGAAAAATCATAGATCAAGAGATACAAAACCACTACAAATTACAAACTTCAAACTTCACTTATTCATTGGTTACGATGCGACATTTCGAAAAATTCATAACATTGTACAGTATTGCCATAGCGACTCGCTTCTTATCGCGTATTTATAGCATTAGAGTATAATGCACTTTAATACGACCAAAACATTCGGAGGGCGCGCGATTAAAGAATGACGTGGACGTTATCAAATAGTAACTACGGTTACGTCTTTATGTACTTATATATTACGAACTTTACTCCGGTGACGGTGCGATGGTAAAAGCGTGATGATGGTATTATCTCAAACAATTCCTCAGAGCACTCCCCGTGGAGCATACAAAAAGGCACTTTTATTCAAAAATACTTTAGCAATTTCTACAAAATCTGCGAAAATAAGCTCAACACTACTCTCGACTACAACGCAGATCTTCGACAAGAAGCCGTGAACTACGTTCGGGATTTTCCTAACATTGTCCGAAGTTATCTAATCTCATATCTCAAAGCCCCGCGATCGTATTAAAAGGAAACTATTTCGAGAATCCTTTCGCTGGTCCGAAGGTCGAATCCTTCGATTCGGGATCCGAGTCGTCATGGGAACATGTTTATAACCCGAATGGATAATGAGGACCTATATAGTTGGGGTGTGACGGGGTGTGGGGCATTGGATTTTCCGACGATTTTACCGATTTAGCACATATTTCGGACATGTTCGGTGGACACATCATCATAACATGTAAATTATTCAAAACGACCTGGTAGTATAAATATTTCAACTTTTTCTTTTCTTTTATGACGAAGTCTAACAAGTAACTATTGAGAAAAACATTTTGAAATGAATGTATGTTTTTATTTTATTAATCTCTCTGTGGTCACATTACAATTTAAATTCAAATCATTTACTTAAAACGTGATACGTTAATTAAGGAAAATTTCCTGTCATTGTAATTTTTTTTTTTATTGCCTCTGTAGGCAGACGAGCATACGGCCCACCTGATGGTGAGTGGTTACCGTCGCCCATGGACTTCAGCAATGCCAGGGGCAGAGCCAAGCCGCTGCCTACCGCAATTAATTACGTTGTCGTTTTTTATATTAGAGACAGAGTGTGAAAGAAAGAGAGAGGCAGAAAGACAGAAAGAGAGAGAGAGAGAGAGAGAGAGAGAGAGAGAGAGAGAGAGAGTATGCTTTATTGTACATCAAAATAAATAAAAACGCAAAACATTAGATGCAAAAAAGTACATTGGGAGGCTTTATCGCTAAGAACGATCTCTTTCAATCAACTATCAGGTGGACAAGAATCACTTCATGAAATAAAAAAACCGCGATACACCTAGAGACAGAAAAAAAATATACATTTATAAATACATTAATACGAACGATTTAATAACAATTTTGCTATTTTTATTAGTATTTTTTTAAATGTATTTAATTAGTTTTATACGTTCTTTTGACACATGGCATTTAGCAGACAAAGAGATTTCAGGGTGATATGTTAAGCTGTGTAGGCGTACTAATGCTTTAATAATACAAATAATTTTGGGAATCAGTGGTACATATCGAAGTGGCATTCGTATAACTAATCTCAATTTCTAAATCCAAACAAGTTCAAATAAAAATAAAACAAAAAAACATTAAACCATAACTATTACCATAACCATAACTATTATAATAATATATTATATTACCGCCAAAGATATCGTAACATTGCGAGATGCGAAAATACAAAAACATAACACATCAAGCGGATTCTTACATTTATCAAACAATTTAGGTGAATTAGGGTTGAGTCTTCGTGGGAATAGTTCGTAGATACGACCAATAACCGAAAATGTATCTCCGAACAAGAAGACATCTTTGCAATTGGCCACTACATTGATATCGTATTTTTTATAACAAATAAATGTGTATTAGATAAATTACGAAAATCTGATAAACTTCTCAGATATAAGAATTTTAAATCTTCGATCGAGTTCTAGTACAAAGCTAATAATTTTGATATCCATTTTGTAAAACGTTTGTGAATAGTGACGTCATTATTCAATATAATTTTGCACTGTATCTCGCATTGAATCGAAACACTATACCTAGCTTCCTTATTGAGGAAGTTTCTTTATGTCACTTTGTTAGATATTAAGATAGGTAAGCGCTCAAGCGAATTGATTTCAAGACAACATCAGTAATTGGGTTTCAACAAAACATTCCTAATGCAAAAAAACCGACAAAATTTATTTGTATTTAGTAAAAAAATTCTCTCTAAGCACCTGTAATTTTTTTACATACTTTGACATTGGCATAATCAATGCCAAAGGAAATGGAGCCAAATTCCTATTAAAAAAAAACATTCCCATCCAATCTATCGCTTTAGGACGAGACTATCGTCACCGCCTTACAACGGTCATCCCTACACGTTTTAACTTATATTCTTTCTTATTTCGTTCGCAACTCGATCCTCCCCAAACGAAACGACAGAAAGGAACAAACAGGAAAACGATCTAGTATTTATAGTTATAACTAAAAGAAAAATAATCAAGTTCACGTCTTAGTTGGCAACGTTGACGGATCGCTGTGGTAGGTTCTTGCTTGCTCTGTTTCGGCGGTGGCGTAATGAAAATTCGCGGTTTTGTAATTAATCCTTGGAGGCGGAATTATAAAACTTTGTGAGTAAAACGCTATTTAGAAACATGGCCCTTGGCTTAGAGATATCGGGCAGAGTGCTCTGAGGAAATATTTAAGTTTTTTATTTATTGCATAGATGGGTGGACGAGCCACAGCCCACCTGTGGTTACTGAAGCCCATAGACATTTACAACGTAAATGCGCCACTCAATTTGAGATGTAAGTTCTAAGATCTCAGTATAGTTACAACGGCTGCCCCACCCTTCAAACCGAAACGCATTACTGATTCACGGCGGAAATAGGCGGGGTGGCGGTACTTACCCGTGCGGACTCACAAGAAGTCCTACCACCAGTAAAAGAATCAGATCATATCACCATCTCGCTTTTACCATCGCACCGCCCGCCACCGGAGTAGAGTTCATCCATACTACCTAAAACCACTACATTCATCCGCAGTACGTTTTCAGAGATCTGTTTTGCCACGTACCATCCAGATTTGGAGTGAGCTCCCCTCCACAGTATTTCCCGAGCGCTATGACATGTCCTTCTTCAAACGAGGCTTGTGGAGAGTACTTAAAGGTAAGCCGTGGGTTGGCTCTGTCCCTGGCATTGCTCACGTCCATGGGCGACGGTAACCACTCACCATCAGGTGGGCCGTATGCTCGTCTGCCAACAAAGGCACTAAAAAAACCTTCAATCAAGTGTCGCAAATACCATTCTGATAATCGCCTGGCATATTATGTTAGGACGTGAGTTACTGTATGTGTGCAACCTCTATATGATTTATGACATAAATCTTAAAGAGGTTATAATAAGTTATACAGATGACACATAAATGGTAACAAACGAATCGAAACATTAGAAGAAGAAGAGGTGCTTTACTGGTGGTAGGACCTCTTGTGAGTCCGCGCGGGTAGGTACCACCGCCCTGCCTATTTCTGCCGTGAAGAAGTAATGCGTTTCGGTTTGAAGGGCTGGGCAGCCGTTGTAACTATACTGAGCTTTTAGAACTTATATCTCAAGGTGGGTGGTGCATTTACGTTGTAGATGTCTATGGGCTCCATCCAGTAACCACTTAGCACCAGGTTGTCTGTGAGCTCGTCCACCCATCTAAGCAATAAAAAAAAACATCAGAAACATTGACACATTTTGAATATTAAAACATATGAAACATAAGAACTGGTGAAGCAATAGCCTTAAATGTTGTTTCTCTTTACAGCACAACTCAATTTGTGTTATAGTTTTACTGGCTAACTTGTCCTTTATGGTCCATCGATTTGGAAGATAATCATCACTATTAAGAATTAAAAATAAAACTGAAAATGTTGCTAGGGCATCAGCATAAGGTCTTGATAATACACTTGCCAGCGTTAGCAGTCTATTTTGTGACATTATCTCTACATATAAATGAAATTGGAGTGTCTGTTTGTAATATTGAACTAACCGCTTTTTACTACATGCTTGTGAATATATATACGGTACATTACATACAAAATAACATTTTTACAATTTTTGTCTGTCTGTCTGTCCGTTTGTTCCGGCTAATCTCTGGAACGGCTGGACCGATTTTGACGAGACTTTCCCTTAGGTTACTCTTTTTTTAGACTAGCTTCGCCCCGCGGCGTCACTCGCGGTACGACAATAACCGCGGGTAGCATCGCGAGACAGAGCTATCAATAATAAAATTTAATGTTTCCGAAGCGAAGCGAGGGCGGGTCGCTAGTTAATAATAAGACTTTAATGTATCCATCTATTATAGGGTAAGTACATAGAATTGTAATAGGTGCTCTTCACGTGGTACGACACCGCTGGGAAATCATCCAATACGTAATATGAGATTAATAAACATATTTTTTATTGTACACTTCGCACGAGTCCCGAGTGAAATTGTAAACGAACAATGGTTTTTGACGTTGACGTTTTTGCGTAATTCAGACTTACCCACGAATGATTTCCCCGATGATGGAATCGCGTAGATCTTAATGAAATCAGCAAAAATAATTTCCAGAATTATTGACTTTGAAGCATTTTTTTTGTTTTTTTTTATAGCTTAGGTGAGTGGACGAGCTCACAGCCCACCTGGTGTTATGTGGTTACTGGATCCCATAGACATTTACAACGTAAATGCGCCACCCACCTTGACATATAAGTTCTAAGGTCTCAGTATAGTTACAACGGCTGCCCCACCCTTCAAACCGAAACGCATTACTACTTCACGGCAGAAATAGGCGGGGTGGTGGTATCTACCCGTGCGGATTCACAAGAGGTCCTACCACCAGTAAGCCTACTATGAACCGGTCCGTACGGGTTCCCATTACTGCCGAGAACCGGTAATGCGTTTCGGTTTGAAAGGCGGGACAGCCGTTGTATAATACAGTAGGCAGCGACCTGGCTCTGCCCCTGGTATTACTGAAGTCCATGGACGACAGTAACCACTCACCATCAGATCACTGCCTACAAGGACAATAAAAAACTGTACAATTATAACTTAGACCTCATGTCTTAAGATATGCTTCAACTCCAGACGTTTATTTTTTTTTTATTTTTTATTTTTATTGCTTAGATTGGTGGACGAGCTCACAGCCCACCTGATGTTAAGTGAGTAATGGAGCCCATAGACATCTACAACGTAAATGCGGCACCCACCTTGAGATATTAGTTCTAAGGTCCTACCACCAGTAATTACGCAAATTATAATTTTGCGGGTTTGATTTTTATTACACGATGTTATTCCTTCACCGTGGAAGTCAATCGTGAACATTTGTTGAGTACGTATTTCATTAGAAAAATTGGTACCCGCCTGCGGGATTCGAACACCGGTGCATCGCTTCAACACGAATGCACCGGACGTCCTTATCCTTTAGGCCACGACGACGACTTTCGTCGGTCTTTCGCGGACCATGACTCAAACATAAACTCTCGGCCCTTCACTTACAATCAATTAAACAATTCGTGCTACACAAAAATGGAGCACTCCGTCTGTCAATAACCGACAGACAAACTGTTCTGTGTGCTTAGTGCGAGTTTTGTAACGTTCTCACTAGCGAGCCAGTTTGCTCAAATTTGTATGCAATTGGAACAGCGCCCCTAGCGGCAAACGTACTCGGTGTTATTTTGTGAGTGCGAGTTCATATTAACGTTGTGATCTCGTAACCGAGTAATTTTACCGAAATGAGTACTACGAATGACATTTGTGCGAGTGCGTGTTACAAATTAGTGGATTTTAACGTTTCGATCGAGTATTTCTTTAGTAGTTTTATTTTTCCAACTAGAGAGGCAAAAATATCATGCCATAGAGCCTAATCTTTTTTTATGAAAAATGATAATATGGAGTGAAATGGATTTGATTAATTTTAAGCATTAATCAATTGGCATGGAATGAAATGAAATGAGATCAGATAATATGGGATAAAATATAATCTCTGCAAAATGCTGATTATATACTGAGATTTTTTTCAGTGGACCTTTTCGAAGACTTCGAGAAGCTACGTCCAGCGGTTTTGTTTAATTTTTTTAAATTTTCGCACTTTCACAGATACTAAGCAGTTAATAAACCCACGTTACTTTGTTATTGCACAGATGGGTGGACGAGCTCCCGGCCCACCTAATCTTAAGTGGTTACCGGAGCCCATAGACATCTACAACGCAAATGCCGCCTCCCACCTTGAGATATTAGTTCTAAGGTCTCAGTATAGTTACAACGGTTGTCCCACCCTTCAAACCGAAACGCATTACTGCTTCACGGCAAAAATAGGCAGGGTGGTGATACCTACCCGTGCGGACTCACAAGACGTCCTACCACCAGTAATTACAAAAATTAATTTTGCGGGTTTGATTTTTATTACATGATGCTATTCCTTTACAGTGAAAGTCAATCGTAAACATTTGATAAGTACGTATTTCATTAGAAAAATTGAAACCCGCCGGCGGGATTAGAACACCGGTGCATTGCAAGATACGAATACACCGGACGCCTTAACCTTTAGGCCAGGACGGTCTCAAAATTACACTTATACACGAAGAAATATTAAATACGCATAAACTAAGAAACATTAAATAGACAAAATAAAACAATTCACACAATTTAGCTCCTCGCGGTCCCTCCAAAATGTCTTTTCATCTTTTTTCCTAGTTGTTCAATTGTAAATGAATAAATCAAAATCAAATCGAGTTTACGTTCTATACGGTGAAAAATGAAGAATTGTGAGTGTGAGTTGAGATATGCTACTCGCTTCGCAGGGCGTTTATTCACCGAGAGCAGCAATAATATTATTTCTCGTATATTGGTAGCACGTGATGTTTTGGCATTAGACCGTCTAAATGAAATACAACGCATTTTAACAGCATTTTAATGGGAACCGATTACTTTCAAAATTATTCGGGTAATGTCACGTGTTCAATACTATTTTGTACCTTTAGAATTAAAGTGGCTCAACCCAAAATTCTTAGTTTCTGGTAAACTTCAATATTGTAATACAATAATTGTATTTTTTTAGTTTTTCGGTTTAAACACTTTAAGGCATGCCATTTTATTTGAAAAAGACAGAAAGAGTACTTTGTCCTTTTCTAGACTAAAAGAGACTGTTTAATTTTATAAGCTGATAGAATAATATAGAAAAGAAAAATAGGATACCCTCTAATCGTCACATTGGAAAAAGGTATGGCTTTATCATTTTATCATTTAAATTATTTTTTATTGCACTTATAAAACTAATTTAATTTACAATATGTAACTACATATATCTATAACTAATCCGTACTTGTCAAATTCCTCATAAATTGTCAATATTCTTAATAAAATTCCTATTAATAATATACAAGTGCAAATGTTGAGCTGCTTGCCAGAAATGATATAATAGTATTTTGTTTTTTTGTTGTTTCCTTGTAGGCTGCCTGTAATAATCTAAATCTGTGTGAAAGGCAATAAATGATTTTATTATTATCTACTAATGGTAGTCCAGTGGTCGAAATTTGACCATAATTTATTTAAATTTTAAGTTTGAACATTATTATAGTTCTATTGTCACCTTTCTATTATCATCATTTCTATAATATTCATTGCTCTATGTCGCCAAGGCTACATTATTGAAAAATAATATTAAAGACATAAAATATTAATCTATTCTCAATTTGACCACAGATTGATAAATCAATAAACAAAAAAAGTATAAATGCATGTGTGTGTGTGTGTGTGTGTCAAATACATGGTAATGTGTGTAAGGTTTTTTTATTCATTTAGTTTATTTTTTTATTGTTTATGCACAATTAAAAAAAAAAAAACAATCTGCACTACTTCTCTATATTCTCTATGAGTGTGGGAAATTTCATACTTCTCCGTCCGCGCAATTTTCGTAAAAAGGAGTCCAACATTTTTGCTGCACGTATTACCTACTTAAAATGTAGGTTCTTAATAATAATACATAAGTGTTTTGAAATATAAAACTAATCTTAAATTTTTTAGTTATACCACTTCCATTCTAAGGGTGCAATTTCGTAAACAAACTTTGCCGTAATGGCGTAACCTTTAAAATACACGAAAACTGCCCAGCATAAACATATTTTTTTAGTAACTTTAATAGAAGTATTAGAATTAGAAGTTTATTATAGAATTTATTTAATTGTAATTACATATTTAGACATACTTAACATAATTAATCTTGGAATAGGTAATTATTTCAGCTTTTTTTAATTAAAGAAATTATGTTTTACATAGGTTTAATCTTTTACCCGTTGAACGTTTATAAAATGATTGTATTTACGGTAATAGTGTTGATGATCTTCATTAGGTGGCCCAAATATACTAAAATTATTACGAGCATCCATCCTTATTTATAAATGTGTAAAGAAGCAAAATTATTATTACATTGTTCAAATTTCTATATAATTTATAAATATAAATCTGTACGTATGTACCTGTAAATATGTATATTGCGCGCGTGTGTGTGTGTGTGTGCGCGTGTGTATGTGCGTGTGTGTATATATTTCTATAATAGATAGATACACATTGTGCAATTCATTTCGAAATTATTCTTGCCCATCTAATGGTTGTCTGGAAGAGATCACTCTTAGCGATAAGACCAAGAAAAAATGTTTCACAATATTTATTCATTTTGTGTACAATAAAGAATACTCTTTCACTGGTGGTAGGACCTCTTGGGAGTCCACACGGGTAGGTACCACCACCCCGCCTATTTCCGCCGTGAAGCAATAATGCGTTTCGGTTCGAAGGGTGGGGTAGCCGTTGTAACTATACTGAGACCTTAGAACTTATATGTCGAGGTGGGTGGCGCATTTACGTTGTAGATGTCTATGGGCTCCAGTAACCACTTAACGTCAGGTGGGCTGTGAGCTCGTCCATCCATCTAAGCAATAAAAAAAAAAAAAACTCTATCTCGCTCTCTCTCTCTCATCAAACAACTCTTTAAAAAAAAGCAATGATTTAATAAGAATTAAATGAAAAAGCAAAGAATTAATATGTATTTACAACTAGCTAGACGTCTATAAAATTTTCTAACCGAAAAAATATATGTGTATAAACCATTAGAATAGATAAAACCTTAAAAAACAACATTATTATTAAAAACGAAAGAAAAAATCTTGATATTGTATTGGTTTCACGGCAAAATTTTTAGTGACTACTTAACTTGCTTCAAAGTGAAGAAATACTCTCAAAATCCATTAATTTGTAACTCGCACTCGCACATACAATAATCGAGAGGCTCACTTCGGTAAAGCTATTCGATACATGAGACAGCAACATAAACAAACCTTCTCTGTCCCACAAAATGAGATTCATAAGCGTACCACTAGGTGGCACTGATACAAACTCACACAAATTAAACATAACATTAACATCGACTGAGTAATTAAAAAAACTCGCACTAAGCACAGGTACATTACCCATTACCCGACTAATTATAAATATCGTTAGAAAGCTTGGCATTTCAATTAAACGCCTTAAAAAAAAACTTGCGTGCTACCAATATAAAAGAAAAAAATATTGCTTCTAAAGATGAATAAACGTCCTGCAAATCGAGTAACTCGCACTCAGAGCTCCGCACGTTTCACCGTGAAGAGCGTACACTCGATGCGAGTCATTCGATTCGATTTTTGAAACTCGCACTAAGCCTACTGATAACGAAGACGCCTAATGACTCAATAATGTTCGTGTTAATGTTATATTTATTACGTTTTACATTGGATCAACCTAAGAGATTAATGATTTTTTTTTTTTTAACAATCACGCCACGTTAACTGGTCCCGTGCTAAGTTCGTAAAGAACTTGTGTTACAGGTACCAGATAACGGAAATAAATATAATATTTTTATTATACACATACATATATTTAATATACACCCATAACCCTGGAAAGACATTTATATTTATCATACAAATATCTTCCCTTGGCGGGATTCGAACCCGCGACCCCCTTGTGTAGTGACCATGTCACTTACCACTACACCAGACGGCCGATTTCGTGTGCAGTTTTTAAGGAAACTCCATAGGGATTGAAACATCGTCCTAATCTCTCAGAACAGTTTTTTTATCGGTGTAATCCCTAAGCGGAAGAGAACACAAAAGAGGTAAGAGTAATGCCGTCAGTTTTTTTTTTATTGCTTCGATTAGTGGAAGAGCTCACAACCCACCTGGTGTTAAGTGAGTAATGGAGCCCATAGACATCTACAACGTAAATGCGCCACCCACCTTGAGATATTAGTTCTAAGGTCTCAGTATAGTTACAACGGCTGCCCCACCCTTCAAACCGAAACGCATTACTGCTTCACGGCTGAAATAGACAGGGAGGTGGTATCTACCCGCGCGGACTCACAAGAGGTCCTACCACCAGTATGGTCCTACCACCAGTATAGTGTTCAGGGATATCCGGCTGCATTAGAAACCGCAAGCCGGATCTAAGAGGATACATCGCAAACCGGTCGCTCTTTGGTGCTTGGACCTGTGATGTCAATTACGCTAACTATTCTTATTCGCCTTCTCCGCCCCCATCCGGATTAAAGAGAGAAGCCACCTCCTACACGTGTCGGATCTGGGAGTAAGCCTATCCTCGCTCAAGCAGGGCTGGAACGATATGATAAGGGATGAACTCTTTCTCTCTCTCTCACTTTCTATCGCTCACGTCTCACTTCAGTCTTCATCGCAACCACAACAGTGACACTCCATCATTTTTTTTCCGGTGAAGCAGGTATAGGTAACGCGCGAAGCAAGCCTTGATCTGTACCTGCTTCAGCCTAAACCCTCTAAGACCTTGGTACATTTATTTTTAACCCCATAATAACTTAATAAAAAGTGAACCGCGTGCTCATCTACTCATCGAAATAAGTAATTTAAAAAAAAATACGGCTGCAGGGGAGTGCTGGAAGCAGTCTACTTTCACTGGTGGTAGGACCTCTTGTGAGTCCGCACGGGTAGGTACCGCCACCCCGCCTATTTCTGCCGTGAAGCAGCATTGCGTTTCGTCTTGAAGGGTGGGGTAGCGGTTGTAACTATACTGAGACCTTAGAACTTATATCTCAAGGTGGGTAGCGCATTTACGTTGTAGATATCTATGGGCTCCAGTAATCACTTAATACCAGGTGGGCTGTGAGCTCGTCCACCCAACTAAGCAATAAAAAATTAAAATAAAACCACTATGTTACCTATGCATTGGGAAAAACTTATTACGAGCAAAGTTTGTGTTTGTAAACTGATGTAATGATGATGATTGGGAACTATCCTTTTAATTTAACGTTATCCTATCCTAAAGTAGCAAAGCGAAATATGTTAATAGTTTTTATTTATAAACCTCATTATTTCCGTCGAAGACTTCCAACCTTTAGCCCCACTTGATGATAACTGGTTACAGCCGCCAATAGATCCCGACAATGCTATGTCAACTAAAATCTGATCAGTTGTATTTCAGAAGATGCGTATACAGCCTCTTACATCTAAAGCTATTTTTAGTCCGCCTTAATACCATTTTTTTTTCAATTCAAGGCCTAGCATTTGCATAGAGGAATGACAGCATATCTGCGTCGTAAAACTGTAAGAGAGACTTAATAAACAATTTGGCTCAAGTGTCCTAATTTATCTATATATTAATACGTGAAGCAAAAACTTTGTACCCCTTTTTACGAAAATTGCGCAGACGAAGGAGTATGAAATTTTCCACACTTATAGAGAATGTAGAAAAGGAGTGCAGGATGTTAGTATATTTTTTTTAATTATGAATAAAAATACATTAAATCAATAAAAAAAAAATTACACACACTACCATGTATTTGACACACACACGCATGCATACTATTTGTTTATTGTCAAACTTTTCCTATTGTTTAAAGTCTGTAGTCAAATTGAGAATAGATTAAATATTGTTTGTCATTATTAATCATAGACCTATATAGTATACTTCAGTGTTATTAATATTATTATTTGTCTAAAGTTTAGTCTTGGCGAAACCTGCGTTTAGAAGTATTTTATTTGATTATAGTCTTTGACAATACAATCATAAAAAATTTCAAACTTATAATTTCAATTAATTATAGTCAATTTCGACTACCGGGGCACCACCAGTATAATTTAATTATACTAAAAGATATATATAACCAGAAAAACAAAAAAACAAAACAACATTGCATTTATCCGTTCTCAAATCTCATTCCACGATACTCTTCAAACGTTAACGAAACGTGAAAGTGAAATTAAATCCAATTCCAACAACAGACGAGAGAGAGAGAGAGAGAGAGAGAGAGAGAGAGAGAGAGAGATAAGCTCGCGATTGACACAACGGAGAAATGTTGTAATTGAACTTTGTAGTATAATAAGCACGTGCCACTAAAATCCCGGCCAGAGTAATCTTTAAATTAATACGTGAAGCAAAAACTTTGTATCCCTTTTTACGAAAATTGCGCGGACGGAGGAGTATGAAATTTCGCACACTTATAGAGAATATAGAGAAGGAGTGCAGAATGTTAATATTTTTTTAAAATTATGCATTAATAATAGATTAAATCAATAAAAAAAAAACATTACACACACTACCATGTATTTGACGCACACACGCATTCATACTATTTATTTATTGTCAAACTTTTGTTCTTGACATCGGTTGTCAAATTGAGAATAGATTAAATATTGTTTGTCTTTATTAACATTTTTCTACAGTGTTAGTCTTGGCGAAGTTTGTGATTATAGAAGTGTGTCTTTGAAAATAGAATCATAATAGTGTACAAACTTACAATTTCAATTAATTATAGTCGAATTTCGACTACCGGGCGACCACTAGTTTATGTTATTAAATAAGATACATTGTTTACGCTATCTGCAATGGATACATCGCATTAATATTTTTGAACGTAATTGCGAGCGCACCGATATAGTCCCGCCTCTTTCCCCTCTTATATCAATGTCATTATAAAGTCGAGTTTGAATCGTGCGCATCAAAATTGTGCGATCGCGAAAAATAGTAGTGAATATTGAGTGCAGCTAATTAATTACTGAAAAAACTAAAAGTGTTCATCAAGATAAAAAGAAGGAAGACACGAGTGGCCACTCCAGGAAGATAGTGCTACAAAATATTATTATAACTACAAAGATACAGACCTTCGGTGAGTTCCTAACAAATTACCAAGTATCTTATCGATTGCGCTCTAAATCTAAAAACTAAAGAACCAAACCCAACCATACATATATAAGATAATATATATGCAAGAAAACTAACTATTTTAACACTATCGATTAGAACCTGGCGCAGTCCAGTCGACATCAGTAAATACTAAATTATATTGTTTTCTTCCATCAGCCATTCTTCATGTAGCCAGTTCAATTGACCTATATAAATACTACCAGATTTCAAAGGTCTTAAAACTTAGTACTAAACGTAAACAAATCCTTTAAAAAAAATCGTCATTCGCCATTGCCGAAATTAATTTAACTCAAATTCAAATTCAAAATCATTTATTTCAACTTAGATGTCAGAATGACACACTTGTTGAATGTCAAAGTATAAATAACAATGTTAACTCTACCACCGGTTCCAAAAAAAGCCACAGTCCTGAGAGAAGAACCGGCGAAACAAACTACGCGGGTTTTTTTTTTTGTTTTTTCTCAAAAATTTTTTTTTTTTTTTTAATAAAAAAATTATTATGTACAATAAAAGAAAAAACAAGTCAAAAAATACAATTTAAATTCTCATCACATCTCATTTCCTCATCATGTTGCATCCTCTCATTTAAACTTCACACTGTCGTTGATAGCTAAAATCGATTATCGTGACGTAAGTACCGACCGTAGTTTAACAACCCTAGACTGTAAAGCTCCAATTTAATCTGTGGAATAACAATTTTATGTCGGTTTTATGTCACGAATTTGTCTCATTCTAGAAACTTCAACCAACGGTAGTGATGTGACATAATCGGGGTTATTCAAAAATACGACAACTACTATTCGAAAAATTCGTTTTTTTTTTTTTTATGGCTTAGATGGGTGGACGAGCTCACAGCCCGCCTGGTGTTAAGTGGTTACTGGAGCCCATGGACATCTACAACGTAAATGCGCCACCACCTTGAGATATAAGTTCTAAGATCTCAATATAGTTACAACGGCTGCTCCACCCTTCAAACCGAAACGCATTACTGCTTCACGGCAGAAACAGGCAGGGTGGTGGTACCTACCCGCGCGGACTCACAAGAGGTCCTACCACCAGTATTGATAGTATAGATTTCAAGGTGAATCGAGGCAAGCCGTGACAATCCAATAGTGCATTTGTCTTCTTTTTCTCTCTCTTACACGTCCCGTGGTCGACTTTTATCAATATTTCATCAAGAAGTTGCGATATTAACGACTTGGCAGTTACAATTTTTTTTTATTGCCCTTGTATGCAGACGAGCGTACGGCCCACCTGATGGTGAGTGATTACCGTCGCTCATGGACTTCAGCAATGCCAGGCGCAGAGTCAAGCCGCTGCCTACCGCTTAATTCTCTCCACAAGCCTCGTTTGAAGAAGGACATGTTATAGCGCTCAAGAAACACCGAGGTGGAGAGCTCATTCCATAGCCGGATGGTACGTGCCAAGAAACTGCACCTTAGTTACCTGACCGCAAGTGCGTGTGTCATAACGAGAGCTGTACAATATTTTCATTGTTCACACAATGTACAACAGCTTTTAAGATAACTTGTAAAGACAAGATTCTAAGCAATACTTTCTGAACTAGATTTGTGCTCACACAGCATTTGTGGACTTGGCAGCAATCCCGAAACCTCGCGTAATTAAATTAGTCGCTAAAAAGTTTTTCACTTCCGGGCCAAGAAACTTTCGGCGTGAAAGGGCCTGAAAGGGGGGTTGGGGGGGGGGGGTTGGGCCACAATGGCGGCCCCTCCGATATCCGCTTACTACATACAGCATTGATGTAATCGCACAGCTATAAAACAGTCGACGACAATGGCAAGGCAAGAGAGTAAAAGAAATAGTTTACGCAGAGCCTTTTGTACTGAATCGATTTTATCGTCACATGAAGAGGGTCTATGGAAGAGGCACGCAAACCGGAGACCGACGTCGGGTCGTACCGAACCTGCATAAAGGTCGTGCGCTTAAGGAATTAGAAATAGGTAGTAGTCAATAAAAAACCTCAGCATTAATTAGAGCTTTTTTTTATTACTTAGAAGGGTGGACGAGCTCATGAGGTTTTAGGTGGTTACCGGAGCCCATAGACATATACAACGTAAATGCCGCCACCCACCTTGAGATATGAGTTCTAAGGTCTCAGTATAGTTACAACGGCTGTCCCGCCCTTCGAACCGAAACGGATTACTGCTTCACGGCAGAAATAGGTGATGATACCTATCCGTGTGGACTCACAAGAGGTCCTATCACCAGTAATTACGCAAATTATATTTTTGCTGGTTTGATTTTTATTACACGATGTTATTCCTTCACCGTGGAAGTCAATCGTAAGCATTTGTTGAATACGTATTTTATTAGAGAAATTGGTAGCCCCCTGAGATTCGAACACAGTTGCATCGCTACATACAAATGCACCCGACGTATTTTCCTTTAGGCCACGACTTCAGAACATTAGCTAAGCTAAACATTAAATTTGTTGGCAAATTTACAAGCATTCGTTAATTTGATCAAATCAAGCCTATGCCAGATACAATAATAATTACCTCATTCATTAAATAAAAGTTTGTGCAGCTTAATAAAACTTCTCAATTATTTGAGAAGAGTGTACTAAAATTCCAAATTTGTAAGTAAAGATCTTATTGATTTGACTTAAATTGGAATGTGTTTAGTATTTTTCTTTTCTTTTTTCTTTTAAGTTGTTTTCATTATTAGAACCTCTTAGTAATTTTGATTTCTAATAAATATGAAGAAATAAACTGCCATTAGTCAAAGTGTTTCAAAACAAAGATGACTCCCGGTGTCCGTGTCAGAAAAGACGTGAGGACACTGTAATGAACCAATTCAATCACTTTTTCCAGTTCCTTCATTTAACCATCCACTATAGATAAAAAAAAAAACAGATGTAAGAATAAAAATATCGCAAAGCACATTAAAATTTTGAGAAATCTAATATAAACAAGAAGATTTCAAAACTGGTTTGCTAATCACCACAAATCATTTACTTCTACATAGAAAGAAGAAGAAGAAATTTTCTTCTTTTCTTCTTCTTCTTCAATCTATACTAATATTATATTATAAAGCTGAAGAGTTTGTTTGTTTGAACGAGCTAATCTCAGGAACTATTGGTCCGATTTGAAAAATTATTTCAGTGTTAGATAGCCCATTTATTGAGGAAGGCTATATAACATCACGCTAAGACCAATACAAGCGGAGCACCAATAAAGAATGTTTCAAAATCGGTTTTTTTTTCGATTTGATAACCTCCTCTTTTGAAGTCGCTTAAAAGCGTGATTTTGGTTCTATAAATAGCTTTTTAACATTGTATTGTTCAATTTTTTTTTTTTTTGCTTAGATGGATGGACGAGCTCACAGCCCACCTGATGTTAAGTGGTTACTGGAGCCCATAGACATCTACAACGTAAATGCGCCACCCATCTCGAGATATAAGTTCTAAGGTCTCACTATAGTTTCAACGGCTACCCCACCCTTCGAACCGAAACGCATTACTGCTTCACGGCGGAAATAGGCGGGGTGGTGGTACCTACCCGTGCGGACTCCCAAGAGGTCCTACCACCAGTGATTACGCAAATTATTATTTTGCGGGTTTGGTTTTTATTACACGATGTTATTCCTTCACCGTGGAAGTCAATCGTGAACATTTGTTAAGTACATATTTCATTAGAAAAATTGGTACCCGCCTGCTGGATTCGAACACCGGTGCATCGCGTCATACGAATGCACCGACGTCTTATCCTTTAGGCCATGACGACTTCGAACTTCGACTTCGACTACGTAAACGAAGTCGCGGGTAAAATTTAGCGTTATGCCAAAGTAACTAGGTATCCCACGCGGACGAAGTCGCGGACAATAACTAGTCTAATATAATGAAGGAGATTTCAAAACAGGTTTGCTAATCACCACAAAACATTTACTTCTACATATTTTGGAATGGAAGTCGTCGTGGCCTGAAGGATAAGACGTCCGGTGCATTCGTATGTAGCGATGCACCGGTGTTCGAATCCCGCAGGCGGGTACCAATTTTTCTAATGAAATACGTACTCAACAAATGTTCACGATTGACTTCCACGGTGAAGGAATAACATCGTGTAATAAAAACCAAACCCGCAAAATTATAATTTGCGTAATCAGTGGTGGTAAGGACCTCTTGTGAGTCCGCACGGGTAGGTACCACCACCCTGCCTATTTCCGCCGCGAAGCAGTAATGCGTTTCGGTTCGAAGGGTGGGGTAGCCTTTGTAACTATACTGAGACCTTAGAACTTATATCTTAAGGTGGGTCGCGCATTTACGTTGTAGATGTCTATGGGCTCCAGTAACCACTTAACACCAGGTGGGCTGTGAGCTCGTCCATCCATCTAAGCAATAAATAAAAAAAAAATCGATAGATAGACATTCGAAAAACTTGTACAATACGACAGATAAAAGCGAAATCAACTTTTTATTATTGTCGCGTAACAAGTAAACGTCCCGAAGGATCTTCTTGCTTTCGAAGCTAATATACAAGAGAACGGAATAAACGAAATGAACAACAATCTAAGAAACGAAACGATTTAAAGATAATGGAAGAGACATTCCGAGTAATTGAAAACGTTAGCGAAACGGATTCCTGAGCTGAGCTAATAAATAACTAAGCCATCCGGTATACAGTACAAGATACTATTTCAGTGCCTCTGATGGAAAAAGTGTCCGGTATAAGGTTATCTAATTTTTTTTCCGGATAACTTTACGAAAACAAAAACTTTTTACTCCTAAATTAATTATTCCATTATTTATTTATTTATTTACTAGCGACCCGCCCTCGCTTCGCTTCGGAAACTGTAATTCATTATTGATTTCTCCACTATTTAATGGATGTTATTATACATATAAACCTTCCTCTTCAATCACTATATCTATTAAAAAAAACGCATCAAAATCCGTTGCGCAGTTTTAAAGATTTAACCATACATATGGACAGACAGATATAGGGGACAGAGAAAGCGACTTTGTTTTATATTATGTAGTGATTTATAACTTCATATACTATAAAGTATAAAGGCGGACTTAATGCCATAGGCATTCTCTAACAGTCTACCTTATATATTTCAACTATGAATTTCGTTCTCAAAAATTAAAATACATTACTGTAAAATCGATCACAATTACTTGAACATCTCGTTTCAAGACTTCATTACGTATACCTCCGTTGATAACCTTTTATTTATTTATTTATTGCTTAGGTGGGTGGACGAGCTTACGGCCCACCTGGTGCTAAGTGATTACCGGAGCCCGTAGACTTCTACAACGTAAATGGTGCCACCCATCTAGAGACATGAGTTCTTAGATCTCAAGTTCAGTACAACGGCTGCCCCACCCTTCAAACCGAAACGCATTACTGATTCACGGGAGAAATAGGCAGGGTGGTGGTACGTACCCGTGTGGACTCACACGACGTTAAAACCTTTAAGATTAGGTCGAAGCTCCACGGCAAAACCTATCGGGAAAGGCTAAGAGAAACTGAAAGATTTCAACTTCAAGATCAAGCATCTGTCTGTAAAAGATCAATTGAATTAAGGCTATTTTCACTTTTAGGATAGGAACGCATTGATTTGCACGGTAAGTATAGGTGCATCACAACATAGTATAAAACAAAGTCGCTTTCTCTGTCTCTATGTATGCTTAAATCTTTAAAACTACGCAACGGATTTTGATGCGGTTTTTTTTAATAGAGAGAGTGATTAAAGAGGAAGGTTTATATGTATAATAACATCCATTAAATATTAGAGAAATCAATAATAAATTACAGTTTCCGAAGCGAAGCGAGGGCGGGTCGCTAGTTTACGATAAAACTTAATTAAAAAATGTGCGTACCGAAAAATACCCTATTCCAGAGAATCATATATTAAGATGACAAAGATGCGCTTATAATGTATTCTTGTTACTGCTACCTACCTACATATAGACGTATAAACCGTACATATCAATTAGATATTAATCAACAATTAATTGTTTGTGAACTAATATATAATTCGTATTCAGGCCACGTTCTTGCTATAAATTCAAAATAGATCGCGCTCGTATATCAGAAAACGAGCTTCACAGCAATCATGCATTTAACACTGTACTAAAATGACTAGAATTGAGGGATGATAGACAAAATCAGGTCTGCCTTGATACCAGCTTGGGTGCAAGCTAACCTTTTTTTATTTTATTTATTGTTTAGATGGGCGGACGAGCTCACAGCCCACCTGGTGTTAAGTGGTTACTGGAGCCCATAGACATATACAACGTAAATGCCCCACCTACCTTGAGATATAAGTTCTAAGGTCTCAGTATAGTTACAACGGCTGCCCCACCCTTCAAACCGAAACGCATTACTGCTTCACGGCAGAAATAGGCGGGGTGGTGGTACCTACCCGTGCGGACTCACAAGAGGTCCTATCGCCAGTAATTACCCTAATTATAATTTTTGCGGGTTTGTTTTTTGCAAACCCGAAATACCGTCCTGTCTATTTCTATCGCTAAACCATCACGCGCTATGGTCCAAATAGCAAGGGATATATATACCTACGGCTTTATTTAACGTTAAAAGAAAATCAATCGGATCTTAAAATATATATATTTTTTTTTAAATTATGATAAAGCTAACAAACGTTACACCTTTTTTAATACTCAAACTTCTCAGGCAAAATTCTTATATTGCTTTGGTTTTTATTGATGAATCTCGCAGTGTTAACCGAATGCCCCCCGAGCTTTCTCGAGTTTACGGCCGAACTTTTCGTTCGGTTCGAGATAAAGTTTTGATGAGCGCACTTACGAACGTGGACGTTACGAAAGCTTCACTGGAAAGTCTTTGAGCTTATACAACTAATCGCGTTTGTATATCGTTGATTGAATTAAGTTCGTTGACTGATTAAATTAAACTCTGTGACGTCTTGTAATACTGCTTACCTAAAACTGAGAAACTTGTAACAGTATTAAAATTTAATGAAATTTCGCATTCGCATTTGCCGGAAGACCGAAAAATGTCGTTCGGATAATCAGAATCGCCGAGCACTTGACATACATAACGGTTATGGTAATCATAACGCTTCTGTATTCTATATAGTTTATATACATTTGTCGAAGTTGGATTTACATTTATGGGGAATCGACAAATCGATATGGGTTAGAATTGCGTTGTTTATATTCATTATGTAAGCCGTGTGTTATTGTATACAGTAAGACCTTATAGAAATTGTCAAGTGTCGTTCCGTTTTGATTCCGCTTTTATTAGCTTCTGACGTATGTATGTAACGGAATCTTTGAACATGTTTTTGACCCCCGTCAAGACGTCGGATTAACTCGAAATTTGGTATACTTATTAAGGACCGATGAGAATTCAATATTAAAAAAAATAATGAAATTCAACTAAAACATTAAAAATAAATAATGGTTTAAAAAAACTAACAAAATAAGCTTTTATAGAAAATCCAACTAAAATATAGAAAATAAATTTTAATAAATTTGGGGCGCTTTTCAGGATATTATTAAAATAACCCTTTCTACTCCTATCTGTTCATAAAATATTTATAGCTACTGATACCATGCACCCCACGCTTTTTTTAACAATAAAATCAATTTTTCTTAGACTACCTATTTTTAATTCAAATTTATTTTCTATTTTTTAGTTGGGTTTTCTATAAAAGCGTATTTTGTTAGTTTTTTTAAACTATTATTTATTTATCTCACGATCTGCAAGCGAAGTAAATTGTCGCTTTGCAATAAGATGACGCTCTACCAAGTCAGACAACATCCACTCTCGGTGCTTTTAGGCGTACAAAGCACCGGTCACCGTTCTCATCGAACTCGCCTACCTTATAGAAACATTTCTAGAAGAAACTATCTGCATATCAATTTTTTTTTATAAAGCACGCTTTTGTTGGAAAGATCTAGAACTTTTTGCTGTCGATTATCATCGGCTATGCGTTGAATTCTGTCGAAATGCTATAATTACATTCAACTTAAGGGCATCTTGAATTATTTCTCAAGATAAGCTTTTTCAACAGTATCAATAGCCGCAGTGGAGCCGCACCCACCGAGCGTGTTTACTCATCTATGCCAATTAATAATAACAAACCTCATTGAACTCCTATTCAAATCTGAATTACCTTTTATTATTTTTATCATAGCATTGCGTGAGAACTCGCAAATAAAACGTTTATCGGCTAAAGAAAACACCATCGAAATATTATAGGCCAATAAAGCTTGAAGGAAACATGAAATATAACTTTTTATTGGTTGCCAATGCGTATAATAAGATTTATAGAGCCTCGTCTCTTTCCTCAATTCTTTTATCGGACTAAACACGAATCACGTAATTATGTTATTCCAAAGATCAAGTTTATTATTGCTCTAGATGCGTGGACAGCTGTAATTGGGTTTGGTGCTAGCCGTAGTGTGTAGGCTTACGACGAAAGGAAGATCTTACGCCGAGCGAGCGATATTGCTGGAAGATCTTCCATCGAGCGGGTGATATTGTTCGGTAGACTGACGGTCCGAATGTTGTTGTTCGGAACTGGTATATGTGCAAGCTTTTATTTTGAAAATGTCGTATGCGAGATTCAGGCATCTATAAAATATCAGGCGTTGTATGATGACTACCGCCACAGTAGTATAGACCACCTTTGAAACTGGAACGTACTAATGCTCCACCTCGGATATAGACAGGATCGTGGTAAGCACTAACAACACATGTCATTAGACAAATACACATATTTTAAGATGCGTTATACTTCTATGTCAGTAAATGTCTTCTATCTCAGTCTATGTCAGTTAAAGTCAGCTGCCTACGACATTGACGTACGTAATCTATATATTAATACGTGAAGCAAAAACTTTGTATCCCTTTTTACGAAAATTGCGCGGACGGAGGAGTATGAAATTTTCCACATTTATAGAGAACTAGCGACCCGCCCTCGCTTCGCTTCGGAAACATTAAAACACACATGAAACAAAAAAAAAAAAAAAAAAAGTAGCCTACGTTCATCAGGAACAATGTCGGCTTTTAATGGAAAAAGAATTTTTCAAATCGGTCCAGTAGTTTCGGAGCCTATTCGAAACAAACAAACAAACAAATCTTTCCTCTTTATAATATTAGTATAGATATAGAGAAGAAGTGCACAATGCTAATATTTTTTTTAAATAATGCATAAAAGATACATTAAATCAATAAAGAAAACATTACACACACTACATACCATGTATTTGACGCACACACGCATGCATACTATTTATTGTCAAACTTTTGTTCTTGACGTCTGTAGTCAAATTGAGAATAGATTAAATATTTTTTGTCTTTGTTCATCTTTTTTATAGTGTAGTCTTGGCGAAATTTGTGTTTATAGAAGTATAAAATACAATCATAATAGTGTACAAACTTACAATTCCAATTAATTATAGTCGAATTTCGACTACTGCGGGACCTCTAGTACATACAATTCTAAACCAATTTAATAATATCCAATATTCATAAATCGTAGCGACTTAGCGAACGTGGTGTTTTTGTTGTCTTTGTTTTTTTTTTGTGATGCATTATTTTATTGGAATATTTTTTTATTCACATTTGTACATGCTCCTGTCTACAAGAGCCGAATCGATTTGCATGCGGTCTTCCTGCGGTCGTCGTCGTGGCCTAAAGGATAAGACGTCTGGTGCATTCGTATCTAGCGATGCAACGGTGTTCGAATCCCGCAGGCGGGTACCACCGCCCTGCCTATTTCTGCCGTGAAGCAGCAATGCGTCTCGGTTTGAAGGGTGGGGTAGCCGTTGTAACAATACTGAGACCTTAGAACTTATAGCTCAAGGTGGATGGCGCATTTACATTGTAGATGTCTATGGACTCCAGTAACACTTAACACCAGGTGGGCTGTGAGCTCGTCCACCCATCTAAGCAATAAAAAAAATCGAATCATAAAATCTATGACTATATCTATTATCGTTAAAAGCACATATTAACCACGGGCGTCAATCTTTTTTTTATAATTGAAGAATTACTGGTAGCCCGGAGGCCTTTCCAGTTTCGCCAGGACAAATGGGCAAAGCACCAATCAATGTTATTACTGTGGCGCTTCATCGTTTTGGCAACGGAGCCGCGGAAGTTGCTGGGATCCATTAACACGCGGCTATTTGGATACGTTCCGATTTGCGATTAGATCGATAGAATTAGATCGCTTAGTAAAATTGAACGTTAGGTAATCGTAAACACGTAATTTCAATGGTCTTTAGAGCTATATGCTGTGCGGCCACTTTATCTCATAGAAGTTTTGTAGTAAAAACTTCACGACTGCGCGGTTTGAAAGCCGATGAAACTGAAACGATACTCGATAAGTTAAAACTAGCCGAGAGAAACATTTATAGCTATAGGATTTAATCTTTGAGAAAATCAGATAGATTTCACTGCGCATCATCAAGCACGGTTAACTGGTGGTAGGACCTCTTATGAGTCCGCGCGGGTAGGTACCACCGCCCTGCCTATTTCTGTCGTGAAGCAGTAATGCGTTTCGATTTAAAGGGTGGGGCAGCCGTTGTAACTATACTTAAGACCTTAGAACTTATATCTCAAGGTGGGTGGCGCATTTACGTCGTAGATGTCTATGGGCTCCAGTAACCACTTAACACCAGGTGGGCTGTGAGCTCGTCCAACCACTAAGCAAAAAAAAAACTTTTTCACTTCTCAAACATTTTACTTTTAAATGTTATAAATATTGGGGTCACCCACCCACCTGGTGTTAAGTGTTTACTGGAGTCCATAGTCATCTACAACGTAAATGCCGCCCCCCACCTTGAGATTTGAGTTCTAAGGTCGCAGTGTAGTTACGACGGTTGCCCCGCCCTTCAAATTGAAACGCATTACTTCTTCACGGCAGATTTTTTTTTTTATTGCCCTTGTAGGCAGACGAGCATACGGCCCACCTGATGGTGAGTGGTTACCGTCGCCCATGGACTTCAGCAATGCCAGGGGCAGAGCCAAGCCGCTGCCTACCGCAAATTAGATTAGATTTAGGCAGAGTGGTGGTACCTACCCGTGCGGATTCACAACACATCCTACCACCAGGTAATTACGCAAATTATAATTTTGGGGGTTTCATTTACACGATGTTATTCCTTCACCGTGGAAGTCAATCATGATCATTTGTTGAGTACGTAATTCATTACAAATTCGAATACCGGTGCATCGCTCAACACGTATGCACCGGACGTCTTATCCCTTAGGCCACGACGACTTCTATAAGTTAAATGAATGAATAAAGTTAAATGGATATAGTTCTAAGATGTCCATGACCGATGGATAATCAAACTCCGGTTATTTAACTATCTCTTAATCAATATATTACAATCACATTAAAGATCGAATTCGAAATACACACGGGTGTACACATTGGACAGACGATAATGATCTCGCCTGTACCCGGATTGTACATTTATCATAGTTAAAAGATATTATCTGGCTAGAGTTGTTTGCCCGTTGTGGAGACAATGCGGCGCATGCAAACTAGCTACGATTAGACCTAATCCTTAGGGTCAGAAGATTTTATCATCTGAGTACGTTATGCTAAATCTGACCTCGTTGCGCGCTCTCTGTAATATAATTCGGTTAGTAAATTGATGGCGCTAGATGGATGATTAATTACAAAGATAATTGTAGTTTCGATTTAGTAACATTATATTTTTTCAATGATGCATGTGACTAGGAGATGAATGGAAATGGTAGTGCAAGGTAGAGAGGGAAGAGGTCGACCGATGAAGATTTGGATGGAGTGTGTGAATGTCGATATGAGAAAGAAAGAAAGAAGAATGAGTGTTGAACTAACGACTGATAGAAGAGAATGGAAGAGAAAAAATATCTGTGCCGACCCCACCTAGTGGGATAAGGTGAACAAAAAGAAGAAGATATTTTTCAATGATTTCATAATCTTGTCATTGCTAACGGCATCACTTAAACTGGACAACGTGATTAGTAGAGATGATCAGCGATGTAAGGAACATAGCCAAACCGCTGTCCCGACCAGATAATTGTATTGTAACTCATTTCACTCTGTTATTCGGGGTCTTCCGATTAGGTTTTTAAAAAAGGATTTTTGGAAAAGATTTCACTTTTATTAGTTCAATTACACAAACAATTAAATTTTAGAAATTGGCAGAAAGGAGATATCGTTTTAGACCGCTCCCGGTGAGTGACTGAATACGACTCCCAAGAGATTTCTTACTGTCTACTCAGCATCAGTGGTGATTAAAAAGGATGCAACATAACTTTAACTGACATGAGGAGTCTGAACAGCTCGTTAACGAAAAAACTTTATTTAAAAACATCACACCCATATGAAAGTAAATGGTAAATATTCCTTCTTTGGACTTTTTATTTAGACGAACCTAAAATATTTTTTCAACTTCTATCATAATATTTGATAGGGCTAATGTAAGATCTTAAGCCAAAGTATAGCGACGATTGATATAATAAATATAATCATAACACTTAGTCAGGAAACGTCTTGTTGGTATACAACTGCGTTGAACGAGAGAAACTGAGCTCTGGAAAATACCTTACCATTATATATTTAAATTTACGACAAATCACAACAATCGTCCAAGTGCCAATAAGGAAGATATAAATAAATACTATTTAAAGCACCTTAAGATTCGTTTTATATAATTGAACGCGTATTATTAACAAATATTTGTCGAATTCCGAGATTAAGGTGAATTATTTTAAAGCTATGACGTCATACAGCCGTCATTATAAACTTACCGTCTAAACGTTTGGACAATTAACTAAGAACACGACTAATGTCATTCGGATGCCGTGACGTCATCGCGACAATGCATATCTGTAATATGATATTCAGTTTTAATACTGAACTTACTTTATTTTTGAATAGACGTAATGAGAGTAACATAAAATCATCGAAATTGGTTCATCTAGAAAAAAAAATTCTTACGTAAGTACACACACATAGCAAAAAAAGCAATCGAATTGAGAGCTTCTTCATTTTGAAATCCGGCTATAAAAATAAGTATACGAGCATACGGCCCACCTGATGGTGAGTGGTTACCGTCGCCCATGGACTTCAGCAATGTCAGGGGCAGAGCCAAGCCGCTGCCTACCGTTTTTTTTTTTATTGCTTAGGTTGTGGACGAGCTCACAGCCCACCTGGTGTTAAGTGGTTACTGGAGCCCATAGACATCTACAACGTAAATGCGCCACCCACCTTGAGATATAAGTTCTAAGGTCTCAGTATAGTTACAACGGTTGCCCCACCCTTCAAACCGAAACGCATTACTGCTTCACGGCAGAAATAGGCAGGGCGGTGGTACCTACCCGTGCGGACTCACAACAGGTCCTACCACCAGTTAACCGTGCTTGATGATGCGCAGTGAAATCAAAGACATCGAAGATCAACCTCAAATAGGACATGATCTGAAGCCTAGACAGTTGAAAAAGAAAATGCCACGAGTGGAACTTAACATACATTTGGTATTAAGCATTACCCGTAGCTTGTTCATTATCATATTATAAAGTAATATATTGTTACGCCTGTAAGAGTAACGCCATCTATCGTCGAATAGTCGAACGAATATCGAAGGATCTAGTACCATCTAGAACGCTCGAGAAGTATAACTCCAACTATTGTCACATAGCGGAAACACACAATACTCGACTTGTGCGGAATATTCTCGATAATTCTAGGGATGTCGTATCGACTATAAAAGCGTTGCAGAGATGGCATGCAGTCAGTTAGTAATCGGAACTACGCCAAGCGAAACAGCGAACGGATCACCTGAAGCGGAAGAAGCGAACTGATAATTTTAAAATGTTTTAAGTGTTCCAAGTGCTAATACAGTGCTAATTTGTACTTTGGTGAAACTTTTTATTTATCCCGAACCCCCAGCGCGTAACAATATAATAATAACATTACAACCCTGTTTGCAAGCTCTTAAATATGTCACAGTTAATTCAAATTTCCAATTCCTCCAATGGCGAGCTCAAGATTGTGTTGTTCCTCACAAGAAGCGCTTTTCACTGATCGCGAATTTTGGCACTAAACTATTTAAAACATTTGAAGAGAAAGATAAAGATCGCAGATATCCTCCATTACACCATATTAGAATAAGAACTGTTCGTACACTAAGCTTGATATAGGAACGCGCGTCACGTTGCTTTAGTCTTTCAATTCGTGCGAACCCTCCGATAACCATAACAGTAGAAAGATAAAAACACAATTCATTCCGCCCAAACAAATAATACAAACTGTGCTCTGTGCACAAATATTTGTAAAACATAGTAGTGGTAATAATTATAAAATTACAAAAACATTAACAATTAACGCAACAAAAAAAAGCCTACAAAACGTGATTTGGTATTTTTTAGTTATTTGTTATCTCGAAAGTGTTCTAACCAGTTTGGTGTGTCAGATACGCTAGTGGAGAGTGCTTAACGTAGGCAGCGGGAATTAACTCATAGACACAGCCCACTGAGTTTCTCGCCGAATCTTCTCAGTGGGTCGCGTTTCTGATCCGGTGGTAGATTCTGCGAAGCACTGCTCTTGCTAGGGTTCGTGTTAGCAACGTCGTCAGGTTTGAGCCCCGTGAACTCACCTACTAGTTAAGGTTACGCTGAAATAATCTCTCAAGGCTATCAGCTTAGGTAGGAACAATAGAAGGCAGCGGTCTGGCTCTGCCCCTAGTATTGCTGACTTCCATGAGCGACGATAAGTCGTCGTCGTCGTTGAAGTCGTCGTGGCCTAAAAGATAAGACGTCCGGTACATACGCGTTGAGCGATGCATCGGTGTTCGAGTCCCGCAGGCGGGTACCAATTTTTCTAATGAAATACGTACTTAACAAATGTTCACGATTGACTACCACGGTGAAGGAATAACATCGTGTAATCGTAAAAAAAAACACTTTCCATCAGGTCAGCCGTATGCTAGTCTGCTTACAAAGGCAATAAATAAATAAAATAACATACAGATATAGATTTTAATGACAAATCATCGAAATTTTTAACAGTGACCATAGTAACATCAGCAAAAGAACGAATATAAATTAATGTAAATTAAACCGTAAAGTACTTTTAATTACGTACCTAACTCCTGTAGCATTTAATTTCTATTCGAGAACAAACTTTGTAGACTGCTTATCACTCTGCATTAATGACATTCCACGCGCAGCGAAGTGGATGAGGTATTTTATATCCGAGCTTCCTTATTCCCGTCAATTAATCAAACGGTCAATAATAACATATATTTACTTATCCAGAGTAATAATACGTGAAGGAAAAACTTTGTATCCCTTTTTACGAAAATTGCGCGGACGGAGGAGTATGAAATTTCCCACACTTATCACTACATAGTATAAAACAAATTCGCTTTCTCTGTCCCTATATCTGTCTGTCCCTATGTATGCTTAAATCTTTAAAACTACGCAACGGATTTTGATGCGGTTTTTTTAATAGATAAAGTGATTAAAGAGGAAGGTTTATATGTATAATAACATCCATTAAATAGTGGAGAAATCAATAATGAATTACAGTTTCCGAAGCGAAGCGAGGGCGGGTCGCTAGTAGAGAATATAGAAAAGGAGTGCAGAATGTTAACATTGTTTAAAAAAAAACACATTAAATCAATAAAAAAAAACATTACACACACTAACTACCATGTATTTGTCGCACACATACTATTTATTTATTGTCAAACGTTTGTTCTTGACGTCTGTGGTCAAAATAAGAATAGATTAAAAATATTGTTAAAACAATGTAATGTATAAAACGATATTTACAAATCTCGCAAAAACTAGCAAAAATCTCGCGAGATTTGTGATTAAGAAAGTATAATAGTCTTTGAAAATAGAATCACAATAGTGTACAAACTTAAAATTTCAATTAATTATGGTCGAATTTCGACTACCGGGCGACCACTAGTCCAGAGTAATATGGTCTATTAATTTCCATGTTCTGTGTGGACGTGACGCGGCAGAAAATATACGAAACCGGGTCAGCGTGTGAGGTCTCATTTCAAACAAGACCTTGATCAGAATTTATGTATTTATTATGAATGGGTAGAGATTTCTTGCTCAAAGTACCTAATTTTCTACAGGTGGTAGGCATTGATATATTAAAAAACCCTGTTGTTTTTATATATCAATGGTGGTAGAACGTCTTGTGAATCCGCGCGTGTATGTACCACCACTCTGCCTATTTCGGCCGTGAACCAATTGTGGAGTTGGCGATCGTAGAACAAAAGATATTTTTTTTAAGTCGTCATGGCCTAAAGCAGCCTTTCTCAAGGTGGGCGATAACGCCCCCTTGTGGGCGAAAAAAAAGAGGGGCGTCGTTTAGAGACTTGGGAGGCGATACGTAATTTCATCTAGAAGGGCTCTTAGACACCGACTGAGCTTTCGCTATAGTGGTTTTTAAGTATGTGAAAAAATGGGGGCGCTAAAAAATAATTTATTCTCAAAGTGGGCAGTAGACAAAATAAGTTTGGGAATAGCTGGGCTAAAGGATAAGACGTCCGGTGCACTCGTGTTGAGCGATGCACCCGTGTTCGAATCCCACGCTGGTACTAATTTTTCTAATGAAATACGTACTTAACAAATGTTCACGATTGACTTACACGGTGAAGAAATAACATCGTGTAATGCGTAGTAATGCGTTTCGATTTGAAGGATGGGCTGCCGTTATAAATATACTGAGACCTTAGAACTCATATCTCAAGGGGAGTGGCGGCATTTACGTTGTAGATGTCTATGGGCTCCAGTAACACTTCAGGTGGGCTGTGAACTCATCCACCCATCTAAGCAATAAAAAAAAATTACAAGTTCTGAAAAACAACGGTACGTAGCAGAAAAGATATCTGGAAAAGCATTGTGGATGAACGCAGTGGTTCTAAGTAGTATGAACTCTACTCCGGTGTCGGGCGGTGCAGTGGTAAAAACGAGATCATGGGATTATCACTGTTCCATAGAGCACTCCCCATGTATCATACGTTACAAAATACAGAGAACCAAAGTTCCTCAACAGACCCAGAGGTTCCAAAGGATTCGTGTGAATGGGATTATCGACAATCGAAATAGCCCTCTTCTGCATGAAGTCAAATGGAACTAGCTCACTCCAAATACTCCTACCTAAGCTGAGAGCCTTGAGAGGCTATATCAGCGTAACCTTATCTAGTAGGTGAGCTCACGGGGCTCTAACCTGACGACGTTGCTAACACGAACCCTAGCAAGAGCCGTGCTTCGCAGAATCTACCACCGGATCGGAAACGCGACCCACTGAGAAGATCCGGCGAGAAACTTGAAGTAGTCGTGGCCTAACGGATAAGACGTCCGGTGCACTCGTGTTGAGCGATGCACCGGTGTTCGAATCCTACGCTGGTACTAATTTTTCTAATGAAATACGTACTCAACAAATGTTCACGATTGGCTTCCACGGTGAAGGAATAACAACTTCATCTACATTTCTACGCTAATCAAACAAAACATGCATAAATCTTGCTGCATGAACAGAAACATGAAATAATCATATTATACATATACATTTAAACAAAACAAACATACGTAACGAATCGATTTATCTATATTGGATGGTTGTTATTCAGAGAGCGTCTCCGAGAGTTAGCGGCGCAAGTGTACAGTTGTAGCGTGATCTTGGCCGAAAAGTTGAAGCAGAGATTAGTTGCCTTATTGACACGAGACTCTTTTTTTCCCTACTTTCTTACTGGTGGTAGGACCTCTTGTGAGTCCGCGCGGGTAGGTACCACCGCCCTGCCTATTTCAGCCGTGAAGCAGTAATGCGTTTCGGTTTGGAGGGTGGGGCAGCCGCTGTAACTATACTGAGACCTTAGAACTTATATCTCAATATAGGGTGGCGCATTTACGTTGTAGATGTCTATGGGCTCCAGTAACCACTTAACACCAGGTGGTCTGTGAGCTCGTCCACCCAACTAAGCCATAAAAAAGAAAAAAAACCTTATTGCTGGTAGTCTAAGAGGCTATTCCAACTACGCCTTGACGGGTAGGTGAGCGAGCTCACTCTCAACCTGAGAGAATTTGCTAGCACTAGCCTAGCTAGCGAGAGCAGTGCTTCGTTGAATCTACCACCGGATCGGAAACGCGACCCACTGAGAAGATCCGGCGATAAACTCAGTGGGCTGTGTCTGTGGGCTAAAATGTATCAACCATAGTATTCTCAACTATATATTCAAAATCATTATATTACCCAATGTTGTTCGTTTATCATGTGAAACTTCGACGCGAACGTAAACACGGTTCACAAACATCAGAGATGACAAATGGATCCGTGCGATGCGACGCGGTCGGAAATTGGCTCAAAAGTTCGCGAAGACATCTTAAGTTGGGATGGTATTTTTCATATTTACGAGTTTTGGCAAGTGTACCCATAACGAAGATGTATTGGATGAAATTTTCGACTGTAAGCCAAATTGCGGGATTAAAATAAAATCTTGGTAGGTATTAGGAATTCTTATTGGAACACGTAAAACGAAAATGCTTCATCTTTTTATTTACAAATTTTGTTATTTCCTAACACAATTATGTCAAAAGTTACAGTTTCTGTTGTCAAGCAATACAATTATAAAACATTTTATCGCTTATTACGCTTTTTTACAATAAAATCATTTTTTCTTACACTATTTTTAATTCAAATTTATTAAAATTTAATTTCTATTTGTTAGTAGGATTTTTTATATGAGCGTATTTTGTTAGTTTTTTTAAAACAATTATTTTTCATTTCTTAGTTGAATTTCAATTATTTCAATTTTTTTAATATTGTATTGCCATCGGTCCTTAATAAGTATACCAAATTTCGAGTTAATGCGACGTTTTGAAGGGGTCAAAATCATGTTCAAAGATTCCGTTACAAACATACATACGTCTGAAGCTAATAAAAGCTTATTAAAAAGAAACAAATTAAAAGCATTACAAAGACCAGGAAAGGTCCATAGTACGTATCGACAAACAAGAGAATCGGTCTCTTGTTTACCGTCAAGTGCAGCAGGTATTTGCTGCTAAAATGTAAACATCTATTCTCATTCTATTAACACAAAAATCTAGAACGAAAAATACCATTCCACTTAGAGTTTAAAGTGTTGGAGTGTGGCGATGATGAAATAAAACAGAAAACAAAATGGAACAGTTATAAAAGCGTCAATGACAGAAGCTCGGTCAATATCTAATATATAAAATTCTCGTGTCACAATGTTCGTTCCCATACTCCTCCGAAACCGCTTGACCGATTCTCATGAATTTTTTTATGCATATTCAGTAAGCCTGAGAATCGGCTACTATCTATTTTTCATACCCCTAAGTGATTATGGTTGTCCACCCCTAACATATTTTTTTTATTTGGACTTTTTTTTTGTTATAATGAGGTATTATGTGGTTGAATGAGGTTTTGTTATTTTTATTATATATCATCTTTCACAGCACTACATACCTCTTTCACTCATTTACCACATCCTTACACACTTACAATAAGTTAGTTTTTTTTTCTACACTAGAAATTCCCTAGAAATCTTATATATGGTCAGCTAGTGTTTAAGAAAAATCTTTTTTTTTAAACTAAATACTTTCTAAGGTTTTAGATAACAAAATACATACAAAAAGGTTTTTCTTTGCATACATTTGCACCAATTTCAAATTAACTAATTAATCGCCAATCGGTCATCACTTAAGGCCGACTACATAGAAGACATCAAGTAACTCAATTTTACTGTACTAACTTATGTATCGGGTACACGACTGTCCTGTAAATTTTATCGTCGCTCGCCGTATACATTTTATATTTATTAGCTTTTTAAATTACTCGGATCCTTGGTTGCAGTGGAAATGTACTCTAAGAATTTTCCATTGAATTCTAAAATTGAAAAGTGTGTACTTGGTGACTTAATACATACTAGAGGTCCCGCAGTAGTCGAAATTCGACTATAATTAATTGGAATTGTAAGTTTGTACACTATTATGATTGTATTTTATACTTCTATAATCACAAATTTCGCCAAGACTACACTATAAAAATATTAACAAAGACAAACAATATTTAATCTGAATTTGACAACAGACGTCAAGAACAAAAGTTTGACAATAAATAGTATGCATGCGTGTGTGCGTCAAATACATGGTATGTAGTGTGTGTAATGTTTTCTTTATTGATTTAATGTATCTTTTATGCATTATTTTAAAAAAATATTAGCATTGTGCACTTCTTCTCTATATTCTCTATAAGTGTGGAAAATTTCATACTCCTCCGTCCGCGCAATTTTCATAAAAAGGGATACAAACTTTTTGCTTCACGTATTAATATATAGATTTATACAAAAAAAATTGGTTTATTGATAATTACCCGACTTCCGCCGTGGTAGTGATAAAGCACATACCTACTATATTTATTAACAGTACTTACTATATTGTTTATGTGACGCTCAAACAAAATACAGTCTACAAATAAATTACCTTATATTTTTTATCAACGAAACAATAAAAAAAACATTATTATAAATAAATAAAAACATTGGGTTCAGATATTCCTTAACCCTATAGCATATTATTTACATACAAATTTCTAGTTTGTTTAATGGTCTATATTATCCTCTGCTTTAAGATTATTGATGAAACGTATTTCTAGCTTAGGTAAAGTAAATGAACAATGTTTTGTATTCACAGCGGAACAGTAGTTTATTGTCGTCTCCGCTTTGGGGACATTCCCCTTACTTCCCATAAATTCATCTATAAAATAAATAAGCATGATCGCGTCTCCCCGATTACTACTCAAATAAATAATATTTCCTTTTTAATACCCACGAGTCTGCCTAAATTCCATTCTTAATGCCATTTGTATATAGTATATCTCTCATCTAACAATTAATCTATACTAATATATAAATCTACAATGGTTTTTACGGATGTTCCGTTATAACTACTGAACCGTGCATTCCAATTGACTTGAAACTTGGTATCCATGTAGAAAACACATGTACTTAATTGATAGGCTAATATTTATATGAGTGTTGGAGTCCCTACATCAGTTGCAGGGGCGTTAATGATGAGAATCTTTGTGGGGGTGATAAATAATAATGTTAATTTTAAATGCCCAACGAAGCGGACGGGTACAGCTATTTCTGATAAATTTCTTGTTTCTTATAAGTTTTAAATGAAATTTTTAGTTTTAAACAATTTTCGTGATAGTTATATCGTTTCGCAAAAAGTCCGAATCAATTTAAATACGGCTACCAAATCAAAAATGTGTCAATCTTAAAGCGCTCCGAGAACATCGCAGACTTACGCGCGTTTTTTATTTTTTTATTGCTTAGATGTGTGGACGAGCTCACAGCCCACCTGATGTTAAGTGGTTACTGGAGCCCATAGATATCTACAACGTAAATGCGCCACCCACCTCGAGATATAAGTTCTAAGGTCTCAGTATAGTTACAACGGCTACCCCACCCATCGAACCGAAACACATTTATTCCAGACATTTAACAATAGCGCGTCAGAATAAACTTACGAAAGGTTCATTGACCTATCACGAAAAAAAATATACTTAAAACGATTTCGATTAATTCGAACATGATCGAAAGATTAATGGCATAAAATATACATAGGAAACGTTCACTGAAATAGATAAGATATTGTAAACAAAGAGGATGTTTGTTCGAATCGCCTGTAATGGCGCGGGTTTTTAATGGCTATAACATCGCTCTTTATGGGATAAGCAGAGACCGTTGTTCGTTTCGAACCGAATTCCGGGCCGCCCTTGATGTTTTCAGATATCTTTCGGTTTATCACCTTTTAATGTCAACATTTTAGTGTCTATTAATGTACCGCTTCATGGACTGTGACAACTCGGTTGATTTATCAAGACTTTCAGTTGTCGTCGAAGTTTTGTTTTTTCTCCTTCCCGCTCTAGCTAATCCTAACTTGAAATAGCCACCATAGTATACACCAAACATGGTTAAGTTATCGTCAGAGATTTTATTTTTCCTCTTTCCCGCTGTAGCTAGCTAATCCTAACTTGAAATCGCTAAAATTGTTTTTTGTTTTATGATTGAAAGATTACTGGTGACCCGGAGGCCTTCCGGTTTCACCAGGACAGGTGGGCGAGCAAAGGCTCAGCCATTGTATACACTACGGGCATTATAACAAAATGTACGCAATCCAAACATGGTTAAGTTGGCGTCGAGGATTTTTTTTCTCCTTCCCGCTCTAGCTAATCCTAACTTGAAATCAATACCATTGTACACACTACGAGCATTATAACAAAATGTACGCAATCCAAACATGTTTAAGTTGTCGTCGAAGATTATATTTTCTCCTTCCCGTTCTAGCTAATCCTAACTTGAAATCGCTACCATTGTATACACTACGACCATTATAACTAAATGAACGCAATTCAAACATGGTTAAGTTGTCGTCGAAGATTATTTTTTTCTCCTTCCCGCTCTAGCTAATCCTAACTTGAAATCGCTACCATTGTATACACTACGGCCATTATAACAAAATGTACGCAATCCAAACATGGTTAAGTTGTCCTCAGATTCTTTTTTTCTCCACCCCGCTCTAGCTAATCCTAACTTAAAATCGCCACCATTGTATACACTACGGGCATTATAACAAAATGTACGCAATTCAAACATGGTTAAGTTGTCGTCGAAGATTATTTTTTTCTCCTTCCCGCTCTAACTAATCCTAACTTAAAATAGCCACCATCGGCATCATCGCAAAATGTACGCAATCCAAACATTTTTAAGTTATCGTCGAAGATTTTTTTTTCTCCTTCCCACTCTAGCTACCTACCATTCTATATACTACGGGCATTATCATAAAATGTACGCAATCCAAGCATGGTTAAGTTGTCCTCGAAGATAATTTTTTCTCTATCCCGCTCTAGCTAATCCTAACTTGAAATCGCTACCATTGTATACACTACGGGCATTATCACAAAATGTACGCAATCCAAGCATGGTTAAGTTGTCCTCGAAGATTTTTTTTTCTCCTTCCCACTCTAGCTAATCTTAACTTGAAATCGCTACCATTGTATACACTACGGGCATTATCACAAAATGTACGCAATCCAAGCATGGTTAAGTTGTCCTCGAAGATTTTTTTTTCTCCTTCCCACTCTAGCTAATCTTAACTTGAAATCGCTACCATTGTATAAACTACGGGCATTATCACAAAATGTACACAATCCAAACATAGTAAACCTATGTATGTGTTCAGTTTAAAAGCCCTTTTTATCATCGGTGTTCAACGTGGAGGCTCTAAATTTAAATTTTATTTAAACCAACCCACGCAATATACCTCTTCATGCAAGCCAATCTAAATCATTTTCAACTTTTCTCAAGAGTGCTTGGGTGGCTATAGAAATTTAACGCCACTGAATCTCCTCTTCGCTTGAAGTACAAGCATCCGATCCGACTACCGAGACTCTGGGGAATTCATTCTCGTCCCTCCTCATTACATGCCCGAAGCTTGGACTATCTACATTACAATTTATCAGCTTAGTCATTAGGATGTTTTTTTACTTCCTTTTAACAGGAACTTACCCCGAAGACACAGATAGATAGTAGTGCTCGTAATTGGTGCCAGAATATCAATTTGAAAATCGCTACTCAGCGAATCCCATTTTTTATATTATTCTCTATGTAATTCAGTTATAAATCAACTAGTCTGCGAGGTCAATGTCCGCAAGCATCCTTACGTCATTGCCTAGTGCCTACCCTCTGCTTAGCATATCCAACGTACTTACTCGCACCCATCATAAAATTCAGATCTCAACTGAGTGGGGGGGCGTTTTGTACTTTTATGGCCTAGCAGCACTCAGACTTTTATCACACGACCGCTCTACTTACTACCTATGAACGATGGATCCTTAGTTTTAATGGGCTAACCGGTCGAAAGGTATCTCTAAATATTTATTGATAATGCAATCGGTACTTCGAGTTCATGTACAACCACATTACGTAGATCGATATGGGTATGTTGAGTGAGGTCTTCGATGGATTTTCAGTGGGTCACGTTTCCGATCCGGTGACAGTTTTTTTTTATTGCTCTTGTAGGCAGAGGAGCATACTGCTCACCCGATAGTGAGTGGTTACCGTCGCCTATGGACTTCAGCAATGCCAGGGGCAGAGCCAAGCCGCTGCCTACCGTTTCTACGAAGCACTGTTCTTGCTAGGGCTAGTGTTAGCAACGTCGTCAGGTTTGAGCCCCGTGAGCTGACCTACTTGTTAGGTTACGCTGACATAGCCTCTCAAGGCTATCAGCTTAGGTATGAAAAAAAAAAGATGGATTATTATTATGGAGCATTATATCCAAAATTACACGATCAGCTGAATAATTTTGATCTAAATGGAAAAACAGTTCGGAGCCCGATTGCTTGAGTTTCTTAGATGTTTCGCTAAGAAATCATTAAATTATCAAAGTAACTAGGACATCCCGGGACGAGAACATCTACCGTTACGTTTTTTCTGGAGTTTTTTTTCGTACCTACTGAAGAGTTAGTACTCGTCTTTTTCCATCGTATACCAATTTCTCGGTACGTCTGGTACATCCGTACGTAAACGTACCTACCACCTTAGGACGTAGGACCTCTTGTGAGTCCGCACGGGTAGGTACCACCACTCCGCCTATTTCTGCCGTGAAGCAGTAATGCGTTTCGATTTGAAGAGTCTGGTTGCCGTTGTAACTATACTGAGACCTTAGAACTTATATCTCAAGGTGGGTGGAGCATTTACGTTGTAATCTATGGGCCACCACTTAACATAAGATGTGAGCTCGTCCACGCATCTAAAAAAAAAAGAAAAAACATACGTCTTAAACGGAATAAGGTCACCTCTTCTCGGTTCGCTTAAAACGTTTTTATTGTCATGAGACACCCGGGAATCCGGAACCGTGTGACTCACGGCCATAAGTCACACTTACCGTTTTATGTGATTACTACAATTGATCTCGAGGACCTCTCGTTTGTACGGGCGTGTTTTATTGATCGTAAACTTCTGTTTTATAATAATAATATATTATGTTCGTTCAGTTTACGTTATTTTCCTTATGAATTCTTGTGTTAAGATTTTTTCTTTCACATTTTATTTTGGTAGTGATTTCGATATTTTTTTTTCTTTTTCCTACTTAAGCTGATAGCCTTGAGAGGCTATTTCAGCGTAACCGTGGCTAGTAGGTGAGCTCACGGGGCTCAAACCTGACGAGGTTGCTAACACGAACCCTAGCAAGAGCCGTGCTTCGCAGAATCTACCACCGGATCGGAAACGCGACCCACTGAGAAGATCCGGCGAGAAACTCAGTGGGCTGTGTCTGAGAGTTAATTTACTCGTCGAGCCTTTCGTCGCAAGCGACGGGTTCGACGAGAACGGTGACCGGTGCTTGAAGTACCTAGAAGCACCGTTAGTGGATCGGGAGGATCCGAGATGACGTGTTTTCGATACTAGATAATGCTTTAAAATGTAATATTCGGTAGCAAGAGTAGAAATCCTAGTACACAATCCAATTTAATTCTCCTTTTTTTGTTATCTATGAAAAACCCAACACAAATACCGTCAGCAAAGCGCAATCGGTTCAAACATAAACGAACGAACGAATAGTGCACTATTTTGTACAATATAGCCAACGCTCGAAGGATCATCATTTCGTTCGATCAATTCACGTTGCGGGAACGAGACAGAAGATCCCCTGTTAAGCCCCACAAAAAAATTATACCACCAGAAACAGGCTTAAGCAATAAAGTCATTCCTTCATCGTGACGCCGTCGTATAGATCTCAGCCAAGGCAACGGACGGACTTTTCCTTCTTCGGTGTGTGTGTTTTTTTTATTGCTTAGATGGATTGACGAGCTCACAGCCCACCTGATGTTATGTGGTTACTGGAGCCATCTAAAACGTAAATGCGCCACCCATCTTGAGATATAAGTTCTAAGGTCTCAGTATAGTTACAACGGTTACCCCACCCTTCGAACCGAAACGCATTACTGCTTCACGGCGGAAATAGGCGGGGCGGTGGTACCTACCCGTGCGGACTCCCAAGAGGTCCTACCACCAGTGATTACGCAAATTATAATTTTGCGGGTTTTGATTTTTATTACACGATGTTGTTCCTTCTCCGTGTGTTTGTGCGAGTTTTTTTAACGTTCTCGATCGCGTAAAAGTTAACTGAAATTAGTATACAGTTGGAATCGCGCCCCTAGCGGCAAACGTAGGCAAAGGTTCCAACTTCATACAAATAGTTAACTTTTACGCTATCGATAACGTTAAAAAAAGTCGCACTAAGCACACTGTACACATTTAATTATTATTTTTTTATTGCCGTTGTAGGCAGACGAGCATACGGCCCACCTGATAGTGAGTGGTTACCGTCGCCCATGGACTTCAGCAATGCCAGGGGCAGAACCAAGCCGCTGCCTACCGCAAGCCTACTTAATTACATGAACCACCTTGCCAACTGTACCAAACTTAATCTATGTATCGAGTTAGTTATCGTCGATGTTGTAATCAAAACGAAATGATTACTAATTTACAAACGACTGATCAGTGACGAAGGGGCTCGACGATTCGTGATGCCAGTGCACGCAGGGCTGTCAATATCTGAACACATATTCAATATCTGTATTGTTTGACGAAACAGAATGTACTGGATGATACGTCTTTTTTTTAAAACGTTTTCAGGGATCTTTACGAGTTACAGACGTGATTTGAAATGAGCCGGTTAAAGAAATATGTTATTGGATGCTTGAACAGACTTAACCGATGTTAAATGTTTACGTTATCTTTTTTTTATTGCTTAGATGGGTGGACGAGCTCACAGCCCACCTAGTTATTGGAGCCCATAGACTTCTACAACGTAAATGCGCCATCCACCTTGAGATATAAGTTCTAAGGTCTCAGTATAGTTACAACGGCTGCCCCACCCATCATACTGAAGCGCATTACTGTTTCACGGCAGAAATAGGCAGGGCGATGGTACCTACCCGTGCAGACTCACAAGAGGTCCTATCACCAATGTTTCATTAGAGAAATTGGTTGGTATTTTCATGGCTTTCAGGATTTGAAGATTTGAAGATTGGCACAGTGAGACAAGAAATTTAAGTGCCAAGGGTTTTACAAAATTATAGTATGTCCGCCAGTTCATCACAGGATACCGACATGCGATCCACTACCCCTAATTACCCATAATTAGGCTGCAATAGCAGTAACACTTATCAGGTCCGGGGGTGGTTTGATAAGTAAGTCCTTTGCTCTATTCGTGTCGAATACCGAACTCTCAAAGTGTGCTGTGTATTTAAGACAATTTCACAGATTACTTCCATTGGTAAAGGAAGAGAAATATAGAAACTGAAAAATTAATAACTTTGCTTAGCCTACAATTATAATCGATTACTAATCTATACATATAAATAAAATTGGAGTGTCTGTTTGTAATATTGAAATAACCGCTTTTTACTACATGCATATATACGGTACATACACCAAAATAACATTTTTTACAATTTTTGTCTGTCTGTCTGTCTGTTTGTTCCGGCTAATCTCAGGAACGGCTAGACCGAGACTTTCACTGAAAGGTAGCTGATAATATAAGGAGTAGCTTAAGCTACTTTTTTTAAGACTAACTTCGCCCCGCGGCGTCACCCGCGGTAGGACAATAACCGCGGGTAACATCGCGGGACTCAGTTATCAATAATAAAATTTAATGTTTCCGAAGCGAAGCGAGTGCGGGTCGCTAGTTACTACTAATAATAATCTACTATCTATCTAATTACAATCTAATTGTCTGATTACTTCTAATTAATACTACTAATTATAATCTATTGCTTCTTTCAGTGTATTTAACGGCCGTCTGGTGTAGTGGTAATGACATGGTCACTACACAAGGGGGTCGCGGGTTCGAATCCCACCAAGGGAAGATATTTGTATGATAAATATAAATGTCTTTTCCAGGGTTATGGATGTATATCAAATATATGTATGTGTATAATAAAAATCTTACATTTATATCCGTTATCTGGTACCTGTAACACAAGTTCTTTACGAACTTATCACGGGACCAGTTAACGTGGCGTGATTATTCATCATCATCATCAACAGCCCACAGTCGTCCACTGCTGGACATAGGCCTCTCCCAATCTACACCACTGAGCCCGGTCTGCTGCTCTCCTCATCCACTTCTTGCCGGCCACCGTGCGGAGGTCATCGCACCATCTAGCCAGGGGGGCGTCCCACGTTACGTCTTCCGCTGCGCGGTCTCCACTCGAGAACCCGTCTGCTCCAGCGATCGTCAGTGCTCCAGCGATCGTCAGATCGTCAGTCAGCGTGATTGTTAGTAAATATTTATTTATTTAGTATTTTTATCTGTCCATCTTCGAATACTGGGAACATCAGCTTGTCTCTAGTTGCCTCGCGTCCCAAGGAACAAAATACAAAACTTGTACTGTTAATCGGGACACATAGAAAGGATACGTTTGAATCTAGGTACTTCCTTTTTAATACGCTTTTATTACCTTCAGACGTATGTATGTTAGTATGTAACGGAATCTTTGAACATGATTTTGACCCCTTTCAAAACGTCGGATTAACTCGAAATTTGGTATACTTATTAAGGACCGATGAGAATTCAATATCACTACATAGTATAAAACTATGTAGTATGTAAAAAACCAAGAGTGGTTGGGGTCCAGAACCACTGACCTCCCGGGTCGGACTGCCTACGATTTCGCCTTGACCTACGGCTTCTCCCAGCTGGTGACACAGCCCACCCGTGTCCCAGATATCGAGGGGCACGAGCCTTCTTTGTTGGACCTTCTGCTGACCACAGATCCGGCCGGATACAGTGTGGTGGTCGACGCTCCGCTTGGATCGTCTGATCACTGCCTTATTCGTGCTGCCGTACCACTCTCTCGTCCTGATCGTCGAACGACGACCGGGTATCGAAGAGTTTGGCGGTATATGTCAGCAGATTGGGATGGATTGCGTGAATTTTACGCATCCTACCCATGGGGGCGGTTCTGCTTTTCCTCTGCTGATCCTGACGTCTGTGCGGACCGTCTTAAAGACGTGGTGCTCCAGGGGATGGAATAGTTTATTCCCTCCTCTGAAGTGCCCGTTGGGGGTCGCAGCAGACCCTGGTATAACAATGCCAGCAGGGATGCTGCACACCTCAAGCGGTCCGCATACGAGGCATGGGATAATGCCAGGAGACGTCGGGATCCTAACATCTCAGGGGAAAGGCGGAAATATAACGCCGCTTCCAGGTCCTACAAGAAGGTTATTGCCAGGGCGAAATCTGAGCACGTTGCTATAATTGGCGAGCGACTGAAGAGCTATCCCTCTAGGAGCCGTGCTTTTTGGTCGCTCGCCAAAGCTGCAGAAGGTAACTTTTGCAGGTCTAGTCTCCCACCACTACGCAAGTCCGATGACAGTCTGGCCCATAGTGCGAAAGAGAAGGCTGACCTTCTGGTCAAACTCTTCACCCCGAACTCGACTGTGGACGACGGGGGTGCCACACCACCGAACATCCTCCGGTGTGATAGTTCCCTGCCGGAGATCTGCTTTACACAGTGTGCAGTCAGGCGGGAACTCCAACTCCTGGATGTCCATAAGTCGAGCGGGCCAGACGGCATCCCTGCAGTGGTTCTGAAAACGTGCGCCCCTGAGCTGACGCCTGCGCTAACGCGTTTGTATCGCCTCTCTTATTGCACTAACAGGGTTCCGTCTTCATGGAAGACTGCCCACATCCACCCTATCCCCAAGAAGGGTGACCGGTCGGACCCATCGAGCTATAGGCCTATCGCGATAACTTCCTTGCTTTCCAAGGTGATGGGAGCAAATAATTAATATACCACTCCTGAAGTATCTGGAGAATCGCCAGCTGATCAGTGACCGACAGTACGGTTTCCGTCACGGTCGCTCAGCTGGCGATCTTCTTGTATACCTTACTCACAGGTGGGCTGAAGCCTTGGAGAGCAAGGGCGAGGCTCTTGCTGTGAGCCTTGATATCGCGAAGGCCTTCGACAGGGTCTGGCATAGGGCACTTCTATCGAAGTTACCATCTTACGGAATCCCCGAGGGTCTCTGCAAGTGGATCGCTAGCTTTTTGGATGGGCGGAGCATCACGGTCGTTGTAGACGGTGACTGTTCTGATACCATGACCATTAACGCTGGCGTTCCACAAGGTTCGGTGCTCTCCCCCACGCTTTTCATCCTGTATATCAATGATATGCTGTCTATTGATGGCATGCATTGCAATGCAGATGATAGCACGGGGGATGCGCGATATATCGGCCATCAGAGTCTCTCTTGGAGCGTGGTGCAAGAGAGACGATCAAAACTTGTGTCTGAAGTGGAGAACTCTCTAGGACGAGTCTCCGAATGGGGTGAATTGAACTTGGTTCAATTCAACCCGATAAAGACACAAGTTTGCGCGTTCACTGCAAAGAAGGACCCCTTTGTCATGGCGCCGCAATTCCAAGGAGTATCCCTGCAACTTTCCGAGAGTATCGGGATACTTGGGGTCGACATTTCGAGCGATGTCCAGTTTCGGAGTCATTTGGAAGGCAAAGCCAAGTTGGCGTCCAAAATGCTGGGAGTCCTCAACAGAGCGAAGCGGTACTTCACGCCTGGACAAAGACTTTTGCTTTATAAAGCACAAGTCCGGCCTCGCATGGAGTACTGCTCCCAAATCTGGGCTGGGGCTCCCAAATACCAGCTTCTTCCATTTGACTCCATACAGAGGAGGGCCGTTCGGATTGTCGATAATCCCATTCTCTCGGATCGTTTGGAGCCTCTGGGTCTGCGGAGAGACTTCGGTTCCCTCTGTATTTTGTACCGTATGTTCCATGGGGAGTGCTCTGAGGAATTGTTCGAGATGATAGCAGCATCTCGTTTTTACCATCGCACCGCCCGCCACCGGAGTAGAGTTCATCCATACTACCTGGAGCCACTGCGGTCATCCACAGTGCGTTTCCAGAGATCTTTTTTGCCACGTACCATCCGGCTATGGAATGAGCTCCCCTCCACGGTGTTTCCCGAGCGCTATGACATGTCCTTCTTCAAACGAGGCTTGTGGAGAGTATTAAGCGGTAGGCAGCGGCTTGGCTCTGCCCCTGGCATTGCTGAAGTCCATGGGCGACGGTAACCACTCACCATCAGGTGGGCCGTGTGCCCGTCTGCCTACAAAGGCAAACAAAAAAATAAAAAAAAACAAAGTCGCATTCTCTGTCCCTATATCCCTATGTATGCTTAAATCTTTAAAACTACGCAACGGATTTTGATGCGGTTTTTTTTAATAGATAGAGTAATTGAAGAGGAAAGTTTATATGTATAATAACATCCATTAAATAGTGGAGAAATCAATAATAAATTACAGTTTCCGAAGCGAAGCGAGAGCGAGTCGCTAGTTAAAAAAATAGAAAATAAAATCATTTTTTTCTTACACTATTTTTATTATTAAAACTTATTTTTTTTATTTTTTTGTTGGATTTTCTATAAAAGCGTATTTTGTTAGTTTTATTAAACATTTTTTTTTTTTTTCGATCTAGTACCTAACTTGCTGTGCAACCTTCGCTTTTACCGCTTGTCGAGTGTTGTAAAATTAGAACGGGTTTCCTACAGATCTTATCTAACAAGCGTCCGTTGGCCACGGCTATTATGATAGTAAAATCTTTTTTCTTTGCCTATTGGCTGAATGATGTCACGGCCCGTCCGGTGTTAAATAGTTACGAGAGCCCGTAGTTACCACAAAGTACATACCAAAACCCCAACGAAATAGTTATTATGAGTAACTGTATGACAATCATTTTTTTTATTTAATACTAGCTGACCCGGCAGACTTCGCAGTGCCTCAATCGATAAATAAAAGACCTAATCAAAGGAAAAAAAAAATTGTTATTTTTATTTAGTTCCGAGCATTTTCATATTTATCAAACTTTTAAACCTTCTCTGAACTTCCACAAATAATTCAAGACCAAAATTAGACAAATCGGTTCAGCCGTTCTCGAGTTTTAGCGAGACTAACGAACAGCAATTCCTTTTTATATATATAGAATATTTTCTTTTTATTATTATCGGGTAGATGACGTCACCACAAAAGCTCTAGATTTTATTTACTATCCTGTGACGTCACAAGGTAATAAACAAATTGCGTCGTTCGCATTAAACTGATTATTATAATATACACATGTCACATTATTCAAAGTTTCAGGGTTTATTAAATTTATTAACCAAAGTTTCACGAGATTCTATGAATATTAGGGGCTTTACAGTTCCGTAGGCAGTAAAATAGACGCTACCAAGAATTCAGTGCCAATATATTATCTATACTCTATACTAATATTATAAAGAGGAAAGATTTGTTTGTTTGTTTGTATTGAATAGGCTCCGAAACTACTGAATCGATTTGAAAAATTCTTCCACTGTTTGAAAGCTACACTATTCCAGAGTAACATAGGCTATAATCATTTTAAAAAAAAATTAGTAATCCTTACTAAAACTCCAATAATGTAACCCAAGGTGTTAAAAAATTACCTAAAATATTCTTTACATCGCGTGCCCAGCGAAAACAATTGATGGTAGAATAAAATAATTAGACATCAACCCAGCGAAAAGTACTGCGGTGCTATTTCAGAGGGGAAGCTCCACACGGATTTCCTCCCGGACTAGGAGGAGGAATCTCACACCCCCGATTACTCTCTTTAGACAACCCATACCCTGGGCCAGGAAGGTCAAGTACCTGGGCGTTACCCTGGATGCATCGATGACATTCCGCCCGCATATAAAATCAGTCCGTGACCGTGCCGCGTTTATTCTCGGTAGACTCTACCCCATGATCTGTAAGCGGAGTAAAATGTCCCTTCGGAACAAGGTGACACTTTACAAAACTTGCATAAGGCCCGTCATGACTTACGCGAGTGTGGTGTTCGCTCACGCGGCCCGCACACACATAGACACCCTCCAATCCCTACAATCCCGCTTTTGCAGGTTAGCTGTCGGGGCTCCGTGGTTCGTGAGGAACGTTGACCTACACGACGACCTGGGCCTCGAATCAATTCGGAAATACATGAAGTCAGCGTCGGAACGATACTTCGATAAGGCTATGCGTCATGATAATCGCCTTATCGTTGCCGCCGCTGACTACTCCCCGAATCCTGATCATGCAGGAGCCAGTCACCGTCGACGCCCTAGACACGTCCTTACGGATCCATCAGATCCAATAACCTTTGCATTAGATGCCTTCAGCTCTAATACTAGGGGCAGGCTTAGGGACCCCGGTAACCGTACTCGTCGAACTCGACAAAGAGGTCGACGTGCAACCTAACCCATGCATCAGCCCGCTGAGTTTCTCGCCGGATCTTCTCAGCGGGTCGCGATTCCGATCCGGTAGTAGATTCATTCGCGAAACAGTTGCTCTTGAGTTGTTAGGTCTCCTTCGGAGGCGCTCGGGCAGTTGTTAGCAAATCCCACCCCTCTTGGCTGAGCCTTTGCTCGCCCACCTGTCCTGGTGAAACTGGAAAGGCCTTCGGGCCACCAGTAAACTTTCAATAATAATAAAAAAAAAAAAAGAATAAAATAATGTACTACGACTTTGTAGAACACATTATTATTTACAAAAAGTGTCGCGACAGCATATGTTGAACTGTTATAGTTATGCCGCAATAAGTGTTCTTTTATTTTAAAAAATAAAACAACGTCCAATATCGTTGATATTTTTGTTAAAGACCCGAGCGGAGTCGGAGCGGGCTGCTTGTAATGTATTATTATTGGAGAAGAAATAAGAAATATTGTGGGCAACTACGGAAAAATATACTTTAAGGCAAAAAAAAAAACAAAACTCCTCTATCATAATTACGTACAAAACATTTTGGCTTCCATTCACAATATATTTTCGTTTCGATATTCAATTTTGATACGTAAACATGTAATAATTCTCTGTTTACGACCTAAGGTTGACACTAAGCGAATGTCTGCCTGCCGTCTAAAGACTTGTGCCGCCTCTCGCATACGGACCGTAAGATTAACTTATCTAGATCGATCCGAAAGGATTTAAGGAGTAATTTCGTGCTGAGTTTCGAGATATATCGCGCGCTGTAAATGTGTTTGTGTTGACACGATACGATGATTAGAGTGGCGTGTGGTAAATTTTATAATCTAGATCAGGGATCGTCAATTAGTTACGTTCGGGGTCCGTTTTATGGGAATTGCTCTGAGGAATTGTTCGAGATGATACCGGCATCTCGTTTTTACCATCGCACCGCCCGCCACCGGAGTAGAGTTCATCCATACTACCTGGAGCCACTGCGGTCATCCACAGTGCGTTTCCAGAGGTCTTTTTTGCCACGTACCATCCGGCTATGGAATGAGCTCCCCTCCACGGTGTTTCCCGAGCGCTATGACATGTCCTTCTTCAAACGAGGCTTGTGGAGAGTATTAAGCGGTAGGCAGCGGCTTGGCTCTGCCCCTGGCATTGCTGAAGTCCATGGGCGACGGTAACCACTCACCATCAGGTGGGCCGTACGCTCGTCTGCCTACAAGGGCAATAAAAAAATTAAAAAAAAAAAAAAAAAAAAAAAAAAAAAAAAAAAAAAAAAAAAAAAAAAAAAAAAAAGAATAAAACGAGGATTGCGGTTCGCACAACATTTTTTAGAAAAAATATATGTAAATAAAAACCTTCATAGTCTAAAACTCTTTAGTTTTATAAAAATGCTTTTCTTATATGTCATTGAGTGAAGTTTGACATTCTCATTATACACTTAACAGAAAACGCAATTAAGTCTTTTATTGTTTATTTAATCTGGAGTACCCAATATCACCTACTAGATGGACCGACGACCTAGTAAAAAGCGCTGGGTCTCGTTGGATGCAGGTGGCAATGGACCAGTCGCACTGGAAATCTATTGGAGAGGCCTATGTTCAGCAGTGGACGGCGATAGGCTGAAATGATGAATGATGATGATGACCCAATATCATTGTAAAACAACATTTAAAGCCCTTAATTTAATAAAATTATTATTTTTAACAAACTAAACTTTCTTTTTACTGAATGTCAAACTTCACTCAATGACATATTATTATAAGAAAAATCCTTTTTACAAAACTAAAGAGTTTTAGACTATGAAGGTTTTTCTTTACATATATTTATTAAACAAATGTAATTACGGAAATAACAAAGACATTTGTTTTACATATCAATGAGAAAAATTACGTTTTTGTTGTAGACTATCTGGCTGAAGTTTGGAGTAAAATTGGTTCAAGCCCGGTCATCGTTCTCGGCGAGGAAATTAACCCAAAGGCACAGCCCACTGAGTTTCTCGCCGGGTCTTCTCAGTGGGTCGCGTTTCCGATCCGGTGTTAGATTCTGCGAAGCACTGCTCTTGCTAGGGTTCGCGTTAGCAACGTCGTCAGGTTTGAGCCCCGTAAGCTCACCTACTAGTTCGGCCAATCTAGAATAACCCCTAAAATCTAGAATAACATTATTTTTCTCTATTTTATTGCGCTCAAGGCTCATGTGATGTTAGTTGTTTGTCGGGACCTAAGAACACCGCGATATCGGTGAGACTGTCCACCCGCAGACAAAGTTTTGTGAGTAAAATCTCAAATTGAATTAAAACGTTGCAACCCTACGGAACTAATCAACGTTCTAGAAATAAGTAGATCAGTCGTGCTAGCTCTTACTACGTCCCGTACGACTGCGTCCGTGTCCGATGGTGAATACCCACAGATAAAGCCCACTGAGTTTCCCGCCGGATCTTCTCAGTGGGTCGCGTTTCCGATCCGCCGGTAGATTCTGCGAAGCACTGCTCTTGCTAGGGCTAGTGTTAGCAATGTCGCCAGGTTAGAGCCCCGTGAGCTCACCTACTCGTTCGATGAATCTAGTATAAGCCCTCGAGGTCAATAGAAATTGGTAGTAAAAAAAAGGTGAATTCTAAACCCGTGACTGTTCACAGAGAAAACGAGTCTAACAGTCTGTTCTAAACTAATTCAAGGACGCGATATTGTAAGATGGCGTGCCCTTACTTTGTATACTCTTTAAGAAAACATACATTAAACATAAATATTTATTCGGAATTCCGATAAATAAACCTCAATTTCCTCCGACCGACATCTCCATTATCGTTTACATTTTCCGCGTACATTTTCCAGCAGAATAACATTCGGCGATCGATTCCGGACAGCCCTACGAGTGCTCAGACCTCTCGCCCGTCACTCGATAACAAGGAGGGGGACATCCTTCCATCCCGTCGAGTTATTATTACTGGTCGAATTAAATTTAAAATCATCTCAATCATTTCTGATTGACATTAGACTAATATAGACTCTCTTAAAATAATATCATAGATATATTAAAGAAGTCGTAACTACCTACCAAAGCACAGATATCAAAATTTATATTTGAAGTCGTCGTGGCCTAAAGGATAAGACGTCCGGTAAATTCGTATGTGCATGATGCACCGGTGTTCGAATCCGCCTGCGGGATTGCGGGTACCAATTTGTAATAAATAGGTGCTTAACAAATGTTCACGATTGACTTCCACGGTGGAGGAATAATATTGTGTAATAAAAATCGAACCAGCAAAATTATAATTTGCGTAATTACCCCGCCTATTTCAGCCGGTAAGCAGTAATGCGTTTCAGTTTGGAGGGCGGGGCAGCCGTTGTAACTATACTGCGACCTTAGAACTCAAATCTCAAGGTGGGTGGCGGCATTTACGTTGTAGATGACTATGGACTCCAGTAACCACTGAACATCAGGTGGGGTGTGAGCTCGTCCACCCATCTAAGCAATGAAGAAAAAAAAATTGCACAGTGTAGACGAAATCGCATAAAACCCAAAATTGAGCAAACGACAATTTTAAGACAATCTTTCGCGTAATCAAGTTCCGAACAACAACAAGTTTGGGCGGTCGTGAATGGGTGAAAAAAAATGTATTAAAAAAATTATCTATATATTAATACGTGAAGCAAAAACTTTGTACCCCTTTTTACGAAAATTGCGCGGACGAAGGAGTATGAAATTTCTCAAACTTATAGAGAATATAGAGAAGGAGTGCACAATGCTAATATTTTTTAAAAATAATGCTTAAAAGATACTTTAAATAAATAAAGAAAACATTACACACACTACCATGTATTTGACACAACACATATATAAAAATATACTCTTTGTTTACTGTCAATTGGGAAACTTTTGTTATTGTTTAAAGTCTGAGGTCGAATTGAAAATAGATTAATATTGTTTGTCTTTAATATTATTGATCTATAGTGCAGTTTTGGCGAATACTGTTATAATATTATCGAATTATAATAGTGTTTGACAATAGAACCATAATAATGTTTAAACTTATAATTTCATTTCATTACAGTCGAATTTCGACTACTGCGGGGCCACTAGTAATAATAATATTATGGATTTTCTACAATTTTCGATTATCATTATATTATTTCTGAGGTTTCGAATACTTTCCAGTTTTCACGGTCGCGGAGCATGAAAGCGCGTGATACAAGAGATATTAAACCGTAAAATCCTTATTATCGTATGATAATAATATTAACAAGCCGTTGTAACTATACTGAGATTTTAGAACTTGTATCTCAAGGTGGGTGGCGCGTCTACGTTGTAGATGTCTATGGGCTCCAGTAACTACTTAACATCAGGTGGGCTGTGAGCTCGTCCACACATCTCTGCAATAAAAAAAAAAAAAGAAAAAAAAAAAAAACCACCTCTAACTAAATACCAAGGTAAGCTGTGGGAAACTCTTAAATTCAAACTGTATTAAAATTCACCTACTTAGTAATTTGAACGTTATTAAAGAACCACTACGTTCATCTACAGTGCAAGTGCGTTTCCAGATATCTTTTTTGCCACGTACCATCCGGCTTTGGAATAAGCTCCCCTTCCACGGTGAATCCCGAGCGCTATGACATGTCCTTCTTCAAACGAGACTTGTGGAGACTACCTAACGCTAGGCAACAGCTTGGCTCTGTCCCTTGCATTTCTTTTCACTTTCACCCCCGATTACTCTTTTTAGACAACCCATACCCTGGGCCAGGAAGGTCAAGTACCTGGGCGTTACCCTGGATGCATCGATGACATTCCGCCCGCATATAAAATCAGTCCGTGACCGTGCCGCATTTATTCTCGGTAGACTCTACCCCATGATCTGTAAGCGGAGTAAAATGTCTCTTCGGAACAAGGTGACACTACAAAACTTGCATAAGGCCCGTCATTACTTACGCGAGTGTGGTGTTCGCTCACGCGGCCCGCACACACATAGACACCCTCCAATCCCTACAATGCCGCTTTTGCAGGTTAGCTGTCGGGGCTCCGTGGTTTGTGAGGAACGTTGACCTACACGACGACCTGGGCTTCGAATCAATTTGGAAATACATGAAGTCAGCGTCGGAACGGTACTTCGATAAGGCTATGCGTCATGATAATCGCTATAATGCTTAAAGACCCCGGTAACCGTACTCGTAGAACTCGACAAAGAGGTCGACGTGCAACCTAACCCATGCATCAGCCCGCTGAGTTTCTCGCCGGATCTTCTCAGCGGGTCGCGATTCCGATCCGCTAGTAGATTCATTCGCGAAGTAATTGCTCTTGAGTTGTTAGGTCTCCTTCGGAGGCGGTCGGGCAGTTGTTAGCAAATCCCACCCCTCCTGGCTGAGCCTTTGCTCGCCCACCTGTCCTGGTGAAACTGGAAAAGCCTTCGGCGCACCAGTAATCTTTCAAACATAAAAAAAAGTCCATGCACGACGGTAACCAATCACCATTAGCTGGGCCGTATGCTCGTCTGCTTACAAGGGCAATACAAAACAAACAACCGTTGTCACGCAGAAAAGTTTGGATAAAAGATCGCACGACACAAGAGCACGAGAATGTACTACATGTAAGGAATCCGTAAAACCTCGTATGGACGACGTGAACAGGCCACTATCTCACTTACCTAACGTTATGTTCGAAGCAATGAAAACCAAATTAAATTCCTCTGGGACGTGTTCGACTTGATCCCGAACGTAAAGGTGGGGAGAGGTGAGGCGCTCGGCATGCCTGCTATGCGGTTATAGCCGGATAAAGCGAACAGACTAATCGTGTTTTTAGACGCGATTGTTCGAAATATCTCCCGTCATTTTGGACCATTTCGTTGTTAGCAAACGTGATTTTTTACAATCACGAATCTTTTTATTTTTTATTGCTTAGATGGGTGGACCAGCTCACAGCCCACCTGGTGTTAAGTGGCTACCGGAGCCCATAGACATCTACAACGTAAATGCGCCACTCACCTTGAGATGTAAGTTCTAAAGTCTCGAGTATAGTTACAACGACAGCCCCACCCTTCAAATCGAAACGCATTACTGCTTCACGGCAGAAATAAGCGGGGTGGTGGTACCTACTGGCGCGGACTCATACGAGGTCCTACCACAAGTAAGCTATAGCGTTAATCGTTGCGATATAGCGTTAGACAATTACCAGATCCTACTGAGGTCGTGATGAACGTGTCGGCGTTAAGCCAGGGTTTTCACACATAAGTTCTTTTACAATGAAAATACAATAGAATTCTATAAAACTTTAACATTAATCACAGATGGCGCCAACATCATTGCATAACAATTACAATACTTAATTAAATTATTAGTACTGTTAATTATAATATAAATTATTATTAATATTTATGCTTTATTCATATTTAATCATTTATACAGTCATTTGTGCTTTTAAACAATAATATAAACATTAAACATATTCTAAACATTTTCACATCAAAACCAGTGTCTGCTAATTATTAAATATGGTAGAATAACAATTTTGTTACTAATAATAAATAAATATTGACATAGAATAAACTAAACTATATATTATTATGTTAATTATTGCCAATGGTGGCGTTTGCGCGTATAAACGCGACCCAATGGTACATCACGTGTCGTGTTGTAATGTTTTTATATTCTTATAGAGATCCAGTATGTTCTGTTTTTTTCCTATATATTCGCTAGTAACCTTTTTTTTCCACGCTGGGGAGTCCATTTACGGATACCCGGTCGAGCGGGGTAACAGACCGGGTCATGCCGGACTCCAGCGCCTCCAGAAAAGAAGAGGGAGAAGAGGAAGACCGGGGTCCTCCTCTTCTTCCAATTCCTGCCGGGAGACTACGCCTTGAGAAAGGCGCGCGAGACGCTGCACGGCATCAGCCATGCAAGAGCTACCCCGCAAAACCGACTACAGACTAAACCCCATCGAGCTCCACCACTCCGACTCCACGAAACCCACGGTACCGTACAGTGCGCGCCGAAGGTTCGCCGTCGCCGGTACCCGTCCTGACAGTAGGATGGGATTCCATCCCTGGGAAGATCCCACAGGACGTCGTCTCGGGAGACACACCGTGAGCGGTGCACAGATTCGCTAGTAGCCTAAGGGGCCATTCTATTAGGCTGGTGGATGAGCTCACTCAGCTCAACTTGAGAGTTTTCTAAAACTGGCCCTAGCAAGAGCAGTGCTTCGCAGAATCTACCACCGGATCGGAATCGCAAAACCCCGAAAAGATCCAGCGAGAAACTCAGTGGGTTGTATCTATGGGCTAGTTTGCACATCAAACTATCTGATCCTGATCGACGAGTTCGACAAGGACGATCAAATCCAAATGCCCATTTAAAGGCGACAGTGACGGCCTAATTGAATTTAAAAAAAACCAAAGATTTTAATGCCTCAATTTTACTCGATATTTTTTTTTTTATTGCTTAGATTGGTGGACGAGCTCACAGCCCACCTGGTGTTAAGTGGTTACTGGGGCCCATAGACATCTACAACGTAAATGCGCCACCCACCTTGAGATACAAGTTCGAAGGTCTCAAGTATAGTTACAACGGCTGCCTCACCCTTCAAACCGAAACGCATTACTGCTTCACGGCAGAAATAGGCGGGGCGGTGGTACCTACCCGTGCGGACTCACAAGAGGTCCTACCACCACCTATTGTTTAAATCACCTAACTTATTGTTTAAATCACCTAACCTATTGTTTAAATCAAACGTGTACGGCTTATCCAACGCTCCGTATTTGTAACAACGCTTTATACGTTTAATGAATTTAATCACATGCCGTTTGCTCCTCGTGACGACGTGTGAGCACGTGTCCCTTATATAATTACTTACGAAAACTGTGCACCTGTTTCAGGATCGATACGACATATTTATGTAACCAAAAACAGGCTTAACGCCCGCCGTGTGCCTTTCGTCTTTGATGTTTTGAATTTGTTTTGATGTTAAAATGGTGTTGAATAAAGCATACTCTACTTAAATTGGGATGAAACAAAATATTTTACTGGTGGTAGGACATCTTGCGAGTCCGCGCGGGTAGGTATCGCCACCCTGCCTATTCCTTCCGTGAAGCAGCAATGCATTTCGGTTTGAGGGATAAGGCAGCCGTTGTACTATATTGAGACCTTAGAACTTATACCTGAAGGTGGGTTGCGACGTTTATGTTGTAAATGTCTATGGGCTTCGGTAACCACTTATTAAAAATAAAACCCTTACTTACATTTTGGGTGAATGGGTGGACGAACTCAAGGCCCAAAGCGGTCACCGGCGTCCATACACATCCTAACGTGAATACCGGCTCGCCCATGCCCAGACATGAGGTCGAAATGGTATCGTATAAAGGGTGTCCGACTCTTCAAACCGATATGCTCCTGCTGGCTGAGCCCGTGCTCGTCTACCTGTCCTTATGAAACTGGAAAGGCCTGCAAGCCACCAGTAATATTTCCTTCCTCAAAAAAAAACCTGGTACGCATGTAGAAGAAATACGAATGATGGCGCAACCTACCCGAGCGGGCTTCAAATATACCTTACGAACAGTAAATGCCGGTTTTCCGCACTACGCTGGTATAATACTCAGAGGAAAAGCAGTAATGCGTTGCGGTTCGACGAGTAAGGCAGCAGTTGTACTATAGCACACATGTCTCAAAGTGAATGGCAGCGTTTACGTTGTTGATGCCTATGGGCTCCGATAGCCGCGAAACATCAGGTGTGCCGTGAGATTTTTCACCCGTCTAAACAATAAAAGTCAATAAAAAAATGGAATTTGAATATCGATGTTAAGGTCTACATTAAGGAGATTGATCTGCAATTTGTTCTGAATATCTTCACCAATGCTCATGATAGTCTGTCTTCAAGACGCGAGCATCCTTGGTACAGACGATATTCGCTTTCAACCCATACCGGCCGTCGACCGCATAGAATTAACCGCAAAAAAATATTGAAATTCCAACGAATTTTGTGAACATAAAAAAAATATACAAAACCTTAAAAATATGAACCATTTGGTCCCGACTCAATCTAGGGCGGAGACTGCGAAAAAAAAAAACATGGAAATAATAATAAAAGTTTATCATTGAATATAAATGTTACGTTTAGTAGAAAACGAGACGCGCGTTCTATTACGACACGGAATATTATTAAAGAATTATTTCGCCTGAGGGTGAATAATTTCATCAGGACCATAAAAGGTAAATTGGTTTCGCAAAACCCTAAAATAACACTATGAGATCCAGTTTGAAATTTATTTGAAAGCTATAAAATCACAAGAGCTATTCACAGAGGCGTATATTGTTTAGTCACAATCAAAATTCCCTAGCTGTGGCATGTCACAGTGGATATACTACTGGAGATATATACCGAAGGATGGTTGTCGTCAGGCAAATGACTGGTTGTGAAACTCATACAAAGTCAATACGCAGCATGATAAGAGTACATGCTGTACTAGCATGGAGCAGGTATACAGCACTAGCTAACGCAATACATGACGACTGAAAATCCAGAAGTTACTGACATATATGCTGACCAACTCTTATTACACACCGCCGGATTCGGTTTCCGAAATCTTTTTGTATTTGATCCTATCTGGTCTGAGTGTTTCCGATACCCACAACACTCAATAGACAGTTTGAGTTGAGGAGCACGTTTATTTGAAGGGTTTAGTTATATCATTACTAGCGATCGCGGGAGATTTGTCGTGCTATCATAGAAAAATCTGGAATATGATTGCAACGAAACGTAGACCAGTTGTAATTGCAAGCTGTCCAATTATATTCTATTATATATACTATTTATTATATTATAATTAAGACAATCAAATATTTTCATACAAACAAAAAATCGGTACAGCAGAATCCGAAATACGCTCCTATCTCACAATACAATAAAAACAACATAGAACCCGATCGTTACGCCCCATCCACTTTTCCTTATATTTAGGTTAGGAAATAAGGTTATTTGGTCTATTACAAACTTTTTAAGAACAAAAATACCCAAAACCGGTCGATCCTTTCTCAAGCGATGCCATTATCATTGTGGAGTATTTCTTTTTTAACGTGATCGAGTAAGACCCCTGGGTATTGCTGATGTCCATGGACGATACCGACACCTCCCGATCAGTACGTCAGTATTCAGGTTTGATCGGATCAACTTCTATATAGTAAACACGTAACACTCGACAGTTAGATGAATTAAATTTGTGTATTTATCATCGATCGTTGATAGGTGGGCAAAATTCCAAGCTAAATGCACGTCTTCAAGTTTGACAAAATCACGTCAAAACATTCCATTGCCTAGACAAATAGATCAATACAATTCAAGCCAATACAACATGTTATAATTTCCATTTCAAATGGACTATATTTATATTTAATTAATCCAAGTCCAAATTGTATAGGAAACTGGTTGTTAACGTTTCTAACTACAAAGGGACCGTCACTTTCTGAACAGCTGTGTGCTTAGTGCGAGTTTTCTAACGTTCTCGATAGCGTAAAAGTTAACTCAAACTTGTATGGAGTTGGAACATCGTCTCTAGCGGCAAACGTAGGCAAACGTTACTTTCGCTCTAGAAGGATCTGTCGTATTTTCTTCAGAATCAATAAAGTCAACGGTTCCTTGAAATTCTTGTTGCGATTCATTTTTTTTGTGGATACATATGGCTTTTAATTTTCATTAAATCGATGGGTAACCGAACTCACGGCCCACAGTCGTTACGGTGGCCAGTAAGTGTTACATCGTGAATACCACCTCCCATCTTGAGACTTGGTGTCGAAGTCTATTGTATTGTATAACGGCTGCCCTTATATTGAAATCTGAACACATGACAGCTTCGCGGCAGTGATGGTCAGGACGGTGGTACCTACCCGTGTACGCTTAGAATACTCCCCACCACACCATTAATACTACGACCATTTAAAAAAAAAAACTATCCCTTAAAATAACATTCAGTAACGTTGGATCTCATTATCTTACAATTCCAATTATTTGAAATTCAATTAGATCGCAAAACCGAAATTTCTCAGTTCTGACTTAATTGCTTTAAAGTCCTTTCCCTCGAATTAATACTTCGTCAACTTTCCGAGCTGCGCATCTCGAATACCAGCTGGGTACGGGCCACGTACTTGAATGTAGCCGTATATTATATAAAGTTATTCCATGTACATCGTTTCCATTTATTACTTAGACCGACCTTTCCCAAAGTGGGCGATAACGCTCCCTAGTCGGTACTGTAGGTCCAGACGGCTGGCTGATCCTTCGGCTGGTCGTAGGACCGTCGAGGCGATTCGCCCGGTCCTTGTGGATTGGGTGAATCGTGACAGAGGACGCCTCACTTTCCGGCTCACGCAGGTGCTCACTGGGCATGGTTGTTTCGGTGAGTTCCTGCACCGGATCACAGCCGAGCCGACGGCAGAGTGCCACCATTGTGGTTGCGACTTGGACACGGCAGAGCATACGCTCGTCGCCTGCCCCGCATGGTCGCAAAAATAGGAACCGACTTGTCGTTGCCGAGTGTTGTGGCATCGATGCTCGGCGACGACGAGTCGTGGAAGGCGATGCTCGACTTCTGCGAGTGCACCATCTCGCAGAAGGAGGCGGCGGGGCGCGTGAGAGACGCACAATCCCGCCGCCGTCGAGCGGGGGCCAGGGAGGCGGATCTCGCCCAAGCCCTGGCCCTCTAAGTGTTTCGGGTCCCCCTCACATGTCGGTCTGGGGACCGGCGAGGGGGCCTAAGAAGACGACGTGCAAGCTGCTCTGCACGCGTTTTACGCAAGAGCATCCGGGTGATGGAAGGCCGGCTATCCTCGACCCACGCTGGTTCTGGCCCAGCGGGGTATTCCGTAGGGTAACCCACTCTAACCGGCGCCATCTAGGCGGGCTTCGGACAGTCTGCCGACCGAGAGGGCTGGTGGTCGTGGCGCCGACGACCGCCAGTCCGGCGTCCCGAGGGGGAGGGTGATGGGAGAGATGTGCTCCGCACTAAACGCTTCACTTTCCCCCCTTTGCCTTGTCATGAGTTCTGTCTCATGCGAGGTTTGGACGTTGGTTGTTGAGCGACAGGAGGTTTTAGTCAGTTCGACTCTGACATACCCCGCCCAGTATCCCCAGAAAAGGGCGGAAGTCCGGCGATTTCCTCCTGACAAAAAAAAAAAAAAAGTCGGTACTGTGATCTGGGTGCCCACCTCGTGATCGGAGGCGTCCGCGTCGGGGTCGGGGTGACCGGTCTTCGGTACCTCGGCCTCGAACTGGACGGTCGGTGGAACTTCCGCGCTCACTTTGAGAAGTTGGGCCCTCGACTGATGGCGACGGCCGGCTCTTTGAGCCGGCTGCTTCCAAACGTCGGGGGTCCCGATCAGGTGGCGCGCCGCCTCTACATGGGGGTGGTGCGGTCGATGGCACTATACGGGGCTCCCGTATGGTGCCACGCTCTGACCCGCAAGAACGTCGCGGCGCTGCGACGTCCGCAGCGCGCGATTGCGGTCAGGGCGATCCGAGGATACCGCACCGTCTCCTTCGAGGCGGCGTGCTTACTCGCCGGGGCGCCACCCTGGGACCTGGAGGCGGAGGCGCTCGCTGCCGATTACAGGTGGCGTAGCGACCTCCGCTCTAGGGGGGAAGGGCGCCCCGGCGAAGGAGTAGTTCGAGCGCGGAGGCTCCACTCTCGGCGGTCCGTGCTGGAGGCGTGGTCTCGCCGCTTGGCGTACCCGTCGGCTGGCATCCGTACCGTCGAGGCGGTCCGCCCGGTTCTCGCGAACTGGGTGGGCCGCGACCGCGGATGCCTCACCTTCCGGCTGACGCAAATGCTTACCGGCCACGGATGTTTCGGCCGGTACTTGCACAAGATAGCCGGAAGGGAACCAACGGCGCAGTGCCACCACTGCGCGGACCGCGACGAGGATGACACAGCGGAACACACGCTGGCGCGTTGCTCTGGATTTGACGAGCAGCGCGCCGCCCTCGTCGCGGTCATAGGAGAGGACCTCTCGCTGCCGCGCGTCGTGGCTACGATGCTCGGCAGCGACGCGTCCTGGAAGGCGATGCTTGACTTCTGCGAGTCCACCATCTCGCAGAAGGAGGCGGCGGAGCGAGAGAGGGAGAGCTCTTCCCTTTCCGCACCGATCCGTCGCCGTCGAGCCGGGGGCCGGAGACGGGAATACGCCCGTACGTCCCGGCCCCTGTAGGTGGCGGCCTCCCCCCGGTGAAGGTCAAGGGGCGACCTGAGGGGGTGAGGCCGCGCGGCGCGCTACCAGCACTCTAGCGCGCTGCCGTGGAGTGAATAGAGCGACCGGTCGACGGTGTATCGCGTCCCGACCTGGCAGGCTGGTTCTGGTCCAGCGGGGTATTCCGGGACACCAGCGGCACCGTCTGGGCGGCCCGACGGGCTGCCTTACCGAGACGGCCGACGTTTCAGAGCCTTCGATTCGCCTCGAAGGCTCCGTCGGCTGGGCGTCCTTGGGGTGAGCCGCGCCGTCTGGTTGTAGTGTTGACCGCGGTAGCCCCCCTACCTCATCCGGGTTCTGACCTCGGAGGGGATCGGACGTCGGGTGTAAGAGTGCAGGGGAGTCGTTTAGTGGGTGGGTCCTAAAATCCTTGGGCCCGCGGTCTGCTCACAACACCATGCAGATCGTTGAGTCTCACATACCCCGCGCGCCCCTTTTGCGCGGGGACCTCGTAGGAGGTTCGGCCCTCTACCCGAAAAAAAAAAAAAAAAAGGCCTAAAGGGGACCGGTAAGAGACCCAGAAAAAAAAGGGGGCTTGTGTTGATAGAGGCTTGGGAGGTGATTTGTAATTTCATCTAGGAGCACTCTTGGGCACCGACTGAGCTCTCGCTATAAAGGGTTTAAGTAGTGAAAAAACGGAGGTCTTAAAAGAAATTTATTTTCCAAGTGGGCAGTAGACAAAATATGTTTGGGAGTCCCTGGCTTAGATGGGTTCACAACAAGCTGCGATACCCAAGATAAGGCTATGCAAGACATCAATCTTACAAATTTGGCCAAAACATCTACGGAGATGTAACCAGCCATCCACCTTCAAATATGGATCCAAGTCTCAATTCTATAATGTAACGGATCTCCCACGGATAACAGCTTCAAGACAAAAACAGGCAAGGCGGTGATACCTAACCGTGCGGGTTCACGAGCTACTCTACAACCTGTAGAGACGAAGTGTCAGTATCCAATATGGTTCATGTCATTTCGGATTCTCCGATTCACTAATGGTGCTTTTAGGTATCTCAAGCACCGGTCATCGTTCTCGTCGAACCCGTCGCTTGCGACGATGGGCTTAGCGAGTAAATTAACCCACAGACAAATCCCACTGAATTTCTCGCCAATCTCGTTAGGGGGTCGCGTTTCCGATCCAGTAGCAGGTTCTGCACAGCACTGCTCTTGCTAGGGTTAGTGTTAGCAACGTTGTCAGGTTTGAGCCCCGCGAGCTCACCTACTTATGAGGGTTACGCTTACAAAAAACTCTATGGCAATTCGTGAAATGAATGCGAGGGATTTTTGAGGCATGCGAGAAGAAATTCTATTGAGCCGTATACATACATTTAAAACTCTCAAAACTGATTTGACGGCACCTCAAACATGGACGTGTATAACCATTATTTTATTAGTATCCAAACCCCAATTTTAAAACAAGTAGGTGCGAAAATTTTTAATGCACTCGCTGTGAATTTAATTGCGACATTCCAATACCAGAAACGCCACTCAATTTACATACAAAACAAGGCATATTCTAGTGATTATTTCTGCCACAGAATTACGAATGCGTTACAGACGGAAAGGCTAATTAATTGCTTGATATAACAATGCTTACTTTTGGCGGCATCTTTCACATTATTGTGTCTGTGGACTTCGGTAAACGAAACAAAGCCTCTAATTTAAAATTTTAAATTTCATCAAACATAAATTCAAGCAAAGCAAAACACACATTTTTAAAACAAAATCCTTGTAGAGCTCTTTTTAATTTAATAAAAGAGAATCCAGAAATACTGAACGTATAATATAATCCTCAGGAAACTCCGGGCTTAAGTATCGACAAAAAATATATTCATGACTTAATTTAATTCATCTTTTTAACGGTTTTAATAACGGAAGCAGAAATTGTTTAAAATTTCGCTACAGAACTTATTCGTATATTATAAATATTACTTCGTCAGTAATACGAGTAGTATATTGGTGGGGTAGAGATCCCAAACGATGGTCGGACCAAATAGCGGAGGAACTGAAAATACCTGTCAGTTCAAAATACTTGGACTCCACCAAGCTACAGAACGGGATCGATGGAGACAGCTAATTGACGGAATATCGGACGGAGTCACGATCCTCATCAATGAGAGACCGATTGAACAGAGATATTGATGAGACGATTAATGCCAGTTAGAGCTTCTCGCCTATTAATATCTAATTAGATGATGACCGAGCTTTGCTCAGTTTTTTTTTTTTGATAAGGCCATATTGGTTAGTTGCCCTCAATTAAGAAAAATAGTATTATTATTCGCCAATAGATGTCGGGAAAAGTTGATTATTGAAAACACGAATAAAACAACATTTTCTGAAAATAAATCGTAGTTAGATCGATTTATCGCCCCCCAAATCCCCTGTATACTAAATTTTATGAAAATCGTTGGAGCCCTTTCCGAGATTCAGATTATATTAAACATACAAGAATTGCTCGTTTAAAAGTATAGATTTGGTGACTGTCGTTTTCGAACGCCGATACAGAAAAAGGTTCCTTACCTTCCATAATGCAATAATAAATGATAATAATAATAACCGAAGTCACATGCGACTATCTGGCCACAAACTACGTTTCCTCTGTACTATGGGGACCAATATACATCTTTATATATATCTCTTGTGAGTCCGCACGGGTAGGTACCACCACCCGGCCTATTTCTGCAGTGAAGCAGTAATGCGTTTCGGTTCGAAGGATGGGGCAGCTGATGTAACTATACTGAGACCTTAGAACTCATATCTCAAGGTGGGTGACGGCATTACATGTATGTCACTGAACTCCTAAACAGTTGGACCGATTTGAATGATTTTTTTTGTATGCGTTTTGGTGACATGGTTGGTTTAGATTCACAAATCAGCCCGGCAGATGGCCCTGCAGTCGGTATCTAGATTATTTATCTATACTGCAACTAAACGGCTGAATCGACTTGAATAAATTTTTGTGTCGTTGGGTCGAAGTCAAAACTGTACTGCAACAGCGGGTACCAATTTATTACGTTATATCCTTTGAGCTGGACCACATGATTGCCTTGAAACATGAAGGTTATAAAATTTAGGTAGCAAAACTGTAACTTCTTGGGAATACTAAATTTCCCTATTTGGCATAAAAATCCAAAATCCCCAGAGGTGGTGAGGCGAAACACGCGAAAAAATAAAGCCGGCTCTGTAGTTGGTACGGGTCTTGATCCTCATCAACTGCTGTGAGTTTTAATGATGAATCGTGAGCACGATAATTTGTTTGCAACCACTCCTAAACGTCTCACGTAACACACAACTAAGTATAGAAAAGCATTAAGATAACATTGTCCTTATCGAAGATTCATTGAGTTTTTGAGGACTTAACTGCTTAAGAACGATCGATACGCGATCGAGACTTGTTAAGGAGAAGATACTACGAATTTGTGTTAGACTTGTTAAGGAGAAGATACTACGAATTGGTGTTTCCACAAAACCGCTAAGTTTGATTAAAATTTTCACTCTCAGACCCTTGCGATTTGAACACTGGATAAGAACATGTAACATATTTTATGTTGTGTTAAAATTTTTGGTAACTTTTTCTTTATTATTAATCTTTTTTCACAGCCCTTGTAGGTGGACGATCATACGGCCCATCTGATGGTGAGTGGTTACCGTCACCCATGGACGTCAGCAAAGCCAGCGACAGAGCCAAGCCGCTGCCTACCGTTAAGTACTCTCCACAAGCCTCGTTTGAACAAGACGCCTCTTTTTTACTTTTTATAAAAGGGTTTATCGGTACTTATAGTGATCATCATACTGGCTGTGTGGTGATGGTCTAGAATGGCACCAAATATTCTCCCCCACCCTTTACGAAGTAGGAAACCAAAGCTCCATTTCAACGTTCACGCTCCGGTCTACAAGTGTACGATGATCTTAAAGTTTTCAATCTGTTTTTATTGCTGCACATTGTAAGATTTGCTCACAAACAACCTAGTATCAATGTTTCTGGAGTCTATAGACACCACAACGTCAATGCGCCACCCACCTTGAAACATAGTGCTGTTGTTTTGTATAATGACTAATCAACCATTCAAACTGAACCGCATGAGTGCAGAAAAATACTTAGCCAATAAGTCTATTTATGCCATAAGCACACGACTTTACACGAAAATATTATACACTTTTCCATAAGAATAAATAAAAATCCTTACCACGTACTCAATTAGACACGTATGACGTCAACGGTAAGGTAACAATAACATTCAATTAACTTGCAAGTTGCATTACTTTTCCAAAAGCATATTGTCGTATTACATTCGAAATACAAATGGTTTCTTCCGAGCAAAAGCGTCAGTACCTTGCTATGTATCTAATCGGTGGACTCTCAAAATCTCCTTGAAAGATCGTTCGAGTAGACGGTTCTAGAAACAAACCCGTTCCAAAAGTTTCCCGGGCGTGTTTGCTTAGGCAAATCTCTTGATTTCGCTCAATAATTAATTTACGAACGACTTACTTTATTAGATCGAATAAAACTGAAGCCCGTTATATATTTCGGTAAACAAGACCCCTCCTTATTTATCGGTAAATAATTTTCGAAGCTATACGATATAGAGTCAGTGACATTCAACCCTTTGTATTATTGAGAAGCTCGACATTAAACAGTAATATGTGTATTTAGTAAATGATTATTGATAAAGTCGTTTTTGTTAAGCGGGCGGACCGATTACCTATGGGCTCAGTGATTTTTTTACTTTCTTTTTTACTAGTGGTAGGACTTCTTGTGAGACTTTAGAACTCATATTTCAAGGTGGGTGGCGGCATTTACGTTGTAGATGTCTATGGGCTCCGGTAACCATTGAACACCAGGTGGGCCGTGAGAGCCCATCCACCTATCTATGCAATAAAAAAAATTAAAAAAATGATGAAACTATCGTTACACACGCATTTATATTAAACACGATATATATAAGAAAGAATGTATGTGCGTATGTAAGTTCACATAATTATTTTACGTAATTATGGCTTTTAGGTTTTGATGTAAAATTGCATTTTCTTGCGGGCGACGCTATCGGGCGCATGAAATATAGAAATATTTCTTTATATACACAAATTGGGATAATTTGAAGAAACCAAAACAAAGCAGGTATTAATTAAGCTAACAGACGTCTCTTTCAGCAACCGGTGATAATAAATATAATGACGGATAACGCAATGATTTGCAATTGTCTTAACTAGTGTTTCACCATACGACGGAAATTGGGTCATAACCACTGAAACCTCAAAAATCAGTTTCAATATATGTCTTACGCTTTACTCTTATTTAATTATCAACCTTTTGATTAAAAAAAGCAATTGCTAAATAATATATTGGTAGCACTGAAGCTCGCCAATAATTACTTTAAAAAAACTGGTAGATAAGCAAAGGAGAAAATGATAATAAACTATTTATGTCTTTTTTTATTTTATTGCTTAGATGGGTGGACAAGCTCACAGCCCACCTGGTGTTAAGTGGTTACTGGAGCCCATAGACATTTATGACATAAAGTTCTAATAAGTGATTACTGGAGCATGTCTATGACGTAAAGCTCCTAGGGTTTCAGTATAGTTACAACGGCTGCCCCACCCTTCAAACCGAAACGCATTACTGCTTCACGGCAGAAATAGGCAAGGTGGTGACTCACAAGAGTCTTTACCTATTATAACTGCCTTTGTCTATTTGAAAAAAATAATGATGGGAAAGCGGTAAAAAAACGTCAAGTCAATACGCAATCTAAGAACTAGCACTCACCTATTTTTGTTTTTATATCTATACATTGTGATATGTGAGGAAATTGCAGGATCTTGCGCCACTTTTTACTCTTCCCCTTATTGCTATCGGAACCGCCTGAAAAAAAAGAAGAGAAATTACAGTTATTATATGTGTCAGAGAAGCCACAACAATTATTAACACCACCGTCAGACATCGTAGGGGCGAATAGGGTGTTTGAGCTAAGAGAAACATTGAGTACACCAATCACAATCACGTTTGTTGTCTTAGAACAATCTTCTCTTGACGTTAGCAAACGAAAACGAATGACAGTTCTTAGGACGGAGGCACCGCTCTTCAAGGAGGCTGGTCGGTAAGTGTGATGGTATCTAGGCGCCTCCGTCGTAGCACGAGGTTGGCAGAGCTCCAACGATACCGCAATCGTGCTGCCATCTCTCGGGAATCGTGCTGCGTTTCGTTTAGCTACTAAACTAATGACCGTCTCCGACATATGTATATGACCGAATTAAAAAACAAAAAAAAAACACGTGTGGCACTCGGAGACTGCCGCGGTAAAGCTATTGCATAGCATTTTTTATCAACTTATGCAATTATAATTAGACAATAATAATTTAATATTAAAACTATAATAAAAAAGACCACGCTGTATTTATAAACATTAACAAAAGCAAAACATTAACCGTCTCCTTCACACTCATAAGCTAGACCGCGAGAGAGAGAGATGGGCAGACTTTTCACGATGCGCATGCAGTGCGACGTCACGCCGCACGTTTATTCACAAACACTACACAAGCGCAACGTGTGAATGTGTTGAACGCGAGCTACATGGAAGGCGGAGTGGGGGGGTGTTAGGTATTATTTTCGTTACGGAATTTCTCGATTCGGTCACCGCGCTCAAAGCCCACGATAAAAGCTATGCAATAGCTTAAAAACGATTTAATCATGAAAACACCGTTTTTATGCAGGCAGATAGATGAGCATACGGTACACCTGATGTTGAGTGAGTACCGTTGCTTATAAGCGTCAGCAATTCAGTTCCAAACGGGGTCTGCGGTGCGTGCTCAGCGGTAGGCAGCGACTTGGCTGTGTTCCTGGCATTACTGAAGTCCACGAGTGACAATGACCACACATCACCAGTTGAGCCGTGGGCTTGTCTGCATATAATAGCAATAGAACTAAAAACTATATCAGTGACAGTTTCAGCACTGAGAATGAATCGACAATGTACATCGCACATCAAAAGGAACAAAATCTAATCTTATACCTTTAAACGAGCAATTCTTGTATATTAATATACATACATATTATATATAATCTGAATCTAGGAAACGGCTCCAACGATTTTCATAAAGTTTAGTATACAGGGGATTTCGGGGGTGATAAATCGATATAGCTACGATTTATTTTCAGAAAATGTGGTTTTATTCGTGTTTCAATAATCAATTTTATCGGTAATCAAGTTAAACAAAAACATTTTTTTTTTATTGAAAGAAAACAACAAATAATATAATATAATATCAATATGCAGTTCATACTTACAGCACGATCATCCTCTAGTATTATTAAAACAGTCCTTATAGATAGATGAAGATAGAAGTTGACTAGAATGGCGCAGGATGGTGAACAGCAAAGTACGCGAGTTCGAGGATCAGCGTAAAGCTGACCTTGATTACAAACGCGACCAGTTGAAGGCCCGCCTACCTGCTGCCATAACCTATAATTATGAGAACGGCGTGCTTATGTGCCCTCAATGCGCAAGGAGTTTTGCCGCAAAGATAGGCTATATAAGCCATCTTCGAGCACACGAGCGCCAAATCGACGGATAGGAGTCAAAGTGGTCGCCATGGCCGAAATCGGTCGGATGAATCATCATCATAGTGAAGATAACTTCAACTAGAAGACACATGAAGTATTAGTTAATGTTACGGCTGGTGTTCCCTAAGAAAATCGCAATTTAAATTAATAATAAACAGCACCGAACAATTCATGCTTTATTAATAGCCTTTTTCTTATTTTATTTTATAGCTTATTTTCGAATAATTCTTAAAATACTTAATAATCACGAAATAGGTTTTTATTGAGTTCGTTTCATGGTTATTTTTTATTTATTTATTATACTAGCGTGCGTCGTGTTTTTCCTTTCAATGACGTTTGAATCTGTCGAACGACGTAGAGGACGCGACAAGGTTTGAATACTAGGCTGTAAGAACGTTTTTATTATGTATTTTTAATACGCTTTTATTAGCTTCAGACGTATGTATGTAACGGAATCTTTGAACATGAGTTTGACCCCCTTCAAAACGTCGGATTAACTCGAAATTTAGTATACTTATTAAGGACCGATGAAAACTAAATATTTAAAAAAAATTTAAAAAAAATATTGAAAAAATAATAATTCAATTAAAAAATTAAAAATAAATCATAGTTTAAAAAAAACTAACAAAATACGCTTTTATAGATAATCCAACTAAAAAATAGAAAATAAATTTTAATAAATTTGAATTAAGTATAGAGTAAGAAAAAATGATTTTATGCATGGTGCATGGTATCAGTAGTTACAAATATTTTATGAACAGATAAGAGTAGAAGGGTTATTTTGATAATATTCTGAAAAGCACCCTACGCTTTTTTAGAATAAAATCATTTTTTCAATTTAATTCAAATTTATTATATTTTATTTATTAATTATCATATTTTATTATTTTCTGTGCTAGGTGGCCGTCCCTTGGTGTTGTGAGCAGGCCGCGGGCCCAAAGATTTTAGGGCCCACCCACTAAACGACTCCCCTGCACTCTTACACCCGACGTCCGATCCCCTCCGAGGTCAGAACCCGGATGAGGTAGGGGGGCTACCGCGGTCAACACTACAACCAGACGGCAGGTGGCAACGGACCTGCCGCACTGGACATCAGTTCAGCAGTGAGACAGTGGACAGGCTGAGTTGATGATGATGATTATTATTATAACATATGTTTATTATTAGTATATTTTATCATTCAATCATCATTGACTTACGCCAGAGAATATTTCATGTATTTTGATTGCCTGCCGTAAATTAACCATGACAATTCAATTATGACAGCAGACATGTGAGTGTCATTACTGGACTGTTTTAAATTTAAACGCATGAGCAACACGCGGCCCGCCAAGCATTTCTAAAATTGAATTTATTTTATCGACTTTCTCCCATTAATTGGTTTTTCTATTCTTTTTTTATTTTTTTTTATTGCCTAGCTGTGTGGACGAGCTCACAGCCCACCTGATGTTAAGTGGTTACTGGAGCCTATAGACATCTACAACGTAAATGCGCCACACACCTTGAGATATAGTTCTAAGGTCTCAGTATAGTCACAACGGCTGCCCCACCCTTCAAACCGAAACGCATTACTGCTTCACGGCAGAAATAGGCGGGGCGGTCGTACCTACCCGTGCGGACTCACAAGAGGTCCTACCTGTTTTAATAAAGAAATAAAGTTTCGTAAATTATTAATCAGAGAATATAAAATATATGTGCGGCCGGCCAAAAAATCAAAATTTTAATTGGCCCATTAATTAAAAAGGTTGCGCTCACCCCTGGACTTTAAATAATAACTATTAAATACAAAACTTGACGAATTTTATGGTTTTTCGATTATTATTTGGACATGCCTTTCCGATTACCTACCTGCTTACTATTACGATATAGCATCGATCAAAACTCGGTATGATTGTGGTATTCGTTTTCGGCATCAGGATTCAGATTTTGTGTTGCAGGCGTAACACAGATGAAAACCTTGGGGCTATATATATCCGATCCATTAACGGTGCCTTTAGCTACCACAAGCACCGGTCACCGTCCTCGTTGAACCCGTCGCTTGCGACGAAGGGCTCGACGAGCGAATTAACCCATAGACACAGCCCACTGAGTTTCTCGCCGGATCTTCTCAGTGGGGCGCGATTTCGATCCGGTGATTCTGCGAAGCACTGCTCTTGCTAGGGTCAGTGTTAGGAACATTCCAGTTTGAGCCCCGTGAGCTCACCTGCACGTTAGGGCGAGGCTGAAATAGCCTCTCAAGGCTATCAGCAGAGGTGAAAAAAAAAGGGACTATCTATACTAATATATAAATCTACAGTGGTTTTTACGGATGTTCCGTTATAACTACTGAACCATGCATGCGATTGACTTGAAACATTGTATCCATGTATAAAACACGTGTACTTAATGGATAGGCTAATATTTATATGAGTGTTGGACTCCCTACACCAGTTGCGGGGCGTTAATGATGAGAATCTTTGTGGCGGGTAGCCATCATACAACACAAGAAATTTGACAGATGCCTGAATCTCGCTTATGACATTTTCAAGATAAGCTTGCATATATACAAGTTCCGAACAACAACATTCGGACCGTCGGTCTACCGAGCTGAAATCACCAGCTCAGTGGAAGATCTTCCCTTCCGTCGTTTAAGCATCCCCACACTGGTGACCTACGACGGAACAATTGGTGTGGCGGTAGCCATCACAGGACACAAGATATTTGACGCAATATCACGCGCTCGGTAGAAGATCTTTCCTTTCGTCGTAATCGTACAATCTTTGTGGGGGTGAGAAATAATAATGTTAATTTTAAACGCCCAGCGAAGCGGACGGGTACAGCTAGTACTATATATACTTGGAGCTGTACTTGCAAAAATTCCGACGACTAGGGACGGCCTGGCACCGCCTCGGACCTCTTTACCGATAAGCTGTTATTTTTATAACGAAATACGAAGGTTAACTCCGAATCACGAACGACTTCCACGATAAAGGCATAGCCCAAGCAAAATTTGACATTTTCCTTCAACTAAAATTTTTTTTTTTTTTTTTTATTGCTTAGATGGGTGGACGAGCTCACAGCCCACCTGATGTTAAGTGGTTACTGGAGCCCATAGACATCTACAACGTAGACGCGCCACCCACCTTGAGATACAAGTTCTAAAGTCTCAGTATAGTTACAACGGCTACCCCACCCTTCAAACCGAAACGCATTACTGCTTCACGGCAGAAATAAGCAGGGCGGTGGTACCTATCCGCGCGGACTCACAAGAGGTCCTACCACCAGTAATTACGCAAATTATAATTTTGCGGGTTTGATTTTTATTACACGATGTTATTCCTTCACCGTGGAAGTCAATCGTGAACATTTGTTGAGTACATATTTCATTAGAAAAATTGGTACCCGCCTGCGGGATTCGAACACCTGTGCATCGCTTCAACACGAATGCACCGGACGTCTTATCCTTTAGGCCACGACGACTTATAAAAAATATATGGATCAGTTTTCAACATATTTGCTAACGCTTTACCGTCACGCCGTTTTCAGCTTGGGATTCTTTGAGAGCGTCGCTTCATACCAGAGCACTTTGATTAACTATAGCCAATAGTAAGATCTTATGGGCCATTTTTTTCTTTTTTTTATTGATTAGATGTGTGTGTGGACGAGCTCACAGCCGCCCTGGTGTTACGTAGTTAACGGAGCCCATAGACATCTACAACGTAAATGCCGCCACCCACCTTGAGATATAAGTTCTAAGGCCTCAAGTATAGTTACAACGGCTGCCCCACCCTTCAAGCCGAAACGCATTACTGCTTCACGGCAGAAATAGGCAGGGCGGTGGTACCTACCCGTGCGGACTCACGAGACGTCCTACCATCAGTAATTACGAAAATTATAATTTTTCAGGTTTGATTTTTATTACACGATATTATTCCTTCACCGCGGAAGTCACTCGTGAACATTTATTAAGTACATATTTCATTAGAAAAATTGGTACCCGCCTGCGGGATTCGAACACCGGTGCATCGCTAGATATGAAAGCACCGGACGGACGTCTTATCCTTTAGGCCACGACGACTTCAGTTTTAAGTTCAATAAGATTTAAAGTAATAATACAAAAACAACTACGATACACATCAATCAACCGAAGCAATTCATTAGATAATAAAGAATTTTGACGTACAAATCCGTTCGAGGTTCGTATTAAATGCGACAAGACACATAATTATTATGGTATTAACATAATTACAGATTAAAATGTATGTATCAGTGTCGCATCGGTCACGACAAGCTCTCGATGTGTGCGTGATTTATTACATTAATGCACATTTAAAATTGACCGATTGGGGTATGCCCTTACTGGATCGAGCTAAAGCCGATTAGATGCGAATCAAACGATATATCCGTTGTATATTCACGTTTAAAGGCATGTGAACTAGCCGTTTGATTTATAATTTTACATTACCAATACGTGGTTAACATTGATTGATGGTCTGCCTTTCGAGTATCTCTAGATGTGTCAAAATGAATTGTGGTGACTAGACACACACGGGAGAGCTAAATCGCGGTGTTCTTTTTTTATTTATCGCTTACCTAAAGGGGCTACAGGCCTACCTGCCTGGTGTTGAGTGATTATCAGAGCCAATAGACATCAAGAACGCAAATGCCTCTGCCCACCTTGAAACCCGTCCGGACGTAGTTAGAATAGCCCCTTAGGCTATCAGCAAATAGGTAGGGGGGACAAAACGGCAGCATTGGGCAATCTTTGGTGTACTAGTTACTAATGACTACAACTGAATAATATCGGTGACTTTTTTTCCCTACCTATGCTGATAGCCTTGAGAGGCTATTTCAGCTTCTCCTTGACTTGTAGGTGAGCTCACGGGGCTCAAACCGGAGTGTTGCTAACAGTGGCCCTAGTAAGAGCAGTGCTTCGCAGAATCTACCACGGCATCGGAAACGCGACCCACTGAGAAGATACGACGAGAAACTCAGTGGGCTGTGGCTATGGGCTTATTTACTCGTCGAGCCCTTCGTCACAAGCGACGGGTTCAGCGAGGACTGTGACCGGATCGGTGAATACACCTCAACATATTATTATATACTCATTTAATATATTATGTTTTCTCCTTTGTGTGACCTTGTTGAAGTGAACGTGATTAGCACACGCTGAGCATCAGCCTGACTGAATCTGATCCACCATCGTTCCCGTTTTACCCGGTCTCTACCCCGTCCCCCCAGGATACCGTTGAACCTCGACATTATATAGGTCATCGAAGCAAGTTGTAACGGAGGACTTCCTTCACCGCTTCAAATTGACCGACGATGTTAGGGAGCTTCTTAGAGCCAAGAACGCATCGATCCGCGCCTACGATAGGTATCCAACCGAGGAAAATCGTAATGCGTGCCCTACGGTGTGACGTAAAATCTCGCATCGCCGAAGTCCGAGATGCCAGATGGTCTGATTTCTTATAAGGACTCGTTCCTTCCCAACGGTCTTACTACCGCCCACCTCGTAATCTCAAATCGGGTACGGTAGTAACTATACCCCGCACGTAGGCCTCTCAGGCCGACTCGCCGCATTCGATGATGACGAAAAAGCAGAGCTGCTGGCCGATACGTTGCAAACCTAACGCACGCCCAGCCCTCAATCCGCGGACCCTATTAATCCAGTAGAAAGTGAAGTCGCCTTCCTAAATGTAAGGCATCAACAAACATTTGTGAGCAGCTCTTGTTAATCAACGACTAAAACCATTCAGAATAGAAACAAGGAAATTTAGTAACATGTACCTATCTATCTATCTATTATGTATATTACTATATTTATCTCAGCCTATAGCCGTCCAATGTTGAACATAGGACTCTCCAATCGATCTCCAGTGCGGCCGGTCCGTTGCCACCTGCATCCAACGTGACCCCGTGTCTATGCGCACACACTACTAATATTAGTATTATAATTTTAAGTCTACGTTCGATGAGTACGGTTACCGGGGTTCCTAAGCCTGCTCCTAGTGTTAGAGTTGAAGGCGTCCTTTAGAAGCGAAGAGGTGCATGTAATTAATGCGTCACATCGAAGAGACTGATGATTTTCTCACAGCGCAACCACATTCGGCTAGATCTAGAATAGCGCCCCTCAATATTTTCCCGTAGGTCTCGTAAGATACGACTAAGCGCCTCCGTACAATATATTAGTTTCGGTTTAAAATTTATACGGTATATTATTATTCAGCACGTGCAGCTACCATCCGATTTATTTTAGCTGCAATGCAGTAATGCTTTCAAATATTGAGAATAGGACAGTGTGCAACACTACCACATTCCAACAACTCCGGTGACCATTTAACACCAAACAAGTCACGAGTTACACCAACAAATACTTTTCCCAAAAACCGAATATCCGACACTCGTTTGACAACCAATTTTTGTAACAAGCGGTTTGTAGCAAGTTTCAAGCGGTGGGCAGCGGCTTGGCTCGGTCCCTGGCATTGCTGACGTCCATGAGCGACGGCAACCAGTTACCATCGGGTGGGCCGTAACTCGTCTGCCTGCTTGACCAATAAAAATAAATTAAAACAAAAACTCTGCCCACTCTCTGGGAACGACACTTAACAAAAGAAAAATTAAAAATATGCACACGTACTTAGGCACGTGTGCATTTATGGCCTTGCTGTACGAGTGTATTCAAATCGGTCACTTCTACGACAACCGGGCGCCTGTACTGTGAGACCATCTCGAAATTTATTCGAAGAATGACGTATGCAGATCGTAATAGATCAAAGTTTAAATGTAAAACATTCGTCGTCAATCTTAAAACGCTTACCAACTAATCATACCGACACTTACTGGTACCTATTTCTACCACAGCGAATAGATAATGGTATACGACAAGTATCACTCTATATTAACAAAACAAAACAAAACACAAATAAAAGTATAATAACTGTAGATTAATTGGTAATAATTTTTTTTATTGCATAGATGGGTGGACGAGCTCACAGCCCACCTGGTGTTAAATGGTTACTGGAGCCCATAGACATCTACAACGTAAATGCGCCAACCACCTTGAAATATAAGTTAAAAGGTCTCAGTATAGTTACAGCTCATTTGTAAATGTTAAATAAATAATAATGTTTTGAGGGTATAATAATAAGAAAAAGTGATGAAGTCAAAAGTGCAAAAGCAATAAGATGATACGTGCATTTTCAATGCAAAAGTTCAGAATGGGTCATTTGACCCATTATGGTATGTTTAGTTTTAAACTACATCCCACGCAAGGGTGACAAACAAAACGCTCGACCCCCAATCGGGCGAGGAGACGAGACATCCCACTAACTCAACAATAAATCAGCGGGTGTTCTAACGATCCGAGCTCCCGGGCATCAATCTATCCCGTCCAAATTGAAGATTGACATTCGTATCCGTCGATTGCGCGTTTGTATCCTCATTCCGTTCGCTTAGATTGATGACGTACGATGTGCGGAGTATGAACCTTCCGTGCGGGCTTAACGGTGCTTAGTGCCAAATGTTAAGGCGCGCTCTTTATTATTTTTTATTTTTTTTGAGGGTCGTCGTGAGGTTGGGTTTCCGAGATTCGATAGATTAAAGCGCTTTATTCACGATCTATCACGGCTGTACGTCAGCTCAAGGCCGCGGTGCTGGATGCAGCATACAGACTATCGTGCGCGCATCAAGCGTGGAGAGAATAAGTGGAACTTATATCATTCAATAAATCTTGAAAGTGTTGAATCTGCTGTACAGCAAGTTTATACGCGATCAAGCACGCACGACGCAGGACCGCTCTGACGTACATCCACGTTATTCACTGTCTATCTGCACGACGTTCGCGGTGGTGGGGGCACTCGCTGGATGCAAAATTGGTCGTGCAAATCCAGCAAACATTTAATAATAATTATCGACGTACGTCAATCCTATTCATGGTACTTTTGCATCGTGCACCGTGCATGGCCTTGGTGGGACGTACATCAAGATCGAACGTGAATAAAGCGCTTAACGCTAAAATTTCTTACGTTATGGTCCTAATTTTTACTGGTGGTAGGACCTTTTGTGAGTCCGCACGGGTATGTACCATCACCCGTCCTATTTGTTTTTTTTATTGCTTAGATCGGTGGACGAGCTCACAGCCCACCTGCTGTTAAGTGGTTACTGGAGCCCATAGACATCTACAACGTAAATGCGTCAACCACCTTGAGATATAGCTTCTAAGGTCTCAGTATAGTTACAGCTCATTTGTAAATGTTAAATAATATTTTTGAGGGTATTTCGCAATTTTTGAATAGTGCATGATCCAATGACCAATATCAATACACACGAAACAGGGAGCGCCTTCTGGTAGGTTAAGCGATGGATCGTGGATATATTAAAGTAAGACGCGGTTGTGTTAATATTTTCTTTTTGACATTTAATTTTATTAAACAGATGTAGAAGTCTGCCAATGAAAACTAATTTCCGTAACTCTTTTCATAGTTTTTTCGGAATTTTCGAAATCATACCTTATCCTGCATAGACAAACTATATCATTGGTTTTTAAAGGTTTCTAAGTAGGTATACTTGTCGGGTGCGAGGGAATTCTAGACATAGTAGTTCAATAGTTTTATTCTCCTATTAGTCAACTGATCTGCGGCGGTCTGCTTTTGCTAGGGCTAGTGTTAGCAAATTCTCTCAAGCTGAGCCCGTGAAATCAGCTTCCCGCCTGGAATTGCCCCCAAGTTACCAAAAAATTGGTAACGAAAAAAGAGTGAACTGATTTTATTTAAAATGACACTACGAGCTGGCATTAGTACTATTAACAAATAAATATTGAAAAACAATAGGTTTTTGCACCACTTGGCAAAAAAATTGTAATTAAAATATAATACATTACATCAATATAAATCTTGATGTGTTACAGATTAATGTTGCAGATCGAGCCCTGTGAAAACTAGTATTTTTTTTTTTATCGCAAATGTGAAATTACTTTTTTTAACATTTTCTGTACTGCCCTTACTTAATGTAATAGTATTTTTTACCAGCGGACGATCTGCAATCACATGCATTCGATGGTGACGGTACATCTAGAAGCTTCTTTTGCTTTAGATTCCTGGTTTATATTGAGTGTGTCAAACTAAAATTAATTACTAAGTTAAGTAAACTATTACTAGCAAATTCGTATATATTTTCTTAAGAAGTCTTATGAAGTTATATAGTAATCTTATATTATGTGAAATGCTAAGTTTAGTATTTTTTTTAATGTATTGATATTATTGACAATAACAATTCGATATCCTACACTTTTGAGCCCCCTGTGGAAAAAGTTTGCTCACCCCTGATCCATATAGTCCTAGCACAATATTGTCAACTGACATACAAGAGCCTTATTTGATAATGTAAATGATGAATAATTCTAATTGCATACTCATTTTCATTTTAATTGCAAATCAGTGGTATGCTCAAAGTACAATGTTACAGAGTTATTTGTGTTCAGGTTTATATTATTAACATATATTATTGAAGATGCAAGGGAGACAAAAGTAAATCAATCGAAAAACCATGCTACTTCCAGGAGGTTCACATTGGAACATTCATGAACATGTATCATATTATTATCATCATCATCATGAGCCCACAGACATACACTGCTGGACAGCACATAAGCATATAAGTCAGATAGTGACCCTAGATATTTTTACAGATACAGATACAGTATCTGCAGAAGCTTCAATGCTATGAGTGAGAGGAGAGGAGAGGAGGGAACAGTAGCAGTAGCTGACCAATGGTTGATCTGTTTCCTCACACATATGACAACCAGTGCGTAGCAGGTGTTCTGTCCATTTTAGAGTAAAAACATATGTCATCAATATATATATAATTGTTTTTCTCAAAACTACAGTTGAATGTCTAGACAGGTTACTGTTTTAAAAATACAAGAAATTAGCAGACACAGCCTGTTTTTTTTTATTGTTCTTGCAGACGTATGAGTATATGGGCCACCTTATGGTGACCATCGCCTGTGGACTTCAGCAATGTCAAGAGGAGAGCCAAGCCATCACTTACTGACAATCGTCATACAATTGTCTCATTATTAGACATTACATTTTATGTTTGTATGTAATATACGATATTATATTGAGTTACAGTACCATGTTGCAATTATGTTTAATATCTTATTATAATATCTTACTAAGCTGATCCCTAGAGACAATTAAGAACATGTGATAGCAAAATTTATCATTCGAGGGTTATTTGCATTTTTTTTTTTAATGTTTTAATTTGTTTTTGCTTAATTAAAAATTTACATACAAACAATACTTTTTGACATTTACCTTAAAGTTAATTATATATTTCACTTAGTTATTTCATATTATTTTCCTTTAATATAATTAAATGTAATTCAATAATACCTATTGTTACACATATCCAATTAAAATGCAAATATTTTGTATTAATGAGTTTAATACACATGTGTCCAACCTGTTAGCATGTTATCTAACTCCTGTAATCGCCAATTAACAACACATGTATGAATAACATTGCAATAACAATTAATTGTAATAACTTTTGTAATAATATATTTCATGAATTTGAAATTGAATATGGCTATGAAGCACAGTTGTTTCGTTTTGGTCTAGTCATCGTTTTATTATTCTGTTTTGTAATCGCCGCAGGGTCAACGACACGTTAAGTTAAGCGACCGTACGATATTAAGCCGGTTGCATTTCTTCAATTAAAAAAAACAAACTCACCCTCTCTGGCTTTCAAGTAAACAGTGTTCGCGACGATATTCTCTAATTCCATCAGTTCCAGTGTGACTGATTTTATAGAAGACCCTCCGCGAAGCAAAAACCCGCCGATGCGGCCTCTCTGCCGCCCGCCAGCCCTGCGCGACTCTGCCCATCAATGTACACACCAGGATCGCACAGCACGACTAACCCACAAGTCAAACTTTACACAAACACTACTAAGCACACAGGATAACGTCTGGGTGATCGGAAACACGGCCGCGGGCGATAAACACGCAACGTTGACGACGATCAAGGGTGTGGTGGAACCCTAGTTACCATGTCAGTCTAGACGCGGAATATGTAGTCACGATCGTAAACTTGCAACCGCGGTTAACTTAGATAGCTAGTTTCTTTCAGCAAGTGGTTGAATTACATATGGGCTCAAATTACGCGAATTACGAACGGCATGAGCATACACGCTACAACACATATACAGCACTCCACTTCTTCACGCAACTTCATAGAGGAGTTGACAAGAGTTTGTATCAGTGTTGCCGGTAGTAAAAGTAAAGCTCTACGTTTTGAAAATGTGTGATGAAAATGTAAAATAAAAGATTTGATTTTTTTAATTAAATTTCCCAACCTATTTAGTACGGGAAATAAAGGAAGTTAAAAACTATCCAAACACTTCAGTTGTAAATCTCAAAAAGTTGAGATATCTTAAGCTGTGGTAATCCTTGAAGAACAGATATGGTAGGCGAGCTCATCTGTGTCAATAGTAAAATGAAATGAGAAAGAGATTACTCTTAATTTTCTTGTTGTCACTGATTTCTTTTAATGGTATGGTAATATAAATTCAATTATTCGCTCTAATAGTCTAAGAGTCTACATTGCGAATGATACCTTTGCCTCTCTAAATAAATAAATAGTGACAGCACTGACAACATTTAAACATGAACTCTAAAGTTCAAACTACGGCATACTTAAGCATTTATATAAAATGTAGGTACCGAAATACATCCATTTTACATTACAATGTGTTTCTGTATGTATGTAAAGACCAAGACTGATTGTCGACGAGTATTAACCAACACACGGGCGTAAAAATATTGGCACTGGGCGTTATTAATTGTGTCTGTTGGAGTTTTAATATGAAAGTAATGGCTGGCAACACTTGACACATATAAGATTACAGGGACTTTTTGGCGGGAACGCGAGGAGTAAAGTTGTGTGATTTGTTTTATTTTGTCTATTTAGTGTTTCTTCAGGTTTAAATGTGTAATAACGGTGGTTTATTAACTGTTTAATATCTGTGAAAGTGCACAAATGTGGGAAAATGAAACAAAGCCGCTGGACGCAACTTCTCGGGATCCTCCAAAAAGTCCACTGAAAAAATCTTAGTAAATGACCACCATTTTACTAAGATTATATTTCATTCCATATCATCTCATTTCATTTAATTTCATCCCAGTTGATTGACGTCTCAAATTAATCATTTTCATTTCATTTCACTCCATATTATCATTTTTCATAAAAATAAGAATATAAATTAAAATAAGACATGACTTAAAGGTCTTAGTTACCAGGTCATAAAATCACTTAATAAAAAAAAAAAAAAATAAGATTACAGGGACTTTTTGGCGGGAACGCGAGGAGTGAAGTTGTGTAATTTGTTTTATTTTGTCTATTTAGTGTTTCTTCAGGTTTAAATGTGTAATAACGGTAGTTTAATATCTGTGAAAGTGCACTAATGTGGGAAAATTAAACAACGCTGCTGAACGTAACTTCTCGGGATCCTCCAAAAAGTCCACTGAAAAAATCTCAGCAAATGACCACCATTTTACTGAGATTATATTTCATCCCATATCATCTCATTTCATTTAATTTCATCCCAGTTGATTTATGTCTCATATTAATCATCTTCATTTCATTTTGTTTCACTCTATATTACCAATTTTCATAAAATTAAGAATATAAATTAAAATAAGACATGACTTAAAGGTCTTAGTTATAAGGCCATAAAATACCTTTAAAAAAATAAGATTACAGAATCTTCTTCGTCGCTTTCTTCATTGCTGAAGGTCGTGTCCCTGAAACTTGACCGTTGCCTGTCTCGTGAGCTGTTTCCATCTTGTCCGGTCCTCAGCTGCTCGAATGGCGGTTGCGATTGGCAACCCAGTTAGATTACAGAATAACAGGCCATAAACTCCAAAAAAAAAAAAGGTTACAGATTTCGAATATTGGAATTATTATAAATGTTTGAAACAATTACTTCTCATCTAGACACGGTCAGAGCAACATATAAGAGTTTTATAAAAATAAAATACTATAATGGTGTAATAGTGTACAAAGTATTTGCAATATAACTGTATTAATCATGAAGCAGAGTGTTTTTTAAATAGCCCCTCATCACCTACAGAACCCAGTCCCCTCAAATTTAACCGTTCAACAGGGTCACTAGAGCATAGCATTGCTGATTGCCATATTTATATATACATATAAACCCCACGTTAGCTATAATGGCATTGTTAAAAGTCGATAGCCATACTTGTGTATTATCTATACGCAAATTGTCCAAAGTTAGCTGGTGAATGCTCGTGGGGACCTTTATGAAATTAAATGAGATAAACATCATTTTATTTTACTTTATTTCTTCCAATTTCATCTTATTTCTATTTATTCCATTCCAATTGAGTACAGTTTAAAATAAATCCACTTGACTTTATTTCCTTCCATATCTTTTTTCATAAAATAGATTTTTTAAATAAAAAAGTTTGGCTGTATGGTACGATGCTTTCGCCTTTCTAGTTGAAAAATGTAACTACATAGGTAATTACATTTCGTGAGAAAAATAATATGAGACCATATTATTATTTATGTGAAATGTAAATTTATTTTATTGCTGAAGAACGTACAGTTATAATATAATTCTCAGCAGGAGCAGAGTAATAAATACAAAAATGAATTCACATAATTCGTGTGAAGTGTGTGGAAATAAAGACATGGCCTTAATCGATGGTTTTTATTACTGTGTGGAATGTGGTACACAGGACACGAATGTGCGAGAAACAGTCGTTGAAAAAAGCATATTCGCTGATGGAACGACTGCGTATAGCACACGAAAAAAAATCTTAAAAATTAGTGAAGATAAAGTTGAAAGTATGTAGATTCGAAGATTAGTCTAATTACTAGAATTTGGGTTAGGTCTATTATTGTGTGATATATCTTGACTGACAAAATGTTTAAAATTCCGTAGAGGTTTCATCTTTTAAACAAACATCTTCAAAACACGAAGAGAAAATAGCCCTAATCATAAGACAACAATAAACTATTATGACACAGGATAGGTTACACTACTACTAGCTCAAACTTTTAAATCACTGGTAAATCATTCAGTGCAGTGATGTATGTATTCAGACTTTTAAATCATTCAGTGCAGTGCTGTATGTATTCCAACTTTTCTGCTATTTTCGAGCTATAGCTACAATATGATGAAATGGACTCGATTAATCTTGACAGGAGATAAAAAGTTGCTTGTAAAATTCTTGCTATTGATCATTCATCATTACAGAACAAATAATTTCAGAGAACAGTATTATTATCAGTACAAAGCACTTACTTAGTGGAAAAGTCTCACAAAAATGCACATATAAAAGTTGCCTTTACCATTTTAGCTTATATCGATAAGTCAACTTCAGATTTGCATTGTAGTTTATAATAATAGTATAATATATTTAGAATTCAGAAGAAAAACCATTTATAAAAAAACAATTTAAATATTACAACTTTTGTTATTCTCAAACTCTAATTAATTGACTCTAATTCAACATAAATATTGACATAAATCACCAAACAACCAGAATACAGAGTAAACACTTTGGTATTACCTTGACTTTAAGCACACATTTACAGACATAAAACAATGACTCACGTAAACCATGTCCACGACTACCTTCTCTGACGAACGCCACCGAATGAATGAATGTTTGGTTTTTTTTTTTCCTACCTAAGCTGGTAGCCTTGAGAGGCTATTCCAGCGTAACCCTAACTAGTAGGTGAGCTCACGGGGCTCAAACCTGATGACATTGCTAACACGAACCCTAGCAAGAGCCGTGATTCGCAGAATCTACCACCGGATCGGAAACCCGACCCACTGAGAAGATCCGGCGAGAAACTCAGTGGGCTGTGTCTGAGAGTTAATTTACTCGTCGAGCCCTTCGTCGCAAGCGACGGGTTCGACGAGAACGGTGACTGGGTGCAAAAATGTTTGGAGCAAAGGCGTTGCTATTTATAGGCACTGTACCCTCTACATTATTTTTAAATTCGTGTTTCCTAAATTTTTTTTTTTTTTCAAGTGACTGGGGAGTGGTACAAGTGGCATATATATAACTTTATCCTGTGTGGCTTAGCTGATGAACTTATAGAGCTTGGAGCGAAACCAAGCTTCAAAATGAAACTACTATGGGTATGGTCAAACTACATCAGGAAATATCAAATAAAGGATGACCTCGGGTAAATATTGTACCTTTGTTATACTGTTTTTCTTACGGGCATCTTAAGTCCATAAGCCGTTTCAGTTTCAAGCATCAGACATTATAAACTATAGTTTAGACTTTGCAACAGAGTGGGAACATGAGTTTCCATAACAATTTAAAAAAACTTTAGTCTTATTGCATTGCACATGAAAGATTTAGACTTGCTTGATCAACATAATGATCTACCAGGAAATTAGATAGAATGACTAATTATTAGAATGACATTTCTTCTAAACTGTGTGCTATATGTAAATTTTGATTCTTACGCCTTTGATGTAAAGCAATGAATTAAAAAACAAATGTCTTCAGAACTACCTACAGCATTGACAGCAGCAGCTGTACCTTAAAGATCAAAATTGCACTTTTTATTATTTATTCTGTTGAACGAGAACGAGAACTCACAGCCCACCTAATATTAAGTGCCCATAGATAACCTTCAAACTACAACCTATTACCACTTCTCAAGCATTCTCTTATAAAAATATTGTGTTTTCAGATTAACATGTAATATAAATGAAGAGATGCAATCAAAGTTACCAGGAAAGAGCAAAAGCAATGAAAAAATTCCTTCTGAAAACGATGCAGAGGATAGATCCAATGGAAATAGTGGCTTAGCCACAAAGTATGTATCGCGCCAACGAGACATTCGGGCCATAACTTGTGGCTTACTTGTTTCTATGCTGTATACAGCACTAAACCTAGACAAGAGTGAATTACAGATGTCACATTTATTTCGCTATATCAAGGAGGGCAGACTTGATATAACTGATTTCAGTAGGCACATCCCTGACGACATCAATACCAAATTAATACCTGACTGGCCATACTTTGTCAGGAGTTGCAGCCCAAGGAGACTGTTAAGCTCAATCAAATGTAGGTGGATGACTATGGCCTTATTAAATCAATTAGAGATAGGTACACCAGTCTTGCCAGATATGAGGAACATTGTGAATAATTTTATAACGGAACTCTGTTTACCCAATGAATTTAAAAACTTAGTTCTCTCATTAATGTACAGTTTTGACAGTATCAAATTGCAAATAAGTAATGATGATTTGAACAATTGTTATAAAATGCCTGATTATGAATCTATTGTTATGGCATATATTATTGTAGCATTAAAAATATGTTTCGGTTTAGATGATGATTATGAATATAGATTGTCCAAAGCGGTTGATAAGATAAATGAAAATGAAAAATATTGCAAGTCCTACAAGTTAGGTTTTGCATCTAATAAGACTGATAGATTATTTTCCTTTGAAGATTGGATCAAATATTTGCAGTTTCGAAGAAAAATACTGTCAGTTCATTGCATGTTGGACACAGGAGATGAACATTATCTGGATATGGATGATTACATCTATCTAGAGTATTTACCAGATAAACAAAACAACAAAATAGATTTAATCGACGAGCTATCTATGAATATATTAGATAAAATACCGCAAAACAATGACATCAGCATTATCCCTAAAGTGGATTTTGGATACAGTTTAACTCCCTTATCTGCCTACACAGAAGTAATAGCAAATCACAGCACTGATAGTAACCACATTATGTTACTCAGTGAAGAGTTTTCTAAATACTCATTAAAATATTCATGCGAGAATCTACAATTGATAGATTTTGATACATCTTCAAATTTAATTAAAGGTGTTGATGGAACCAATAAAGTGATCAGTAACTGTGAGCTTATGGCTTACGATAAAAAACTAAAATACAGTAAAGATATAGAAATGGTAATAGTCAGGAATTGTGACAACAAAAATTGGATTAAAACGAACAAGCCTACTTTAGAACATATTGTTGATGAGAAGAATGAAATGCATGAAGAGAAAGCAAGCGATCAAGGATATGACTCGAATGAGAACAGTAGTGACAAAGACGTTTCTACAGAGAGTGTTAGTGTGGTCGAAACTGATAAGTTTGAAACTATTGAGGAAGAAGATGAAGATAAGAATATCTTTGATGATGATTTTTTGGTATACGAAATAAAAACAGAACCCGAGGACTCCGATCCTGAGAACATGGATCCACAACGTGACGAGAATGATATTTTTAATGACGATTTCGATGATCGTAACCTGGAACGTAACATGGAAGATAGCAGAAGTGTACACAGCTACGACTCGTTCGAATTTAATCCAGAAACGTTCAACAGAGAAAGAGCCATCAAAGAATTAATCCTCAAATCGTGTAAAACATATAAAATACCTATACCAAAAGAGTACAGATCCACTGAACCAAGAAAGCGAAAATCAGAGTTCTCCAACAACGAAGCCGATGTGTCTAAGAGGCGTCGAACAGAAAAACGCGGAGAAGCTAAAATACAAATAAACAAATTATTAGAAGCGTATTATAGTCAAATGGAGAGAGACGTCGTGACTCAAGTCGCGCATGAATTGAAAAATGTCATTTGGAATTTAGAAAATGCTAAAAACGATACGCAAAATCTCGATGACAAGAGTCACGTGTCCCTTTCAACAGAAACACCAGCAACCAGCTTCGTCGGCGCTGATGAAGGGGCTCCAAACGATACGAAAAATGAACAGGAAATTGATTCACGTAATATGAGTGCAGATCTAAGGACAGGCGAAAACACAACATTACAAGAAACTAAATTGGAAATTGTCGAAGAGAATGAACCAAAATTATTTGATGACGACAGCGATGTTGACGTTGATGAATTAATACCTAAAACGAATCCAAAGTTTGACGAAAACGAATATGATATCAGCCAGTTGTACATGAAGATTGGTAAAATCGAAACCGAGGATATTTGTGACTCGATAAAGGATGCACAATTAACAAAAATCATCGATAAAAATATTGAAGATTATAAAGCAGGAAAAATAATCAAACAATCCAAAGGAGTAGACGAGAGATCTAATGATTCTACCGATTCCGAGGATGAAGTTCCTCTTATTGTATTCAAGGAAGCCAATCTAAAAGAGCCATTGATAAAATTAGAAAGAATACAAGACTTCAAATATTGGTTCAGACATTACAAATATAATTTTATGGTTAAAGCCGATAACAGAAAAGAGAAATTCGAATTTGATTTGATAAAGAACACACCGAAAACATTCTATTTTTTATTGAAAGAGTGCGCATTAATATCCGACAGTACACCATTTCGTATTTATAAATGTTTGTCGAGAATAGAGCAGAGTATTCTAAGGCTAACCAAAACTTAATTATTCACCAATATGTCGTGTGTCATCAATTTCTTTGATAACCAAAATTCTTGAACCTTATTGTGAAAGTGCTATATTAATTAGGTATTTGAGAATTGTCATTTTTATTATTACATGCTCTTACCAAATGACATTAACGTGTTGTTACCTTTGAATCTGTGATATTAGCTGTAATTTTATAATAAATTATTATATTTGAGTTCATCAAATGATTCTTATCTTAATGTTTTGATTATTTTAATCTCCATCATAATGATAATCTCTCGCTGTGTCAAGACTCGATGTGTCGATTTTAAGTCGCCACATCGCATGAAATTCGCTTTTTTTTTAACCTACTTCAAAAAACAGATAGTTCTCCATTCTAGTGATTTTTTTACTTGTGTCTTGCTTTTTTTATTGCTTAGTTGGGTGGACGAGCTCACAGCCCACCTAGTGTTAAGTGGTTACTGGAGCCTATAGACATCTACAACATAAATGCGCCACTCACCTTGAGATACAAGTTCTAAGGTCTCAGTATAGTTACAACGGCTGCCCCACCCTTCAAACCGAAACGCATTACTGCTTCACGGAGGCAGGGTGGTGGTACCTATTCGCGCGGACTCACATGAGGTCCTACCACCAATTATGCAAATTATAATTTTGCGGGTTTGATTTTTATTACACGGTGTTATTCCTTCACCGTGGAAGTCAATCGTGAACATTTGTTGAGTACGTATTTGATTAGAAAAATCGGTACCCGCCTGCGGGATTCGAACACCGTTGCCTTGCTCAACACGAATGCACCGGACGTCTTATCCTTTAGGACAGGACGACTTTTTGCTTCAAAACTTTTAAATTAAAATCTGATGATATTTTATCAATTTCCATCAAGATCTGACCAGTCGTTTTTGAGTTGCCCTTAATAATGCATGTTTTATTTATTATGAGTACATTGAATATACCTTCATTTTGTTTGGTTGTTGTAGTTAACATTTTGTATTATCTTTGTAACCGATTGAGTCGTGCTGGTCTGCAATTCCCATGGGAACGAATTTTCTGCTTTGTTTTTTATAAGACAGGATAACTTGACTCACGTGTTCGTTTTGATTTTTAAATAGTTTTAAATTGAATGGAAATTTAAATTCAAAATTTCGCTATTTATATTCGCCAGTTCTTTAATTGGATTGAATATAATGGGTATAATGGGTAGAGTTCTTTAATTGGATTGAATATAATGGCTAACCCGGTGGTAGTTAGTGCCTCTGACTGTCGCACCGAGTGTCGTGGGTTCGATTCCTACATCGGGCAAAAATTAGTGTGATGAACAGGCTTGCTTGATCTTTGGGTGTTTATGATACGTTTAAAAATATGTATAACACAGGGAATCTTAAGGCTGCCTGTCCACCGGAGCGGAGCGAGGCAATGGAGCGGAGAAACGGAGAAATATTAACCAATAAGATTGCACAAAGTTTCCGCTCCTCTTTAGTGGACAGGGAGTTGCGAAATTGCGAACTAAATAGTTTAAAAATCCATACAAAACCGGTAAGCGGAGCGGGGTAGCGGAGTCAGGCAGCGGAGAGGGGACGCGAGTGCGGGCGCGGTTTTTTTTTTCTTTTTTCCTACCTCAGCTGATAGGCAGTCTTGAGAGGCTATTTCAGCGTAACCTTAACTAGTAGGTGAGCTCACGGGGCTCAAACCTGACGACTTTGTTAACACGAACCTTAGCAAGAGCCGTGCTTCGCAGAATCTACCTCCGGATCGGAAACGCGACTCACTGAGAAAATCGGCGAGAATCTCACTGGGCTGTGTCTGTTGGTTAATTTACTCTTCGAGACCTTCGTCGCAAGTGACGGGTTCGACGAGAACGGTGACCGGTGCTTGAGGTAACTAAAAGCACCGTTAGTGGATCGGGAGGATTCGTAATGTTTAGGGCGTAGTGTCCTTATACTTCAATAAACAGACTAAGTTATAAAATTCAAAGCAGCAATGGAATTATTATCATTATCTATCGAGCTTACCATTACTTGTGGTAGGACCTCTTGTGAGTCCGCGCGGGTAGGTACCATCGCCCTGCCTATTTCTGCCGTGAAGCAGTAATGCGTTTCGGTTTGAAGGGTGGGGCAGCCGTTGTAACTATACTGAGATCTAAGAACTTGACGTGTTTTGGGCGACGTCGACTGCTTTCCATTCTGTCCACAGGATCGGGAATGGGGGCGCGAGGGCAAGGTGCGCCCGTAGTGTGAACAGACACGTCGCGTAGGTACTAAACTCCGCTCAGCATTACTTTCTCACTCCGCTCCGATGGACAGACACAGTAACGCATCGTTCTGTTTGAAGGATGGGCTTTAACATTCACTTTGTGATGTCTATGGACTCTGGTATCTACTTTACACCAGGTGGCTGCTAACTCGTTCGCCCATCTACGAAATAAATGAAAAGAGTTTAACAATCAACTACATGGACAATGGTTTAAAATAAAAAAGAAAATTCCAAAATTGAAATTGACAATTGCCTTAGCATAGATAATACACTTAATCTGACACTGATGCAATCAAACTGAAGTGTGAAAATTGTGAAATCGATAATTATCCCTGTATTTAAACTGGTTTAACTGTTTCATATTAAGAGACTCGTTTCAAATATGTTACGTAATCTCACAAAATTACTGCGAAGACCGCTACCACAACAAACAATGCTTAAACGCAACTGGACACAAACAGGAATGATAATTGTCATTCCGCCGAGGAATAAATGCCATCTTGGCGTAAGTTTCTTATAACATCATGTTTTGTATTTCCAACACTTTTTTTTAAGTGAACAATAAAATTTAAGAATGTTCTCTATCCACTATCGGGAAAGAGAGACAGTTTGACATTTCAAAAGGCTGTCAACAGTAAGAATTTAACCCACAGACACACGTGAGTTTCTCGCCGGATCTTCGCAGTGGGTCGCGTTTCCGATTCCCTGATAGATTCTACGAAGCACTGCTCTTGCTAGGGCTAGTGTTAGCAACGTCACCAGGTTAGAATCTCGTGAACCCACTGAGTCGTTCGGCGAATCTAATTTAACCCCTTGAGGTTACTAGAATAGGTAGAAAAAAAAGAATTGCAGTGAAGCTTGTTCAAGTAGCGATGATTGGGGTAAGCTAACATCCACTAACACGGCAGACGCATTAAAAGATATAAATTGTGATTGATGAGGTCCCAGACCATTTAAAGAGCGTATAAAGGATCTCTACCGAACGAACTTCCATTTTGTCAAGCGGCTTAACACAAAAAGTAACGCTTGATACTAAAAATATATGAGTAAACTTAAAAAAGAATATGTCGGATGTTTATCAGTTTACTAATTCAGAAAAATTACTCTCTGCGCACTTATGTGCAGATATTTGTGTTTATTTATTGCCTTTCTAAGTGGATGTGCATACGGCCCACTTGATGGTAAGTAGTTACCGTCGCTCATAGTCTATGAGTTATAGACATCAGGAATGCCAGGGGCAGAGCCAAGCCACGGCTTACCAAGTGCTGCTTGCTGTGTGATGTGATACATTATTTATTGTTAATGCTATTTTCCCTTTTTTTTCAGGAGGCTTTGTTGCACTGCGCGTTTATGCTCACAGTTTGGTTAACTCCAATGGCTTACTTCATGAGCCAAATAAAGGTGTGGCGACGAGAATACATGGGCAAGTGAATGACGAATAAATAATTGATTTCTTCTACTGTCTTTATTTTTAAATCTCAGAACGTATTCAGCTTTACCTCTACGCCTTAATCCATTCAACCTGGTAACAACCCGTTAATTAAATAAATGTCGAACACTAAGGTACAGTACAAGATTATAAGGTAAAAGTTCGGCATACAAATTATTTTTTAAGGTTTTCTGTAACTTTTTGTAATGTTCACCTTAAAACTTATGGAAATGAACTTTACAATGATATTTTTAGAAAGCATTCTAAACTTTTTGCGAGAACGAGAGGTCTACTCTCAGCTTCCAAAGCAAACCCAGATCCGGATTAATACGACCCTAAAAGGTTAAAATTAAGGATAACAAAATCGCTGGACGTAGCTTCGGTTATCCCAGAAATCTCAGTAAATTCTCATCATTTCTATGAGCGCTGTTTCATCTTACTTCTTTAAAATAATGAAATTATTCCAACAACTTTGCTTCTCGTGCTGCTGCCAAATAGTCTTAATTTCATAAAACTTAGAGGTTTTGGCATTTATTATAAAAGATTTGCCTGTATGAGTTAGATTTCCTTTGCTTGTCCGATGAAAGGAACACTCGTCAAATAAACAAAAAACACTAACAGGAAAACAACTAAAATTTTAATGTTAAATTTTACATGATAACCAAAGCTATGAAGGATTCAAAGCATTCGCAAGCTCCTATAGAAGATTTAAGTGAATTACGTAGTTATTTTGCGTCACACAATACTACACGCGAGTACATTGCACATTCATCCAAAGTACATTCCGTGGGCTGGTCCTGTGATGGTAGAAAGCTGGCTTCTGGGTCATTCGATAAAAGCGTTGCAATATTTAATTTAGAGAGGAGCAGATTGGTGAGTTATTGTTTATTTCAAAATATTTAAAATCCCTACTAAATTTGAGAGGTTATAATAATTTTTTTTTTGTTTTATGCAATAACTTAAAAACTGTGCAGCCTAGAAATAAAAATAAGTAGACACAAATTTTGTAAATTTCAGAGTCAAGATTTTATTTTCAAAGGCCACACTGGCTCTGTAGATCAACTCTGCTGGCATGCGTCACATCCTGATCTCCTGAGTACAGCGAGCGGAGACAAATCTGTTAGGATATGGGATACACGGTAATACTGGGATGTTAATTATTAGCCCTTTATAAATAAATATTAATATGAGATATCCGAAAAAAATTATAAGCATCTAGAAATTTTTATATCAACACACATGAATACAATAGTTGAGATTCCATCGTATTCATAAAAGACAAGTGTTAGTTCCAAATGAACATTAATACTATTTTGCGGTAGAGAGTGTGGCATACCTTTATTGTAAATTCTCATAATATATCTTCCTGAACAAGATTGGTACCATTGAGTTCAGTTGGCTTTTTCATGGTGACTTAATTTAATCTATTAATTTTAAATTTTTCTTATAATATAGAAAATCTAAGGGTGTTCTACAGGATAATAAAATTTATAGATCACACAAATGCGCGGCGACAATCCCAACCAAAGGTGAAAACATAAATATAGCATGGTCTCCTAATGGCAACACCATTGCGGTAGGGAACAAGGAAGATTTAGTTTCATTTATCGATACAAAAACTTATAAAGTGGTGAGTTATGAATTATTATTTATATACATAAATATCTATTGTAAATCTCCCACAGCATTGAAGGTAAAAATTAAACGGTATAAAAACTAAGAAAACAATTAAAATCCACCATTGTCTAACTTGGTCATATTTCTTGTATCATCCAGATAAAATAGTATTACCAAGCCAATTGTAATTTTTTAATTGACACTTTTTTTTTTAAACATTGACCAATTAAATACCAAAAATTACCATTCAAAGAGGATACATATCAGAGATTCTGTCTTTTGAAATATATGAATATAATGGGTAGGGTGATTTGTGTCGATTCAGTTACTGAATACATTGAGACATTTATTTATTGCAGGTGACAGAAGAACAGTTTAACTTCGAAGTGAACGAGATATCATGGAATAATACATCGGACTTGTTCTTCCTCACCAATGGATTGGGATGCGTACATATTATGACGTTAGTATTTTATAACATCATCATCATCCTCATGCTTTCCTATTACCCTCTGCTGGGGTGTAGGGCTCGAATCAAGTTTTTCCATTTATTCCGGTTTGTTTTGATTCGAGTTTCAGTAATATAAAAGTTTCAGGCATACAGGTTATTAGCCCATAGTGCCTTAGGCTGTTGGCAGGGCTGCTGCCTCGAAGCGTACCGCCACACTTGATTTGTGTCAGAGTTTTCTCCTCTCATGCATTTAGTGGTTATTTAGACCAACTGGGTGATGAATACCCCTTCCAGCGCACTGGACGTATGGTTATACCGCCATGTCTCGGTCGTCAGAGCCTCGTTGGTTGTCCAGCAGGGAGCACCACGGTAGCAGGTTTGCCACCGCCGCCATCCGGCGCGAGCAGGTGAGGTTGACAATGGGGTCAGCGAGATGTTGTTGCTGTTCTCCCCTTACTCCCCAGTATTTTATAACATTAAATTTAATTCATCATAATTCACTGCTAGAAGGAAATCGTTTCAACATTACTATAAAAATAGTTTTGTATTTGTTAGTTGTAAGTGCTGCTACTAAAGTTTGTATGTATTCTATGAAGTTTACTTCATTCTTGCCATGGAGGATAGAACTATGGAGTATTCCATCTTGTGTAGGGGACAAGTTGAAAAATGTCTACCTGTAAACAGCAAGTTACAGTTCGAAGAATCAACAAAATAACACTAGTGTAGAAAGTGGAAATGGTATGATCCGTAAAGAAGAAAAATGACAAATTATATAGCTGTGGTTTGAATTTCCCATTTTGTGGTATCATAGGAGCAGTAGTATTTAAGCTGCTTCAACTAACTAGATTGTCTAGGCACTGACACAAAGAATAGGTAACACAGAGAGAATGAATATTGTTATGTCATTCACTTAACATATATTGTTTAAAAGATAGGATTTCAGTACAATATAGGTAGATTAGCACTTAAGTAACTCAATATAAAGGTAAGTGTACAGCACGGCAGACGTATCGAATGGGTACATGAACATGTTTTGACAACAATAATGGATAAAATCACAAGCGACAGCGATTTTGTCTAAATTGTAAGGCGGTTGCCCAAGTAGTGGTATGTTTCAATATATGGGCGGATAAGTGAGTCGCCAAAGTATGTATGGTGAGAGTTTACTAAAATAACGAAAATTAATATTTCTATCCAGTTATCCATCTCTAGAGCTGCAGACAGTACTGAAGGCGCATCCTGGTACGTGTATTTGCATCGAGCACGACCCAACCGGTAGATACTTTGCTACTGGATCAGCCGATGCTCTGGTCTCACTATGGGATGTCAATGAACTGGCCTGCTTAAGAGTTTTCTCCAGGTATTTTTTGCTCTAGTTTTTTTTTTTATTGCTAGATGGGTGGACGAGCTCACAGCCTACCTGGTGTTAAGTGGTTACTGGAGCCCATAGACATTTTATGACATAAATGCGCCACCCACCCACCTTGACATATAAGTTCTAAGATCTCTGTATAGTTGCAACGGCTGCCCCACCCTTCAAACCGAAACGCATTACTGCTTCACGGCAGAAAGTAGTTCGGTGAATGTGCCGTAAAAAATATCAAATATACACAATATTATGTCAAAATGTAAACTAATTTGACTATTGAACAAACTCCAACAGTCTGCGAAATGCAAACAAACAGACAAACTTGTATTTTTAATATTAGGTGAAGATGAAGAGTAAAATACTGAGACCTCAGATACTAATAAATAGACTTGGAAGTTGGAAGTTTGCAATGAAGGATGAACAGTGGATATTACCTAAATGGTACCCAGAATACATTATTCATTTAACATGGAAACATAGCAACCGTTGCTGTGCAATTATACTGTATTTCCAAGAGAGCGTTAAAAGTAATTATCCTGGGAAAATGCAGTGTTTCATTCTTTCATAATTACAAAAACCAGCCACATAGGGAAATTTAATAGTATTGCAATTATTCTTGACAGATATAAGCCTTGTTCTTCCTTTTGGTTCATTCTGCCAGTAGCAGTATTTGTAATGCTTTATTGCTTAAATGTGTGGACGAGCTCACGGCCCACCTGGTTTTAAGTGTTTACTGGAACTCATAGACATCTACAACGTTAATGCCACCACCCACCTCGAGACATGAGTTCTAAGACCTGTTTTTACAGTACATCGGCAGACATAGGCGGGGTAGTGGTACCTACCTGCGTAGGCTCACTGGACGTCCTACTACAATTAAGACATCTGGTCTGTAATGTTGAAGGTTGGAGTGGCCTGTCCGGACGCTGTCGTTTAGCTTCGACGGCAGGCTGCTGGCGTCCGCGAGCGAGGACCACATCATCGACATCGGAGACACGGAAACCGGTTCGTCTATTTTGTATTCATTTACGGTCAGCGGTAACGATCCACAGTTACTAACTTGACTTCACAATTTTTTTTGTGACTGTACGGGACTCTAGTACCGTAGATTGGGGGGAATGGGGACTAGTAGTCTAAGATCCCGCTGCATGTACTCGACTTTAATAATGTATCATTCCAAAAGTGCTGGCTAATGTTATTGTTAATACTAATATTATTATGCTAATATTATCGCACAGCCGGCAATCGCTGTCCTCGTCTGACAAATGATGTTACGCGCTAACTCTCTTCCACTCTACCTTCAATATTTATTATCTTTAACAGCCAGTAACCCTTATTTGCGGCCAGATTTAATTAAGCAACTTTATATGATAATTAATAGAAAAAAATGAGCTTCAATTTGACATATAATTAATGAAAATAGGTTATAAACGTATAAATTTATCGAAATCATACCTGTTTACACCTGGCTGCAAAGAGGTGCGGCCAGGTGCGCAACGGCAACCGTGATTTTTTAGAATCTTCATATTAATTACCGTGATGTAGACGTTATTTTATTAAAAAAATAAATAAACGAATTTTTTTACCAAAAATCAATTAAAAATAATTTAATTAAAAATAATGGCGGCCAAATTTTGATAGGCACCCTAGTAAATATATATTCTCTTAATTATAAATAAACATAAAAATTTGGTTTTAAACAAAAAGTCGATGAGCACACCAATCCTGCAGCGGGATCTCGTACTATAGGGGTAGAATAGGAAAAAAATTGGGTTGTGAAAATGCTGAGATTTAAATTTGTTGAATTGAAAGCGACTTTTATTTAGTGTTTATGAATATTAAATAGTTTAATTTACTGATTAGATATTGAAAAGTTAACTACCTAAAAGTAAGTGCCTACCTAACAGCTAAACAGTGCCAGCCCTATCGAGCCCCTCCCCCCAATCTACTTTGTCCAGACAGCGCGCCGAAGTACAGCTATAAAGAAAAGTGCATAATAATTGGCAAGGTTAGCCAGACTAAGTGACTGAAGGACTCAAAATGCCAACGCCCTAGCCAGATCTAAGATCGTATCAAGAGGACTTTGCAGCAGCGTTGCCTTCGAAGCCGCAATCCTTATCAGGGTGGGAACAATTTGAGGAGGTGAATGCAGAGCTTCGACTGCCTAAAGAGTCTTCACACGAACAGCTCCCAGAGTGAAGCAGTAAGCTTTATGATTGAGGTTAAGAGCCTCGATGAAGGATCAGGACTTTTTTTTGTGGTGGTACCTAACCGCGTGGACTCACAAGAGGTCCTACCACCAGTAACCCCCTGTTAACCTCTCCTGTTTCAGGGGAGAAAGTAGCAGAGATCCCGGTGTCCGCGTCCACGTTCACGGTGTCGTGGCATCCCGCGCGCTACCTGCTGGCCTTCGCCTGCGAGGACAAGGAGCCGCCCGAGAGGAAACGCGATTTGGGGAATCTCAAACTGTGGGGACTCTCTAGTTCTTAGTGTTGGAAGTGTGATATACAAAATAAACTAAAATACTAAAAAGGATTGTGTGGATTTATGAAACCACGGTAAAAGTGAAACTTTTTTTCACATTCTAAGCATTTAACTCTGACAAAAACAAAATAGCGTGGAGCACTGGCACAAATGAGTAATAATCTATACACTACACGGTCAGCCGCTGCGAACTATAGGCGCCGCCATATTGGCCTTGGCTGCTCTGACGAGCGCCTTTCACTTTATACCTACTCCGCGGCCGACCGTCACGCGACATGCAACACGCAGACGAAAAAGTTTGAGACGATGTAAAAAAAAGTTTAAACAAAAAATTTATTTAAACTAATGGTACCCCGGTAGTCGAAATTCGACTATAATTAAGTCAAATTATAAGTTTGTACACTAATATGATTCTATTGTCAAATAGTTTATAATAACAGATTTCGCCAAGACCACACTGTAGACAAATATCAATAGCGACAAACAATATTTAATCTATTCTCAATTTGACCACAGACTATAAGCAATGTGAAAAGTTTGACAATAAACAAATAGTATGCATGCGTGTGTGCGTCAAATACATAGTATGTAGTGTGTGTAATGTTTTCTTTATTGATTTATTGTATCTTTTATGCATTATTTAAAAAAAATATTAGCATTGTGCACTTCTTCTCTATATTCTCTACTAGCGACCCGCCCTCGCTTCGCTTCGGAAACATTAAAACACACATGAAACCAAAAAAAAATGAAAAAGAAAATAAAAAAAAGTAGCCTATGTTCATCAGGGACAATGTCGGCTTCTAATGGAAAAATAATTTTTCAAATCGGTCCAGTAGTTTCGGAGCCTATTCGAAACAAAAAAACAAACAAATCTTTCCTCTTTATAATATTAGTATAGATAAGTGTGGAAAATTTCATACTCCTCCGTCCGCGCAATTTTCGTAAAAATGGATACAAAGTTTTTGCTTCACGTATATATATAGATCCTCTTTTCGTTTGCGAATAGAACTGCGAGCATGAGTGTCGTGATACTAATCCATAGTCCGTCACAAGCCGCAACGTGCGAGTGCGAGCGAGACAGATGCACGGCAAGTCAGTACCTACGTAGCGTGACGTCTTCTATGTTGGAAACATTTTAGTACAGAGGGATCTTATGTACAAACTAAACCACGCTCATACTCCTTGATATGAAAGAATCTCTGAATTTAATTTCTCAAAACGTAATAGTTTCTTAAAAGCGGTATGTTTTTGGAATAAGATTTTTCTTGAAATCTCTTTAAAAAACACTACTTAGAGATTTTTCAATAAAAAATATAAAAATCCCATAAGACATCAATTTCTTATAAGAGTGATTTTAATAAGCGGTTCTGATTTATACATCTAGATTGTTCTATATCGAGTTTAATGAGGGACGGTTTTATTCTGAAATGAGCTCAAATGGTTTTTTAAGCAAATTATAGTAGAATCATTTTGTCCGTGCAGTTTGGGTAATAAAAAATCGGAGCGGTGAGGCGAGTATTTCGCTCTCTCTTCCATTCAACAGCCTTATGGACGGGCATAGTGATGCGCATTATTGTTGTCGATAAGCATTATCGATAGTGTATTTAGTTTTGTCATTCTGTGGGTTAGTGATAAAAATGAAAGAAAAAAATCACTAATCGAACACTTACACCACATATCGCCGCAGCAAGTTAACGAGAACGGCAGAAATAAACACTTTGTAACTTTTCGGGATCTATCCTCATTTCAGTGAAAATTTATACACATTGTTGATAACAACGCGTGCAAATATTATTTTGAATAAATTCTGCCGTTTTGATAAAAAACAAAGGAGTAGCCATTGTCTCACTAAAGAAATTCAGAGAACGAATGCATAAAAGCACATTTATCTTCGACATATGTACTATAATTTGCAGGTAAGTACAACAAATGACTCATAAAATAATAATGTCTCACCACCCTTCATATACCGCCCCGCCGCCGTGTACCTGCCTTCGATGACTCATTTGTTTTTATCGATAATGGCGTTGCGCCCGCGCAAAATGCTCACCGCCCTAGCCGGGCTATGTTTTATGACCCAAACTGCACGGACAAAATAATTCTACTATAATTTCAAGTAGGTACTTCCTAGTTTTTTTAGGTAAAATAAAAACTTTTGTACGTAAATTATAGTTTTATTTATATAATTTTATTGATGCATTTTTGTTGAATTTTCGAACTTTTTTCCTAAAATTATGTAATCAGTCTGTTTTTAAAACGCACATTTAATTCGCCATTAATGGAGGTAGGTTTGCGCGTTGACCTGTTGCCCTCGGTCAGCAAACAGACGAACTCGACTGTCAGAGGTAATTAAGAAATCAAAGGAGTCAAATAATTTAAAAACACAAAAACATAGTTCAAGTACAATTTTCTCTACTGTCAACATTTTGTTTTGTTGTTTTTGTTTAGTTAGTGGCTAATGAAGATCTTTAGTATAAAATTAAATAACGAACTACAGTCAAAACCGTTTACTGCGACATCGTTTAATACAACATGCCGGTTATAATAACCAAGAACAAAGGTCTCGGCTGAATGCCATATGACCGCCTTATTAAAAATATTGCTTTCTACGACATTGGTAATAGCGACATACCTTATAAAACGACCACATTTAACTAATATTTCGGAGAATTAGATCTGTTAGAGCGACCGGCTAAGCTGTATTGTAAACAATTTGAATAGGTATCCACATTTGTCTTCAATGGCTTTTAAAATCAGGAAAGAAAACAATAGGATTTAGTTTAGTGTAGGGTCTTTTCCAATTCTTAGAAACAAAACACGTGCATGCGGTAGTCAAAGCCCGCTTCTTCATACCTCTTCAGTTAGTTTGTTACTTATCTATACACAAGACGCACCAAAACTTTGTGGAGTTATTCGTGAAACTTTCAAAATGTCGCAAAGAAAAGAAAACAAATTAATATTGAAGAAAAATCGCGTATTATGTAAATATATTTATCCAATAATTCCCTATCGATTTGTTTGTACTTGCACGATACACATTAAACATCAGCGGTTGTTACGACTATCGGTTTTTACGACTGAATATGAGCAGTCCCTTCGATGTCGTTATAACAGATTTTGACTGTATATCGAACCAAAGTGATTGTCGAACTTTAATTAATACGAGTACATATTAAGTATTTCCCTATGAAGTTGTCATTTGGTATAGTGTGCTTAGTGCGAGTTTTTTAACGTTCTCGATAGCGTAAAAGTTAACTCAAATTTGTATGGAGTTGGAATGTTTGCCTACGTTTGCCGCTAGGGGCGCTGTTCCAACTATATACAAATTTGAGTTAACTTTTACGCTATCGAGGACGTTAAAAAACTCGCACTAAGCACACGGATAGTTTCAGTGTACCTCTTGAAGAAGTGAGGTGTACGGGACTCGACAAATTTCAAAGGCAATTGGTACTATTTTTCAGTTTTTGAATTTTTACTCAGCCGAGGAGTTCAAACTGGAAAAGGTGGAGGTCTGTCGGCGCAAGTCTGGTCTGGTCTTGTAGCTTAGAGGGCGCTGTTGGGCCGGAGGTCGGGCGCCGGAGATTAGAGAGCTTCTCATCTCATACACAACACAACTCATACATGCATGTGTGAATAGGAGATGTATGGAGGTGGCAGTGCAAGGTAAAGGGGGAAGCGGTCGACCGAAGAAGACATGGATGGAGTGTGTGAATGGCGATATGAAAGATAGAGGAGTGAGTATTGAGATGACGGCTGATAGAAGAGAATGGAAGAGAAAAATTCGTTCGAAAATTGGCAAATATTTTGAAATGATAACTTCACTTACACACTTAATGAAACACAGGTATTTTATAGGAAATATTAATATTAAAAGAACAACAACAAAACAACAGAAAACGTCATATATATA